>NC_137014.1:6469581-6682081 GCF_032717465.1 Coenobita brevimanus
TATGTCTGAGAGAAAGAGAGAGAGAGAGAGAGAGAGAATAGTGACAAAAAGGGAGGGGATAGTGAAGGCCTTTGGGAAGCTCACCCTTAAGGTCCTCTTGAATATGGAACAGGTGACCCTCTGAGCTGGAAGCGGGAAAAACAATGATGAAATAGCAAGAGATGGGGAGGAGAGGGAGGAAGAATAGGGAAGAATGACAGTGAGAGAAGAGAATAGGTTCAGTAATCCCTGTTTGAGGGGTAAAAAAAGTAAAGTGGCACGCATAAAGTGAAATATGTAGAAAGGAAAATAACTGAAGGATAAAATAAAAAGTTGTCGCCATCACAAATATCTCACCGCCATGCTTTTATTTATTTATTTATTTTTTTTTGCCTCCCTCCAATCACAAAGGATTTTACGTTTTGTCATCACTTTTGCTTTCTCCATTACATCAATTTCTTCTTTTCCTCTATAGATTATATTAAGTATTCCAAGAAAGTCTACTGCTAATCATGTTTACTTTGCAGATGAAATAGTTTCTGAAAGGTCGGAAACGTGTTTAATTTATATCAGAGAAAGTACGTGTGCATATAACAAATCACACACACACACACACACACACACACACACACACACACACACACACACACACACACACACACACACACACACACACACACACACACACACACTTTCCATTTTCCCACCGTAAACTCATAAAGCCCATAAGGAGCAAAACAAGCTACACACTGCCTGGATTATTACGTTGTTGTGGTCGCAGTGGTGGCTGAGGGTGATGAGGAGGGAGTGAGAGAGAGAGGGTAAAAGGGTACGGTTAAAAGTGAGTCAGGGTGATGGTGAAGGAGTGAGACGGAAAGGGGGAAAAGGATAAAAGAGTTAGGACTATTTTGAAGGTGAAAGTGTGTTGATTGTGATGGTGAAAGAGAAAAGAGGGATAGAATAAAACTAAAGGTGAGGGTTTGAGTTTCGTCTGAGAGTGAATTTCATCGTTAAGGTGAGATCAGAGGTGAGGGTGTAGGTATCGATAAGAAAGGGGCGAGGATAAAAGTGATGTAGTGATGATGATGAACAGAGTAAGTGTAAGGATGTTGGTGAAGAAAATTCAAGGTGGCCTTGAAAGTGAGGGTGTAGGTTGTTGTAAGAATGGGAGTGCGCCAATATATAAACACCACCATACACACATCACACCAGATGGAATAAGTACGATAAATGGGTGAGAGTGTGCCAGAAAGTAAACACACATCACACTAGATGGAATGAGCAGGACATAACGAGAGGTTGTACGAACATTGCAAAAAAAGTGGAAGGGCTGTGGATAAGTAGGTTGGGAAAAGCTGCTACTTTTAAGACCAAATACGTTCGTTAACTTTGTAACTTGTATTGCGCGATGAAGCCGTCACAGAGAAAAAGAAAAATGGAAAGGTGAGTTTAATAAGAAATGGGATGTGCTGAAAATTATAACGGGAGATAGGACTGCTGCAGGATAATATACCCTCTGAAAAAAAGGTATTGTGGACTGAGTTGTCTGAGTGCAGTATAGGTATATTTTTAAGATAGTTTCATAGAGCTAAAGTTTCCAGAAGTAAGGAAATGGGAGTGGGGACAAAGAAGTGAGACGAAGGAGCTGAAAGCGTGGAGCAGGATGGGGAAGGCTTTTTAAAATATACCCAGTGATAATGGATGCTGTGTGATTAACGGTTTGAGTGCAGAGAAGGATATTATAAAGTTTCCTCAAAAAGCAATTTAAAATGGTTACCGGTTTCGTTGCCCTCATTAATCTGGTATCCTGTGATGTAGGTATAAATGCAATGATCTTGGAGAGAGTGTGTCCGGTTATTTTGCAAGAAAGACACAAAGGACTTTGCAAGGTAGAAATGTTACTAAAATGTGTGTGTGTGTGTGTGTGTGTGTGTGTGTGTGTGTGTGTGTGTGTGTGTTTTCTCAGTTTTTGCAGTAACATACATTGAAAATATGCTATCGGGGACTGAGTTCATCGAGTCACTCTGACCCCTATGACCGACAGTATATGTTTAATCTGAGGAATCAATTCTTGAACTGATTCCAATTATTCTACTACTACTGAGACGGAACCGTCGATTTTGATTTGAAATTGCCCAGTCCTAATGTGTGCTTGGTACTGCGCGTTGTGTGTGTATGTTTGTGTGCGCGTGTGTGTAACAGTACGTTAGTTGGGTTCAATAGTCCCTCTGCGTTCCACACACCTGCATATGTCATCACGGCAACACAGATATTGATGAAGAAAACAGTATAGCTCACACGGACAAGCTTCTCGCTAAATTTTGGCCCTTCCTGCTGGTAAATGGGACATCAAAGGAGCGGTGCATATTATATTTTATACTCAGCAATGTAAAATGTCATATTATATCCATGGATTTGCAAAGGAAATAATTTCAACAAGCAAAGATAGTTGTGTGTATTTGAGTTAGTTCCACCAACGAAATACCTTAAACAGGCAAGCCTGGTGCCAGTTATGTATTAAGGCAGGAGAAATCCAAACAGTGGTCATGTTGTGGGACTGAAGCACAGTGATTGGCTGTGAGTTGTGTCGTCACTTGTGGATGTGTTAACACCCGCTGGAAATAAGCCGGCTGGAGGACCACTTCCATATACAGGTATATGAATATATATATTTATGTATATACCATATCTATCTATCTATCTGTCTATCTATATCTATCTATCTATCTATCTGTCTATCAATCTATCTGTCTATCAGTCTATCTGTCTATCTATCTATCTACCCATCTACATATATATATATATATATATATATATATATATATATATATATATATATATATATTTATATACATCACATATTCATTCTTAAATCTTTAGTGGAAAAGTTTCTAGAGAAGGGAAAGAAGTTGTATGCGGCTTTCATGGATTTGGAGAAAGCATATGACAGGGTGGATAGACAAGGATTGTGGAAAGTGTTAAGAATATATGGAGTGGATGGGAAGTTGTTAAATGCTGTGAAGAGTATGTACGATGGTGCGAAGGCTGCAGTACGTGTGGATGGTGAACTAAGTGAATTTTTCTCTTTGAAAGTTGGTTTGAAACAGGGATGTGTCATGTCTCCATGGTTGTTTAATCTGTACATGGATGGGGTAATAAAAGAGGTACAAGGTAGGGTAGTGGATGTTGGAGTGGCCCTGGTGAGAGAGGATAGTGTTTGGAAACTCCCTGTACTGTTGTTTGCAGATGATACTGTGTTGTTGAGTGAAGACGAAGGGGAGCTGCAAGGCTTGGTGGATGAGTTTGAGAGTGTGTGTAAGAAACGGAATCTAAAGGTGAATGTAGGGAAGAGTAAAGTGATGGTCTTTGAGAGAGGTGAAGTCAGTGAATGTACAGCGAGGTTGGGTGGTGAGGAATTGGAAAATGTGAGTACGTTTAAGTACTTGGGTAGTGTGATGAGTAAGGATGGAGGATTTGGAGGGTGAAGTGCTTGAAAGGGTACAGCAGGGAAGAAAGGTTGCTGGTTCTTTGAAAGCAGTGATAAGAAACAGGGAAGAGAGCATGGAAGTGAAAAAGTTACTACATGACAGTATTGTGATACCAACTCTAACGTACGGAAGTGAAGCTTGGACATTGTTGGAAGGACACAAGTCAAGAGTGAGAGCAGTGGAAATGAGTTATTTAAGAGGAGCCTGTGGAGTCACGTGGAGAGACAGGCTGACGAATGAGGATATAAAGGAGCGTTGTGGTGTTGATGTGGATGTGATAGGAAGCGTTATGAGGAACACACTGAGGTGGTTTGGCCATGTGGAGAGGATGGAGGGTGAAAGACTGACGAAGAGAGTGTATGTGAGTGTGGTGGAGGGGGGAAGAGGGAGGGGGAGGCCGAGGTTGAGATGGAGGGATGGGGTGGAGCGGTATATGAGAGTGGGGGGGGTGAGGTGGGAGCAGGGCAGTGAAATGGCGGGGGACAGGGCGACTTGGAGGCGATTTGTTTGTGGCCACCCCAAACGGGATTGAGGCGTCTGGCAATAGATATATATATATATATATATATATATATATATATATATATATATATATATATATATATATATATATATATATATATATATATATATATATATATTCTAGTAGCTCTCTAAACAATTTAATTAACCTCCTTAGTGTAACACGTTTCTTCCTTTCTCTCATGTCCATCTTTGCAGTCAACGTAACCAGAAAGAGAGATGGACTGAAAGTGGGCCACAAGAATCCGTGTCAACCTGTTGCTAAAATTACTTAAATGTCACTGCCACCAACATCCTCCCTCTTAAATTCTTCCCTCTCATTAGTTTTGACGGTCCGACTCTTAACTCTGTAACTGCAATTATTGCTCAAACTGTCCTATTCTCACCGCCTGACAAAACCACTTTCATTGCTTCACCTTTGCCATCTCGATGAAATGTTTGTAACCCTCTTCTTCTTGCCACTAACCTCCTTCTGCTTTCCTTTCCCCTACTGTCCACCTCATCTTTTCTTCCTACTACCCCTCTCTACCAACCACTCCTCTTTCACCCATCGTAGCCTCATCCATCTTCCTATCACCCCTTTCACCCCTTTATGCCTCCCATATCAGGATCAGTTATCACCCTCTCTTCACTCCCCACATCCCTTGTTTATACCTCACCCATCATTCCATCGTCCTTTTCACTACCACTCCTTCATCCTTCTCCATAGTCACTCATAACTAACCTTTTTAAAGATTTTTCTCCCCACCACTGCTGGAAATTCTCCAAAAATCCTTCTACTCTATCACGTCCTCTTTTTCATTCATCTCCCGGAATTCCCTCTTTCCTCTCACAAAAAATTCACTTTCTTTTCAGAATCATGCCCCTGCCTCTTCGTCTACACAATTTTCTCTTTCTAACTTGCCGTATACTCGTACAACTTTGTCCCTCTCCCTTCACATCCTTCCTTTCTGCAGGCTCTTCGACCCTCTTTCCTTTCCATTGTTCCATTATCCTTCTTTTGCATTAATTCTCTCCCTTTCCTCTCCAAAATTTCCTTTTCTTTTACAGATCACCTCCCCTGGACTGGCCACTTCGTCGAGTGCTTTCAGAATAAAATACTGCTCACTCCGTCACCGTGAAACGTTCAACGATCTTTTAGGCAATACATATTTTTGGACGAACTCCTCTGGATCGAGAAGAATGATGTGAGAATCTAAAGTTTGGTGTTATTTATAAGTCAGTATTTTCCCAGACGGAGAACCTTGTCATTACCCTCTGAATTTTACACGAGAGAGAGAGAGAGAGAGAGAGAGAGAGAGAGAGAGAGAGAGAGAGAGAGAGAGAGAGAGATTCTGAAAACCTATGACTGAGGGAACATTGGAGACAGACAGAGTGATCAGCTGCATTGAATGTTGTTTCATTATTATATTCATACCAATCCGTATACTCACGCGGTAAGTAGGATATGTAACGTAACTAGTGATTATAATTTTTCCAAGGATGATTTCAATATTATAGCACGCAGTTGCATCATCCTCACGTATTGGATTTTTTTTTTTTTTTTTTTTTTTTTTTTTTTTTTTTATAGGACAGGGCGATCTAAAGCAGCACATTTCGGATCCAAGATCTGGCTGTAAGCTATGCGTTATCTTTAGTCCGTCCCTAACTTCTGGCTCACGGAGGTTACAGGGCGTAAAGCCAAAGGTCTTTGGAAACGACAAGTGAAACGGATAAAGCTGATTTGGATGTGCGGAACAATACATGATAGAGTTAAAACTCTGTCCGTGCTAACTGGGTTCCTATGACAGTTTCAGCTTCTTCCAGTACTGTATACAAGAAATACTAGATGAGAATCAAATATTACAAATCCTCGACATCCCCACTTTATTAAAATGATAAGACTTGCAATACATTGCCTTTCTAAATGATAATAGTAAATCATGCAGTGGTATGTAGGGTAAGGAGACTTTGTGTGCATCCAGTACAAGGAAGTCGGTGACCTCATTATGAAAATTCTGCAACGTGTGTTATAATCTCACTATAGAGCAAACCCTGGCCTCACACACCCACCCCCGCAAACGGTGAGAGTTTCACCCACAGAAGAATTATTATCATACCAAACGATGCTAGAGTGAACGTCAGTGTTCAGAGTTTCAGGACTCGGGGACAGCAAGCATTCTTTGGTATCAGGATCTTCGACAAGAAGCAATGCGTGGCAGCAGAATGTAAATTATCATAAAAGATAACAGGTGAATCACGAACTTAAATATGGTAGAGTTTACAATATCGTATGGGATGGGTTCAGGGACTAGTAGATTCTAATAACTAAGATTCGACTAACTAAGATACTAGCAGGAAAGGAACACCAACTTCGGAGCTCTGTTATGGCCTGGATAAGTTGCCAGCTCTCTTACTCATTGGTCGCATTTGCCCTCCCTTGTCTCAGGAGCAATACATGATTAACCCTCAGGCCCGTCTTTCTGGAGGATATGAATTAGGAAGCCACTGTGGTTGGGACTCGCATAGGATTGTGGCTCAGATAAATGAACAATATGTATACTGACGTAAAAATATGAAGAGAAACACGAAACAGCATTTAGACTAGTTATAGCAATAATAGGGCATCTTTCAACTGGCGTAAGAGTTAAAAACTTGACTTGCCCTTTGACCTTCGATCCATTGCTCAAAAAATCGAATTCCTTGATCTTTGCTTTATCCGGAATCTTCGCAAATAATTTAGTCAAAATCCATTCGAAACTAAAATAAAAAGCACAATATTCACACGGCATTTCCTTCTTCACTAAGGAAGGGTCACTTGGTGGGGATGGAAATGACTATCATAGAATTATGCTCAGTTACACACGACGCCAAACATATGATTTTAGATTTCGTTTCTTGGAAGGAACAGTAGTTCCTTTATCGTTACATATGTCACTTACACGCATCAACCAGGAAACAAGCACACATCGTCATAACCACCCACCCACACACCCACACCCACACCCACCCACCCACCCACCCACTCACACCCACACACCCACCCACCCACCCACACACACACACACACACACACACACACACACACAGAGTTCCCATTTCACACAAAACTTCCCTAATAAAAAAAAGTTGGGGTGGATGTGGGACGCAAAGTGGGATAAGACCAGAAGAGAGAGAGCACAAACAGGGAAGGAGGACAAAGAGGTGAGAGGGGGTGAAGAGAGATATCTGAGGCACGATGGACAGAACCAGGTCAAGAGGAAAGGAAGTATAATAAGAACTGAGAGGAGCAGAAGAGAGGAAGAGATGCAAGGAAGAACGAGGAAGACCCAGAAAAATAATGTGGAGGTGATAGTGGAAGAATGGGAGGAAAGAGGTGGAGGAGAAAGAGAGGGGCGGAGGAGAGAGTAGGGAAAGACACCGGGAAGAGTAGAGAATGGAGGAAGACACTAGAGAGAGACACACATGATATGGAGGGGAGGGGAGGGAAGAGAAAGCAAGGTTCTGATTCATTTAAAAAGAAGCGGTCTATGCTGATCCGTCCTAATAATACAGTATAATGATGGAGAGTAACCGGAGGGAAGTGGGAAATGTCCAAGACTGAAGGGAGAGATGAATCGGAGGGATACAGATGAAAATGAAAGAAACAGGCAGCACAAGAACAAAAACAATGGAAAGAAACGCACAGAGAGAGAGAGAGAGAGAGAGAGAGAGAGAGAGAGACGATGCACAAGCAATGCTGGGAGCTTAGGAGAAAGGAGTGAGGGAGAAAAATCTGTAGAAAGTATCGTTCCTCTTTATTTTCATCTCATTCTTTCCCTTTTCCTCGGAAACTGTTCCTACATATTATATTTGAACCATTTCTTTGCTGCTACACTTTTTAAAACTGGATAGTCATAGTACGCTTGCTATTAAATCTTTCTGATATTTAATTACAGGCATCACTACTTATTCTTTTCATTCTCCTCTCCGCATTACACCACATGCTGTGATTCTGCGGCCTACTTTAACTGATATCCCGTTCTCCTGTCCTTTCGATATGACCATCTCCTGTTATCGCCTCGGTCCCTTCCGTATATTCTTTTCTTGCTTCTGCATCTCACGCACAACAAATATTTCATCCTATTGAAATCTTACACTCTAACTGGATTTCTTACTTTCGTTATGGGTTATCATTAACCATAAATCTCTCTCTCTCTCTCTCTCTCTCTCTCTCTTTCAGACCAGCTGCTGTCATCTCTCAGTCCCTCTTTTGTTGAAGAATTATCATCTGTACGCATCTCTCTCATTTACTTTCATTCTTCTGCCTTTTACTCTTCTCATACATGCTCTTCTCCGATTCTTTCTCTCCTTTCACTCTTCCATCCACCGCCTTGTCTCTCACCCTCCTTCTGCCCGAGCGTAGATATCGAGGTGAGACAGACTGTATCGTACCTCCAGTTCATCACCATCGCCATTTCTTTCCTCTCCAATACGTTTCTCTCTGACTGTTTCGCCATATGTTTAATTTAACTGTAGAGAGTAGACTGTAGCAATAGTCAAATGGGGCGGTATTCGTGAAGTGGATGGCAAGTTGGTGACAGGGAGAACTGGATCTCCCTTTTCACCAGGTATCAGGACCTGTTTCTGATGATCTCTCTTTGCTGACCATTTTTAGTGGTTTCATTAACACAGATAGCAGCCAGCACACTCTCATAAACCTCGACTTCCAACTGTCTACACCAAACAACAGAAACATTAGATATCACACTTTCTTTTTCCGCCCTTCCCCCTCCCCCCCTATTTTTTTATTAATGTTGGACATTTGTAATCTGGTCTATGGATTGTTATTTTTTTTAATTTTTTCCTTCCTCTGTTCCTCTTCTGTAAAAAAATAATAATAATAATAATCTCCAGCTTCTAGTGACACTGTGATATGTCAGCTAATATAGTAATTATATTGGCATATCGATTTCTCATGCTTTAGAATGACCTTACAACCATGCTGGAAATACTTTGAATAATATTATCAAATATTCGTAAAAATACATATCATGTGGAGAACTCTGTTCTCCCGTAAAATATTCCTGAGCATATTGGACCTTTCCCTAGTATATTATGTGAAAGTTGATATATTTATGACCGAGAGAGACCTCGTCTTTGGTGCACTACGCAGCGTGAGTCTGTATAATTAGTTTTTTGTTTTGTTTTATGACCTAAGATACTTTTATGCCTGTCGACTCAACAACGGGTAATTTAGGTAGATCTCGAAACCCGTGTCCTTCCTCTTACAGAATATCTTGGCATGTGCGACACACAAAAAACGGAAGCCAGTGCTAACACGACACAGAGTCACGCAACACAACTAGACACCCGTATCAATTACCACACAAACATACCAGGCCCTCTCCAACAACATTCCACTGCCGAACACTCCAGCACTAGCAGTAGATTACCATCTATATGCTCGTTTCACATGCAGGACAACACATCTTGGTGAGAACGCTGTATTATAAACACCCCTCCTCCCGATACCCACCCATCAAAGGTATCCTTTTAAATAGAGCTGTCGGCTTCACATAGGATTGTATCAAGACATGACTCAGCCTTCCTCGGTGCCCAGCCTTGATTTGGGTTGAGCAGAATCACAGATGGACGTGCTCTACTTGTATAATAGGTTCGTATAACATAATATGCTTTATGGAGCACAGTATAGCACATGCCACACCAAGACGCAGATACAATATTAACGGTGCAGAGGACCTAGGGAACAACCCCATAGGGGTAGTTGCTTGCATGTGACCAATGAGTCTACCGTGCCAGGACTGGCCAAGGTTGAACAACAGCATCATCAGCAACAGCTATTATGAATCACAGATATAAGAAATTGGTTGGTGGAAGCAGCTATTACTGACTGACAAGACAAACGGTTGCATGTAACCCAGGGAGCCATTTACTGCGTAGGTTGGCAACCATATAACCAAAAGTCTTATGGTAGTTTAATGAGCTAAGGCGCTCCAACTGGATGCTGACCGCAAAGGTTTACATTTGAGGGTTGGTAAGAGCTTATTCCATCCATCCATCATCCAATCCTACGTTGCACCATGAGGAACGTAGAAGCCCGGGGCTAGGCAAGTTGGTCATGACATTTAAGATGAGAATGACCAGCCTCATTCATCCCTGAGTGGCATTACGTGAGCAATAAACCCCAACCATTCCTTGGATATAAACCTTCACCGGCTCAATACGATTGGAGTGCCTTAATTACCAACTAAACCGCAAGGCGCCATATTTTGGTTATATGGTTACCACCCAGCGTAGTAAATAGTTTCTTGGTGTACAGGAAACCATTTGGCTTGTCACTCAGTGTTCAGTCACCCACAGGCAGAACAAAGAGGAAAGAATGAAGGAAAGAAAGACAGAAGAGTGAGTGTAAAGTCACACGTAGGCAGAAGGACGAGGAAAGAATGAAGGAAAGAAAGACAGACGAGAATGGAAAAGAAAGAAGGATGGAGGAGAGGAAAGGACAGACACCTGAAAGCAGCACTACATAAGGTGAATGGATGGTAAGTGCGCCCATCTACCACATTAGAGCTTATTACTTAAATTATTCCGCTGGTGGATGAGCGGGATGGTCGCCCTCGTCTTAACTGCCGGGACTGAGTAGACCAATCCTAATGGGAAAAAAAAAATGGATGATGGATATATAGGTTCTGTGGCCCCCTTTCCTGGTTTTTCCTAACAGATAAACAGTTATATCTATCACTGACACAGTAGATAAATGCAATGGCTCTGCCGCCACTTCTGTTTCATGACGTATGGTCACACAAGTTTCTCTGCTGCAGCTCCAGGTTTAATGACATCTTGTTTTCACTGGCCATGAAGAAGGAGTTTGCTGGTCGTAGTACCTCCCTTCCTCAAATCATAAACCTTTACTGATAATCTGTACCGACGACCCATTGTGCAGTAGGCAGGCATAAATTATTTTAACAAACTAATTTAATGCATCTTATGTACAGTGGACCAGTACCGTGAAAAAACTGGTTTTAAAACGTCAGATCATCCAGAAAAAAAAATAGAAAATAGTATATTGAAGAGGAAAGTTGTCAAAAATTTTCATAGAAATCTAAGAATAGATACGTAAATCTCAAGAAATTCGTAAGGTATATAACTGTCCATCATCTACCTCCTTAGGTTTTTAAACTGATAAAGCGACTTATAATTTTACTTCTAGGTTCCTCATTAGCTTCTTTTACAATGTGACAGATTTAACAGCAGTTTATTTACTATTTTACAGTATTATAAATATAACTACTGTACATGCAATGTCTATTAGAGTCACTCAAAAGAATCCTTCAGGGTCCCTCCTCCCCATTTTCAAAAGTTTAGCGTAAGAAAGACACACGTGAATACAGTGTCTGAGTGTACAGAAGAAATTAGAGTCTAAGGAAAAGAACAAAACCTGAAAATATGGAGAATGGTTGGGTGGTAAGTTAAGCGGGAGGAAAAATGTTGACGGTAAGATGGAGTGAACATGGAAAAGATCTGATTATTTATCTTGTTCGAGCACTTGATGTAAACGGACACCATCCATTTAACTCTCGATTTCCAAACTTGCTCTTACGGCATCATCCATCTAACCTCCCATACCACCACCGCCACACCAACACTTCATTATCTACTGAGTTATATGCCTCTTGTCCACTGCACCAACACCCTCACCCACCACTTCCTGCATCCACCCTCACCCACAACCACTTGCACCCACCCTTACCTACCACCACCTGCACTCATCCTTACCCACCACCACCTGCATCCACCCTTACTCACCAGGCACGTACACAGATAGATCCCAGTCGATACTCCAGCTTCTGTCCGACTGCCGTTTTTTAGAGAAGTGCTATTTCCATAGCATGTGATTCTTTTTAAAGCGTCGGGACTCTCCAAGCACCATTCATATGCCCTTGTCTTAATCCACTCGGCTCTCACTGTCTTATGCATCCACTACAGAGCACATCAGTACTACATAGTAAAGTCCACTCGCTTCATAACCACTGTCTGACTTTCTCCTGCTGGCCTTCAGTGAACTATGATGAGATCATTGAGATATACAAAACCATGGCCCGAAGAGAGCTGCTGCTGCATTTGACATTTGACAGACACATTTTGCCTCGAAAAGTACAACTGGAACAGGCCCTACTGTGTTTTTTAACTGCTCAGGAACTCTCTATATCCTGTATTCCAAAATCTAATTTCAAAAAATCTATTTCCTTTGGGCAGCGGGTACGAAGGATAATGTGATGTGATATATATAGATTGGATGTCCATCTATCCACCTGTCATCCACCCCTTTATTACCCCATCAGGAGCTTATGGGCCCGAGGTTTTGCTCCTTAGTCCCAATATTGAAGGCAAGAGTGACCAGTCGCACTCATGGGTGGAAACATGAGAACAATAAACCCCAACCAAATCTCGGATGTAAACCCGTTCAGGCCAACTCCGTTTGGAGCCTCTTAACCCACTAGACTACCATGTGTCCATTTGGTTATATAGTTACTTCCCAGGACAGTATATGGTTTCCTAGGTTACAGAAAACCGTTTGTCCTCTCCAACAGGATAGAGTGACCTGAAGTCAGCATTGTATCGAGTGGGCTGTTAGTGGGTGCCCAAACCTGCAGCAACTGAAGAGATCATATGTTAATTCTTCCATCACTCTGACCTCCATGTTACTTAAGAATAGAGTGAGGTAGGATCCAGAGCATAGAAGAGAGAAAGAGAGGAGCATGAGAGGAGGAGAATTATCAATGGCATGGCCAGTGACAGAGACATGGCAATCATTCACACATCAATCAGTGCTCACATTTGGGGATATTTTTGTCTATAGATGAGGTTCAAATAAAATCGATCGGCCAATTATCAAACTATTTTCGTGTGCTTCTCTATAGCCTACTGTATACTTTGTCAAGTAGACTCCATCCCTATCAATTCCCTTGTCCCATCCACTTCCACACCTCACTTTCTTACATATTCATTTACAATACACATCCTCCTACTTGGCATACGATGTCTTCTCTCACCTTCAGGCTAAATTACATGTAGGGTACTATAACATTTTCACTACCCTATCTATTGCCTATGTGTCATCTCCATAGCCATAATTACAAGCTAGCGAGCAAGCGTAACGATGAGATGTTTACGTTCAGCTGAGAAATGAGCGGCCCGACACGACACGGCCCGACCGCAATGGTTTTCAGAGGCTAATAAGTTTTCTACTATGTGAGATGGAGAAGAGATTCTTTCAGCAGGTGCAGTATTAGATACATTAAGTAAATTTTGTTTTTAGCTATATATTTATTCATGATACCAAATAAACCCATAGCTGACATGCTTCACAACGAAATCGGTTAAAAGCACAATGAAAGTGACACATTTTAGTTATGATTTTTTTTTTCACTTTCATATGTTGATTGCACGCTCGTGCACGTGTGTGTGTGTGTGTGTGTGTGTGTGTGTGTGTGTGTGTGTGTGTGTGTGTGTGTGTGTGTGTGTGTGCGTGCGTGTGCGTGTGTGTGTGCGCGCGAGCGCTTTCTCGACAATACTGACCTCTCTCTCTCTCTCTCTCTCTCTCTCTCTCTCTCTCTCTCTCTCTCTCTCTCAGCATCAATAGCAGAGTTGAAACTAGGTTTTGGACGGCATGGTCATATGGAGACAAGTACTGTACCCAAGATAGTGAAAAAAAGGTACAGTATGTGAGTTTGAGGGTGAATGTAGAGGCCAAGAAAATGATGGACGAATATGCTAATGAATGTTTAAGAAGCCAGACTAAAACAGCATTCTTTGCATTTGCTGGATCCTTTCAAAGGCACGAGTAATCTAGGTTGAAATAAAAATCATATACTTTCAACTCATTAATTAGCAGGGATAAGGGCAAAAAGAGATGAAGAGCGATGAGCATTGGATGTCTCCCCACCCAGCTAAGAGCCTCATTGAGAGAGAGAGAGAGAGAGAGAGAGAGAGAGAGAGAGAGAGAGAGAGAGATTTTGATAGGGGTACCAAGTGTGCACCCTGCTGTGGAAAACAGATTACAAGCCGATAGTTTTTTTGCATTTGTTTTTTCATCTTCTTGTTTTAACAGCTGTATATCGTGAGCCATATATACATTATACCCTTTATGTTCTATATATCTGGAAGCGCTAGACACGATGTTCACATGAAAGATCTACTAATGCAATATGGCAATGTGGACTACAATGCTCTCGAGGCCTGGCCAGCTGATGGGCACCTCACTGATTGGTATTCCGTGCATAGAAAGGGCCTAAAAAGTCTCCCAGAAGAACTCGGCTCAGTCTTCAGATGGCATGAGCAGGTAACATCGTCCAGAATTCAGTTAGACACAGGGAAGAATGCTGAAGTCACCCTAGGGGCTCTATTCTTAGCCAGTTCTCTCCAGGGTACAACGAATAACAGCGATCCACAGGCTATTGAGTTCCTTGACCTGTCCGTGTAACTAGCAGGGTCCAGCAAATACGAAGGGAATGAGACTAACAAACAGACTACGGGTAGAGTTGTTTGAATTACTTATGTACATAGAAGCACATGACAAAGGTTTATCATCAGTCATCTGACATAATGGTGTACGGACTGACAATGTGGCAGTTACTGGGAAGCACATCTATCAAGAAAACTTTGAAAATGCTAAGACGGTTAGACCTGTATGGTAGAGATAGGGCACCTAAGGATTTTTTTTTTTTTTTTTATGAATTTCTTATCAATTTCATTACCTGTGCTGTTACTAGTTCTCCTTTTATCATGCATCTTTCCTTCTTTTCACTCCATCCTCAGATGTGAAGATGTTACAGTAGGATGTTAAAGAACTGGTGATGATGATCATGATGATGATGATGACTGGTAAGAGAGAGAGAGAAAAAAAAAAAGAAAAAAAAAGGAAGGCATGATGGAGAAGGATCATGCCTGCGTGACTGGGCGGAGGAGACAGAGTTGAAAATACTTTCATGGCATGCCTCGTGTCAATTCCCTCAATTGGATAAAATCAGCAGGTGTAGCCCACAAGAAATGGTATAAAAGTGTCAAAAGTGGATAAGAACGGAATCTATATGTGTACTGAAAAGTTGAAAGAGACAAAGGAAACGGAAGATTTCAGGAGTTACATATATTCAGATGAAAATAAATTGGCTATGAAAATTGAACATAAGCTTGACACGCACAATCTTCTATGATTAACCCCAGAAGAGTAAATGCAGTTATTAATTCATTCCTGTTGGTACCAAACAGTCTGATTTAATATGGATAGCCCCATTACCGAGGGATAATTAATGAACGTTGAGAGTATATCAGTACCCCTAGTTAGAATATTTTATCGGAAGGTGTATGTCTGGTAGTAGCAAGAACCACGTGACGTCCTCTTGTTGCAGGGCTTTAAAGTTATATCAGTTGTTTCTGTTGTAAATGAGTCAATTTTTTTCTTTTTATATGTTTCTAATAATGGCTCGTTTGAGTATTGGTAAACTTGGCGACAAAGTAACATATACAGCTTCACTTACGCTGTTCATCGTTTATCCGCATTTTCACATATGAAAAAGATTCATTTACACGCACCTTCATATTAATAGCATTTTCGCATCACATATGCACATGACATAAACATTTTCCTTCGCCTCAAAATTACATCACACACACACATACACACATACGTAAACAGTATAGTATTTACATACTCCTTCATCTACACATTATAACACACATGCGTTCATATCCACGTTATCCCATATACACACAACTTCACATTAATGTCGTACCTAAGGGGTGCCGTGAGAAGCCCAGAGTCAAACTCATCGACCCTTTCCACGAAGAGAGAGAGAGAGAGAAGCGAGAACAGAATGTGGAGGGTGTGCATACTGTGTAGTAGTACTGAGTCCTCAGAACAGAACTGGCACCACCTTAGCAAACCTGGCTGCGACATTACTTTTGTTATATATTATTATTATTAAATACACACACACCTCATGCACACTGCAGTTCACATACACGTCACCTCTTATACAGTTCAGCACTTAATCTTACACCCAAGCATTGGATATACACACGAGGACTGAACATATGCATGTATTCGCCAAACTCTTGTTTTCTATTCCATGTTCGAAAGCCTTGAGAAGTTCTCTCTGTAATGGTAAAACTAAAAACAGATTGACAAAATCATGGAAACAGCTATTTATAGCAGAGTTCACATTATCAGGATTTTCGACAAGATTTTTGTATGAAAGTGCTTTCGGGGGTTATCGCCGAAGGGCATTCAAGGGTCATAATGCCATCTGTTTATTTCGCCTGCAAGCATAGCGCAATCTTACGTGAGCAGGGCGAATCGTGGAGGTAAAAAAAAAAAAAAATCGACATTTTTAAAAGCTCCAGGACAGTATCTCAGTTTGAAATCCTGGACATCGAGCATAGTGGAAACATTGTGTGAGCCTAATGCAATCGGGCAGAGCGTAACGCATGCGTAGCGTTAGCATAGTGCATTCAATTATCGGCAACTAGCAGAAACGCCCGAGAGCCCCGAATGAGTGCAAAAACACAACGCTCTCCGCATATTCTTCTGTGATAACTTCACAAACTTCAGTCACGAGAATACAGGTGGTGTCATAAGCCATCCTAAATCCATATTGTAGAGACTTCTAGGTCTTTCCAGTTGCCAGGTACCTCAGAGTGATGGCCAGTTTCATTCCAGGTTCCAAGGCTGGCCTCCAGAAAGTGTCTTTGTTCTCAACCTGGGTCCTATTCGAGCAAGTAACTCATGAAACATTTCAGTGTCCACTCGAAGAAAATTCTGGAATCCACTGTGATCTTCTACAATTAATTCTGCCATTAACTCCTCATACTGGTCTTCACAGAAGCCAGTGCGTGGTCCAAGCCCGTCTTCTTCTTTTCAGTCTCTACTTTTTCTGCTATTCTTCTCCTTTTTCTTCTCTTCTTCCATTTTCATCACTAATCTCACCAAGGCCAGAGCCATTTCTGTGGTGGCAAGGCTAAGTTCCAATAGCCCTTTATTGTCCATGAGTGCCATGGCTTCACCGTCCAAGTGCCAAAGATTGACTGCTGAGAAGTGGAGGCACCTGCCTCATATTTTTAGTCCCAGCACCTGAAACTTACATCACACGTAGTGCGCGCATATTATGAGCGGGTTTTTATCGTGAAGAGCTTACAATGAGCTCAGTTCGACTGGCACGCAGTCTTGCTTTATCGCGCTCCAGCTGCGCGATTCTAGCTCAATCGCCTTCCGAGTGCCGTGTAATTATTATAAAAGCGTTTCCGTTTCGCGTAATAGGGTAGTGCAAGCGCAGTGCAGTTGTAACTTGTGACGTCAGAGCGTCAAAACTCTACGAACTGTCAGGATTTCTCGCAATTTTGACCTGTTTCCAAGCGTAAAGCAATTGCCAATGAAAATCGTATGTATGTGAACTGGGCTTAACTGAAATAGGGAAGCGTCTCCAGCTGATACTAAACTCTGTCAAGCGCCACTTTCTGAAAGCATTCTCGAGAATAGATTACTTAAGGTTTCAGGAATTCATCTTGCATCGCCGCCAGGTATATTATGCACGAGACAATTAAAGGAAAAAGATTTCCTTCGGAGAATTCCAGTGCTTGCAAGAAAGATTCCATTCGCGAGTAAATGACAGTTCCTGTAGTTAGCTGTAGTTGTCTTGTGTGTGATAAATATAGGCCTATAGTAGGTAATTAAGGCGCTCCAATTGGATTGAGCCAGTGCGGGTTTATATCCAAGGGATGATTGGAGTTTATCGGTCACGTGATGCCACGCAGGGATGAGTGAGGCTGGTCACTCTCATCTTAAATGTCAGGCCCAACTTGCCTAGCCCCGGGCTCCTGCGTTCCTCGTGGGACAACGCTGGACTGGATGATGAATGTACTCCAGTATATATCCCACATAAGATAGTCTAAAAAGTCACATCCCCCGAGAATGGAGGATGTATGTAAAGATGTAGAGTCATGTTAGACAGTAGTGGTAGCCTTACCCCTAAGAAAAGGGGTAGGAGACGTTATTGGCTCGAATAAAAAGGACTGAAGTCGAGACGTGGGTTCCCAGGATCTTAAGTTACTGATTTCCTCACTTGCGTCGTGAGGACTCGCGGGGCTCCAGACACCGCCCCTCCTTCTCCAAAGCCTTCCTCCGCCTTGCCGCCTCCGCTCGCCGCCTATCATTCTCAAGTCTCTTTTCTTCTACTTCCTTTTGCCTCTTCGTTTCCAGCGCCTGCAGTCTGGCAGCAGCGGCTTCTTCACGACGTTCGATATCCCGTCTCAAGTCATCCTCTTTCTTTTTGCGCTCCTCTTTAACCCTCTTCTGGGCTTCATCCATCCTTTCTTGGGCCCTCCTCCTCCTCTCTTCGAGCTCAGCGTCCCGCTTGCTCTCGGCCTCCAGTCTCCTTTTCTCTGCATCCATCAGCATTTGCTTCCCGTCCCGAACCCTGGCGGGGGCGAAGGCCGGGGACCTGGGACCTGCAGAGGTGGAGGAGGAGGATGGCAGGCTTGAAGACGATGTCGAGGTAGAGGGGAAGGCGGATGGACCCAGGTGACGGTTGGGATAGGGACCCCCCAGTACAATGCGGGGCACATAAGGGGAAGGAGAATGGGACGAGTTAGACGAAGAAGGACGTTCCTCTGCCTTTAAGACGGGGGCTGAGGCGGTTGTTGTGGTGGAAGTGGAGTCAGTGATGGTGGCGTTGGCGTCGACGGGGACGGACTTGGAGAAGGTCATCTTCCCACGCCATTGCCGCGCCTGGATGCGACCCGGCAGGGCGTAGAACTCCCGAGTAGCCACATTCGTAAGCTCGGTGGGGGTCAGGTCGCCCCTCAACCCCCACGACTTGGCTGCCCCTTGACCACTGGTCCAGTCCACTCGTGAGTCCGACACACTAACCCTGCTCGGGCTACCACTACCGATACCCCCACTCTGGCAAGCATATTTTGAGCTGAATGTCATTTTTTTTTTTACTTATCAAACGCTTTTATAATTATTTAGCTTATGCTATATTAAAACAAAATGACTCAAGAAGTGCCCAGAGAGTTATGGAAAGATGGATGCAAGGAGTCGCTTTAAGAGATAGGAAAGGATCAGCTAGGATTATAAAACGGATTGAAATAGAGGTTGTTATAAAATTAATTAGACGGAGTGGGCGGGCCATGTTTCTAGAAGACACTACAACAAATGGACAAGGAAAGCTACAGTCTGGGTAATAAATGATTAAAAAAGACCAAGAGCAAGACCATAAACTAGATAGCGTATTGAAAAAAAAAAAAATTACAGGGTCCCCGACAAAAAACAGAGGAAGGGATAATGAAGAATTACCACGAAGTCATAATATGGTTACATGGCACTGTAGGAGTAGAGGGAAAATAAAAGCCTGAAACACTGAAATTATCAAGAAGAGAGGTAAGACAGAGAAGCAGAAGATAAGAGTAAGGGGAGAAAGCCTGGAGACAAAAAGACTCTTTTTAGTCGCCCCTTACGACAAGCAGAGATAATAGGGAAGTATTCTTCCACCCTCCCCAGGTGGGGGTGGGACAAAACAACGAAGAGCAAGCGATGAAAGCGAGCGAGATCTCAGAATTCTGAAACAGAAAGAAATAGTACAAGACCGGGATAAGTGGAAACGTTTGAGAGAGGCTTATGTCCTGCAGTGGAATGTTAAGGGCCTATGACTACACACACACACACACACACACACACACACACACACACACACACACACACACACACACAGATAGATAGATAGATAGATACTCGCTGTCTCAGTTATTTATCCACCTCACACAATCATGACACTCACCCACTGACGAGTATTTATTCATTTACTCACTTCTTCATTTACCCTCACTCTCACTATCACACTCGTCCTCTCATTTACTTCTTCATTCTCTCGATTTTTCATTTACTTTCTCACTCTGTATGACACTCGCCAACTCATTACCTACTAACTTATTTATTCGTTTACTCAGTCATTCACCTACTCGCTGATTATAACACTAAGTTAACCAATTACTTACTCTCACTCTCTAATGAACATTCTCTTACTGACCCTTGTCCATTCATCACATCCATATGCGTTTATTCATTAACATTCTCACAACACTTTTTAATCACTCACTTATTCTCTTCTCAGTAAAGAAATGTGACAATTTCTATCCAGTCGTGCATATATAATCGTATCGTTTATCGCAATGTTTGTATAGGCTCAAACATGCTTGCACGTGTCGACTGATGGCGGTTGTCCACACTGCTCGATCTCTGGCAGTCTCCCTATTCAGTTCTCTATCCTTGAGATCATGCTCTGTGACCTTGTCTAAAGTTTTTTTCGGTTTGAGTCTCGGACCCATGCCCCGAATTTTCACACCTCTCAATGTTCGCACCCAATTGCCATCCACCATCCTCTCCACAATGCCCAAACCATCTCAATCTACCCCTTCTCATCACAGAGCCAATCCACTCTATAACTTTTCTATCGTAAACCTAGCCCCCCCCCCCTCAGGCCTTGCATTCAAGGACGAACGGCACATCCATCTAGTCATTGTTATTTCTATACGTTTGAATCTACGAATATCCTCTTCGTTTACCGCCCAGGTCTCACTACCATACAGCATTACATTAACACATACTACATAGATCCCTTAGCACAGAGAGGGAGCCCTCTCAGTGTCAGGAGTGGCAACAACTCCTTGAACTTCCTCCAGGCAACCATTCCCTACCCTAGGGTGCTACTCTAGCCACAAAGCAAGCTCCAGTCCCAGCTCCTACACATAACACGTCACTCAAATAACAGAACTCTTCCACAGACTCAAGAGACTCACCAGCAAGACCAATTCGTCCACCCTAGAAAATCTCTACATGCTCTCCCCGAGACACCTCACACACGAAAACACCATTATCCGCAGTCAACCTCGAATAACACTACATCTCTCATGCACCCATTCATCACAAATACTGCACAAGAGGGAGTTACTTCCCACACCCTTGTGGCAGACCGCACATGACCCCTCCCTCTGCTAAATTTGACAGTACCGCCACCAACCTAGATATCATCTCTTTTGCTTAACTCACAATTCTCAATCCCTTTTCCCATACTCCGTCTATCCATTTCTTGAATCTCTACTCCGTTCCTTTTCATTCTCTGCAATGATCACCAAGTCATCAGCATTCATCTCCCATGGGAGTCCATTTCTGAAGTCACGAGACAGACAGACAGACAGAGAGATACTCAAACATCATGACAATAAGGAGCTCAAGACTGACCCCTGATGCGCTCCAGCATTTACGGAAAACTCACCACTTAAATCCCCATTCACTCTCGTCAGGGTGCAAGCACCCACACACTTAGACATAACCTATCTAACCGGCCACTCTTCAATCCCAAGCTTCTCATTGTCCACTTTACCACCTATCCTACCCAGGCACTCTGTCGAAGGCTGTCTCCTGATCAGCAGAAAAAAATTACAGCACCCTTTTCGTTCCTATATATTTTCCTGAAGCTGGCAGGCAGAGAATATACTGCATATATAGATAGATAGATAGATAGATAGATAGATATAGATCGATAGATAGATAGATAGAAAAAGGTAGGTAGATATAGACATAGATTTAGATATAGATAAAAATAATATTTCTAATTCACATGAAACTTACGAGTCAAAAAGCAAACAAGTTAGAATCAACTTTCCCAAAGCTATATCCGGCTGAAGCTGAATAGAACGTGTGCCCACACTGGGATGATTGTCCTGCTTGTTGTCTGGTGGCTTTGTGCCTGTAAGTTGTTAACTGCTCACCTTTCTTCTCACACTATGTCAATGGGAAATAATTGTAATGGTCTTAATATAAAATGAAGAATAGGCCTATGTCTTGTGATACTAGACCCAGGTAAAGGTATTGTCAAACTGAGCCAATACCAAAGCGATAGTCTGTGGCAACACAAGTTAATAAAATGGAAGAAAAAAGAAGTACGGATTATAAAATACATTAACCAGTCATGAAAGGTAAAAATTACTCCCAGCCATGGGAAGTAAATCATATCCAGCATTGGGTCAAGCCTAGGTATTAGGGTACAGTTGTTCTGTTTCCATGTAATCCTCAAGAAAATAATATTCTTTGACATCACTTTACAGTTTGTCTCATTATTCTCTCTCTCCATGTCGATCCTTGTTTTTATATTCTTAACTCTCCTTTCACCCCGGCCTTTCTTTCCGTCCTGTCTGTCTCTCTTTGTCACTAATGTCATCACCTTTTCCGTCTACAACCTTCTTTCCTTCACCCGGGTCTATTTTCATGTTGTCTCTGTGTCGATGTCTCACATTTCTCCCACATTTTTCCATCACCGCTCTTATGGACTCTACCCACAGACTCTCTCTCTCTCTCTCTCTCTCTCTCTCTCTCTCTCTCTCTCTTTCTCCCCTTCCTTGCATGCGCGTGCTCTCTATCTGTGTGGATCATACAGAACACTCAACTCTATTTAATGAAGAGGTGTGGGTTAGGGAGATGGAGGGAAGTATCTTTTCATGGACAGAGAAAAGTGCAAATGTGTCCTGAGTGACAGTTGGAAAGTATAGCTGACATATCACGTATAGGAATCAGGTAAATTAATAAAAGAATGGAATATGTTAAAAATGAAAGCACGGACAGAAAATGTATATACGAGGAAAGCGAAAATAATATATGTGAAGTGTAGCAAAATGAATAAGGAGGCATCAAAGGAGAGGAGGAAGAAAGTGAAAACCGGCGCGACTTTGAGAGTGAAAGAAGAGAGGAAGGTAATCAAGCAAGATGACAGAAACAGAAAATAGGAGGGGAAAAAAGAGCTAAATCAAAATGAAGAGGGATGGAAGGTCTCTGTAGGAACTGAAGAAAAAAGGAGAAGGAGGAGGAAGAAGAAGACGACTTTAAAGGAACATGGACGAAATACCGGAGTGGAAGTTGAAATTTTCGAAAGGACCGCCTGAAGATTGATAAGAAATACTGGAGAAAATGATGAACAATGAAAGTTTTGACATGGAGGAAGGGAGGGAGAGAAAGAATTTATAGTACTGGATGAAGAAGGAGGGAATGAAAGATATACGAGCAGTCAGGGAATAGGCCCAATAGCTGAGCTATAATACTTTAGGGTAACAGAAGAAAACGACGAAGGGGAACAAGCAAAAAATTATTAAACAATTCTCGTGAGCAGAGGAGGATAAAAATGTGGCACTGGATCAAGAAACGAGATGAAAAAGAAAATAAAAAGTACAATTAAGCTAAAATGCTACACAATGTCGGGAAAGGAAGCGAAGGAAAAAAAGGGGGTTGAGTAGGAAAATCATGTCAGTGAGATTTGAAGAAAATAAGGAAAAAGAAAGGGTAAAAAAATACAAATTGAGGGTAGATGTAAAAGGGAGGAGGAACCGCCATTACTAAAGGTGAGGGGTGGATGAGGAAGAGGTAGGAGGGAGGAGAGAAGTTGAGGGCCCAGTAGAAAGAGAGTTGGAGAGAGCACAAAGCCTCGGCTATTTCAGGAACACGAGAGTGAGCGCAGCTGCGAGAGATAACTAGAGGAAGGGGTTTAAGCGGGCTCTCAAAAGCACAAGCATTAGATATGAGAAATTATTTAAAACTGTACTAAGTATTTTTCTACACGAACTACATTTGTAGGGCAGCAGAACCACGGTTGGCATTCAAATTAAATTCACATAGATGAGCACTGAATGCTTTACCGTCTCAGTGGTTTCAGTTATTCGTTGTTTATCATGTCTAACATTCTTCTTTGGTGATGTTTAGCTAAGTACATTTGTCTTCATAAAATCGTAGTAAGTACTGCATAGACAAAATAATTCTAATCCTCTGCATGAGTGCATCACGGAGTAATCTCTTCATAATCGCTAATTTCTCAGGCTATAACGAGGTTGAACAGAATTACATCAGTCACTCGTAAAACCACGTGGTGTTGCAGGCAGATTTACTTTATCGAGTTTTATTTATACTGGCCAGCTTATGCTGCCCTTATTGTTATTAGTGTTTTCTTGCTTGGTTTATTGTTTAATTGTGGAAGGTACTTCAACCCTTCAGAATTAACCGATTTCGACCAAACTCGGACACAATGACCAGCATATGACCAAGTTGTATCTGCAAGGTTTTGGCTGCTAGGCAACTACTACATAGCAGTAGCTGAAAAAAAAAAAATTGTTTTTGAGGTGTACAAGCATCACTAATGGGCACTGGCATAGAAAGCTCTAACTTCCTTCGGCGTAATTATGAGGCCATTCCCTATAGGAAGTTTCCCATCCACTTTTCTCTTTCCCCTCTAGTTTTCGAGTGGCAACCCTGCGAAGATCGGTCTTAGCATACCTAGCAACCAATACTGGTTTTCAAAAATACCCCCCCTAGTTCCCCACCATCAAGATGAAATTGAATGAAACTTTGCATGAATAATGGGCGGCTTGTTGCACTGGAGCACCTCCACACAAAAATGGCATTTAGTGTCGAAACTCACTTCTAATCGCTGGCAGCGCCACCTAGAAGTTGTACCTCTGGTGAGCCATTCCGCGAATTTCAAGTACCCTAGCTCCACACTGGCTAATTGGAATCGAATAAAATTTTGCATGCTTATCGACGTTAATGAGTACTACAAGCGTGCTTTGTACTTGCATGACCGATATCCTCAGGGGAATGGGTCAAACGTCATCAAATGCACTGCAACGGATAATAGCTAAAATCATGAGTAGGCTCGTACGAACTACCAATGATTCGAAGGTTATTGACCCAGAGCCATGATTCTTGGGTGGGATGTTGTCCATTTCGCCACACAGGACTGACTTTTCATACCAAAGCTCACTTCCTGTTCCTGACAAAGCTTGGTCTGCTCAGAGCTGGCCATATTATGCACGGAACAATTAACGGAGAAAGATTTCCTTCGAACAATTCCAGTGTTTGCAAGAAAGATTCCATTTGCAAGTAAATGACAGTTCCTGTAGTTAGCTGTAGTTGTCTTGTGTGTGATAAATATAGGCCTATAGTAGGTAATTAAGGCGCTCCAATTGGATTGAGCCGGTGCGGGTTTATATCCAAGGGATGACTGGAGTTTATCGGTCACGTGATGCCACGCAGGGATGATTGAGGTTGGTCACTCTCATCTTAAATGTTAGCACCAACTTGCCTAGCCCCGGGCTCCTGCGTTCCTCGTGGGACAACGCTGGACTGGATGATGAATGTACTCCAGTATATATCCCACGTAAGATAGTCTAAAAAGTCACATCCCCCGAGAATGGAAGATGTATGTAAAGATGTAGAGTCATGTTAGACAGTAGTGGTAGCCTTACCCCTAAGAAAAGGGGTAGGAGATGTTATTGGCTCGAATAAAAAGGACTGAAGTCGAGACGTGGGTTCCCAGGATCTTAAGTTACTGATTTCCTCACTTGCGTCGTGAGGGCTCGCGGGGCTCCAGACACCGCCCCTCCTTCTCCAAAGCCTTCCTCCGCCTTGCCGCCTCCGCTCGCCGCCTATCATTCTCAAGTCTCTTTTCTTCTACTTCCTTTTGCCTCTTCGTTTCCAGCGCCTGCAGTCTGGCAGCAGCGGCTTCTTCACGACGTTCGATACCCCGTCTCAGGTCATCCTCTTTCTTTTTGCGCTCCTCTTTAACCCTCTTCTGGGCTTCATCCATCCTTTCTTGGGCCCTCCTCCTCCTCTCTTCGAGCTCAGCGTCCCGCTTGCACTCGGCCTCCAGTCTCCTTTTCTCTGCATCCATCAGCATTTGCTTCCCGTCCCTAACCCTGGCGGGGGCGAAGGCCGGAGACCTGGGACCTGCAGAGGTGGAGGAGGAGGATGGCAGGCTTGAAGACGATATCGAGGGAGAGGGGAAGGCGGATGGACCCAGGTGACGGTTGGGATAGGGACCCCCCAGTACAATGCGGGGCACATAAGGGGAAGGAGAATGGGACGAGGGAGACGAAGAAGGACGTTCCTCTGCCTTTAAGACGGGGGCTGAGGCGGTTGTTGTGGTGGAAGTGGAGTCAGTGACGGTGGCGTTGGCGTCGACGGGGACGGACCTGGAGAAGGCCATCTTCCCACGCCATTGCCGCGCCTGGATGCGACCCGACAGGGCGTAGAACTCCCGCGTAGCCACATTCGTAAGCTCGGTGGGGTTCAGGTCGCCCCTCAACCCCCACGACTTGGCTGCCCCTTGACCACTGGTCCAGTCCACTCGTGAGTCCGACACACTAACCCTGCTCGGGCTACCACTACCGATACCCCCACTCTGGCAAGCATATTTTGAGCTGAATGCCATTTTTTTTTTACTTATCGAACGATTTTATAATTATTTAGCTTATGCTATATTAAAACTAAATGACTCAAGAAGTGCCCAGAGAGTTATGGAAAGATGGATGCAAGGAGTCGCTTTAAGAGATAGGAAAGGATCAGCTAGGATTAAAAAACGGATTGAAATAGAGGTTGTAATAAAAGTAATTAGACGGAGTGGGCGGGCCATGTTTGTAGAAGACACTACAACAAATGGACAAGGAAACCTACTGTCTGGGTAATAAATGATTAAAAAAAGACCAAGACCAAGACCATAAACTAGGTGGTGTATTGAAATAAAAAAAATTACAGGGTCCCCGACAAAAAACAGAGGAAGGGATAATGAAGAATTACCACGAAGTCATAATATGGTTACATGGCGCTGTAGGAGTAGGGGGAAAATAAAAGCCTGAAACACTGAAATTATCAAGAAGAGAGGTAAGACAGAGAAGCAGAAGATAAGAGTAAGGGGAGAAAGCCTGGAGACAAAAAGACTCTTTTTAGTCGTCCCTTACGACAAGCAGGGATACTGGGGAAGTATTCTTCCACCCTCCCCAGGGGGGGAGGCGACAAAACAACGAAGAGCAAGCGATGAAAGCGAGCGAGATCTCAGAATTCTGAAACAGAAAGAAATAGTACAAGACCGGGATAAGTGGAAACGTTTGAGGGAGGCTTCTGTCCTGCAGTGGAATGTTAAAGGTTTATGACTACACACACACACACACACACACACACACACACACACACACACACACACACACACACACACACACACAGATTGATAGATAGACAGATAGATGGATAGATAGATACTCGCTGTCTCAGTTAATCCACCTCACACAATCATGACACTCGCCCACTGAAGAGTATTTATTCATTTACTCACTTCTTCATTTACCCTCACTCTCACTATGACACTCGTCCTCTCATTTACTTTTTCATTCTCTCGATTTTTCATTTACTTTCTCACTCTGTATGACACTCGCCAACTCATTACCTACTAACTTGTTTATTCGTTTACTCAGTCATTCACCTACTCGCTGATTATAACACTAAGTTATCCAATTACTTACTCTCACTCTCAAATTAACATTCTCTTACTGACCTTTGTCCATTCATCTACATACATATTCTTTCATTCATTAACATTCTCACAACACTTTTTAATCAGTCACTCATTCTCTTCTCAGTAAAGAAATGTGACAATTTCTATGCAACCGCCCATATATAATCGTATCGTTTATCGTATTGTTTGTTAATGCTCAAACATGCTTGCATGCGTCGACTAATGGTGGTTGTCCACACTGCTTGATCTCTGGCAGTCTCCCTATTCAGTTCTCTATCCCTGAGGTCACACTCTTTGACCTTGTCCAAAGTCTTTTTCGGTTTGACTGTCGGATCCATGCCATTGACTTTCACACTTCTCAATTTCCGCATCCAATTGCCATCCACCATTCTCTCCACATGCCCATAACATCTCAATGTGCCCCTTCTCATCGCAACACCAATACACTCAAACTTTTCTATCGTAAACCTAGCCACCCCCCCCTCTCAGGCCTCGCATTCAAGGACGAACTACACAACCATGCAGTCGGTGTTATTTCTCTACGTTTGAGACTACGAATATCCTCTTCGTTTACCGCCCAGGTCTCACTACCATACAGCATTACATTAACACATACTACAAAGATCCTTTAGCACAGAGGGGAAGCCCTCTCAGTGTCAGGAGTGGCAACAGCTCCTTGAACTTCCTCCAGGCAACAATTACCTACCCTAGGGTAGTACCCTAGCCAAAAAGCTAGCTCCAGTTCCAGTTCCTATACATTACACGTCACTCAAATAACAAAACTCGTCCGCACACTCAGAGACTCGCCAGCAAAATTAATTCGTCCACCCTTGGCAATCACTACATGCTGTCTCCGAGACACCTCACACACGAAAACACAATTATCTGCAGTCAACATCGAATAGTACTACATCTCTCAAGCACCCATTCATCACAAATATTGCACAAGAGGGAGTTACTTCCCACACCCTTATGGCAGACCGCACATGGCCCCTCCCTCTGAATTGACAGTACCGCCACCAGCCTAGATATCATCTCTTGTGCTTAACCCACATTTATTCTCAATCCCTTGTGCCATACTCTGTCTCTCCACTTCTTAAATCTCTGTTCCGCTTCCTTTTCATTCTCTGCAATGAACACCAAGTCATCAGCATACATCTCTCATGGGAGTCCATTTCTCAAGTCACGAGAGAGAGAGAGAGAGAGAGAGAGAGAGAGAGAGAGAGAGAGAGAGAGACTCAAGCACCATGACAATAAGGAGCTCAAGACTGACCCATGTTGCGCGCTAATATTTATGGAAAACTCATCACTTAAATCCCTATTCACTCTCGTCAGGGTGCGAGCACCCAAATACTTAGCCATAACCACTGTAACCGGCCACTCTTCAGTCCCAAGCTTCTCACTGTCCACTTTACCACCTACCTAGGCACTCTGTCGAAGGCCTTCACCTGATCAACAGAAACAAATTACAGATCGCCTTTCTTTCCTACATAATTTCCTGAAGCTGGCGGGCAGTGAAGATACTGCATATATATATATATATATATATATATATATATATATATATATATATATATAGAGAGAGAGAGAGAGAGAGAGAGAGAGAGATACAGTATATAGAGATAGATAGATAGATATAGATAGACAGAGATAGATAGATAGATAGATAGATAGATAGACAGACAGGTAGATACACAGATTGATTAATATAGATATAGATTAAGATATAGATAAAAATAATATTTCTAACTCACATGAAACTTACGATTCAAAAAGCAGACAGGTTAGAATCAACTTTCCCAAAGCTATATCCGACTGAAGCTGAATAGAACGAGTGCCTTCATTGGGATGATTGTTCTTTTGTCTTGTGGCTTTATGTCTGTTATTTGTTAACTGTTCACCTCTCTTCTCACACTATGTTAATGGGAAATAATTGTAATGGTCTTAATATAAACTGGAGAATAGGCCAATGTCTTGTGATACCAGGCCCAGGTAAAGGTATTGTCAAACTGAGCCAATACCAAAGCGATAGTCTGTGGCAACAGGAGTTAATAAAATGAAAGAAAAACTAAGAAGTACAGATTAAAAAATACATTAACCATTCATGAAATGTAAAAAATACTCCCAGTCATGTGAAGTAAATCATATCCAGCATGGGGTCAAGGCTAAGTATTTCTTTTCTTTTCTTTTTCTTTTACGTGTCCGACTCTGGGCAAAGGCTCAGGGCCTATTTCTTGGGGGCAGTGGCCCATCCCAAGGCCCAGTAGTCCTCCTAATTTGGGAATGGCTGTTCTATTTCCATGTAATCCTCACGAACATAATATTCTTTGGCGTCGCATTACAGTTTCAGTCACATTATGCTCTCTCTTCATGTTCTTAACTCTCCTTTCAGCCCTTCCATTCTTTCCCTCCGGTCTGTCTGTCACTAGCGTCATCACCTTTTCCGTCTACAAACTTCCTTCCTTCACTCGGGTTTATTTTCATGTTGCCTCTGTGTCGACGTCTCACATTTCTCCCAGATTTTTCCATCACCGCTCTTATGGACTCTACACACAAACACACCCACACTCTCTCTCTCTCTCTCTCTCTCTCTCTCTCTCTCTCCTTCCTTCCTTGCATGCACGTGTTCTCTATATGTGTGGATCTTACAGAGCACTCAACCCTAAATGAAGAGGTGTGGGTCAGGGAGATAGAGGGGAGTATTTTTTCATGGACAGAGAAAAGTCCAGAAGTGTCCTGAGTGACAGCCAGAAATTATAGAGGACAGATCACTTATAGGAATCAGGTAAATTAATAAAAGAATGAAATATGTTGAAAATAAAAGCATTGACAGATAATATACTGTATATACTAAGAAAGTGAAAATAGTATATATGAAGTGTAGCAAAATGCATAAAAGAGGCATCAAAGGAGAGGAGGAAGAAAGTGAAAACCAACGCGATCCAGAATGTGAAAGAAGAGAGGAAGGTAATCAAGCAAGATGACAGAAACAGAGAATAGGAGGGGAAAAAAGAGAGAAATCAAAATGAAGAGGGATGGAAGGTCTCTGTAGGAACTGAAGAAAGAAGGAGAAGGAGGGAGAACAAGAAGACGACTTTAAAGGAACATGGACGAAATACCGGAGTGGAAGTTGAAATTTTGGAAAGGACTGCCTGAAGATTGATAAGAAATACTGGAGAAAATGATGAACAAAGAAAGTTTTGGTATGGAGGAAGGGAGGAAGAGAAAGAATTTATAGTACTGGATGAAGAAGGAGGGAATGAAGAGATATACGAGCAGTCAAGGAATAGGCCCAATAGCTGAGCTATAATACTTTGGGGTAATAGAAGAAAACAACGAAGTAGAACAGAAAAAATATTAGATAATTATCGCCCGTAGAGGAGGATAAAAATGTATCAGTGGGCCAAGAAACGATATGAAATAGAAGTTAAAAAGTACAACTGAACGAAAATGCTACAGAATGTCGGGAGAAGCAAAGAATAATAACAGGGGGGGGGGGAGTAGGAAAATCATGTCTGTGAGGTTTGAAGAAAATAATGAACCCCCCCCCAAAGAAAAAAAAATGATTAGAATAAAAAATGCAAGTTGACGGTAACGGTAAAAAGGAGGAGGAATTGCAAATACTAAAGGTTAGGGGTGGATGAGGAAAAAGGAGGAGCGAGGAGAGCTGGTGATGGCCAAGTAGAAAGAGAGCTGGAGAGAATACAAAGCCTCGGCAGCTGCTAGAGTTAACTGGAGGAAGGGGTTTCAGGGGGCTCGCAAAAGCACAAACAGTAGATATGAGAAGTTATATACAACTGTATTAAGTATTTTTCTACATGAATTACATTTGTAGCACAGCAGAACCACGGATGGTATTCATATTAAATTCAAATTAATGAGCACTGCATGCGTTACGGTTTCAATGACTTCAATTATTCGTTGTTAGTTATGACTAACATTCTCCACTGGTGATGTTTAGCTAAGTACACTTATCTTCATAAAGTCGTAATAAGTATTCTTTACTGCATTGACTAATTCTTGGTAATACTCTGCATGAGTGCATCATGCAGTAATCTCTTCATAATACCGTAGCTAATTTCTCAGGCTCTATTAACTAACGAAGTTGAACAGAAATACATTAGTCATTTACTCACAAAACAATGTGGTGTTGCAGGCAGATATCCTTTATCGGGTTTCATTTATATCGACCAGTTTATGTTGCCCTTATTGTCGGTCGCATTTTCTTGCTTGGTTTATTGTTCAATTGTGGCATGCACTTCTACCCTTCAGAGTTAACCGATTCCGGCCAAACTTGGACACAATGACCAGCCTATGACCTAGTTGTGTCCGCAAGGTTCTCGCTGCAGCCAACCACTAAACGCTTTTATTTTACTTTTCATGTTTTGAGGAGTAGAAGCATTTCTAATGGGCATAGAAAGCTCTTACTTCCTTAGGCTTAATCTTGAGGAAAATATCAGAAGTGTGCCATCCACTTTCCTCTCTCCCTTCTAGAGTTCGAGTGGCAACCCACGAAGATTGGTCTTAGCATCCCTTGCAACCAGCACTGGTTTTCAAAAATGTCCCCCTAGTTCCCCAGCAGCAAGATGTAATTGAATGAAATTTTGCATGTTTATAGACATTGACTAGTACTACATCTTTCAATTGTACATTATATGCTACACTGGCCAGGTTTTCAGGGGTCAGCAAATGTGAAAACGGTGAAAATAGCTAAAATCACGATTCTGCTTGCGTGCAACGATAAGGCTCCAAAGATTATTAAGTCAGGCCCATGAATTTTGGGCGGATTGTTGCACTGAAGTACTTCCATAAAAAAATACTTTTAGTGTCGAAACTCACTTCCAGTCGCTGGCAGCACCACCTAAAAGTCGTACCTCTGGTGGGCCATTCTGCGAATTCTAAGTTCCCTAGCAACACAGTGGGTGGATGGAATCGAATGAAACTTTGCATGCTTATAGACGTTAACGAGTACTACAAGCTTGCTTCGTATATTCACGACCTGTATCCGCCAGGTCAGGTGTCAAATGTTATCAAATGCGCTTCAGTGGAAAACCGCTACAATCACGACTAAGCTCGAGCGAAATGCTAAGGATCCGGAAGATGTTTACCCAGAGGCATGATTGTAGGGTGGGATGTTGTCCTTCCGAACCGCCATACAGGAGTGACTTTTCATGCCGAAGCTCACTTCCTGTTCCTGACAAAGCTTAATCCGCTTATTGCTGGCCATCGTCGCCTACCGGCTTGTATTTATTTACTATCACCATGAAATTTTTTCGGCCATGGTCATACAGCTTGTAAAATAATTTATACTGGCTGTTCGACTGATTTTCACTCATTTTCCTTCTCCTCCAGTTTCTCTCCATCGTCTCACCTCCCTGCATTACCGCTCATCTCCTCCCTCTTATCTTCACGACTCTCCTCATTATTCCTCCATTACTCCTCTGAGATTGCCCGCGAATCTCTCTCTCTCTCTCTCTCTCTCTGCCAGTTTTATGTCCTCGCATATCCGTGGGTGTGTAATTTTCTGTGGGCTGAGAGTGTTTTGAAACGTTTCAGTCTGATTGCTCGTGTGTGTGTGTGTGTGTGTGTGTGTGTGTGTGTGTGTGTGTGTGTTTTACTCTTCACACAAAGTTGGTTTGAACCTAGACCTTACCCTGGGACCTTGATCTTTAACTAATTGTTTTGTTAATCGAATTCCTTCGTTTTTGCCTAAATCTTAAACCTTAGAACAAGAATTGATCATATGGACTAAAATCTAAATTGGCCACGCCCTGAGAACATATTTGACCTTCCCCTGTGACCCTGTACTTCGAATGTTTGCTCTGGAAGTCGAATCCTGTGTTCTTGCCGTATCCTCAACATTTTGCAAAAAGCTCGATCTAAATTGGATAAAATAATTTGAGTTCACCTGGCCCAAGTAACCTTTAGCTTTGATACACTTTCTCAAAAGCAGCAGAGTTACTCCCTGGGTCTCCCTGAACCCTTCCATCAATTACGCTTAAGTCTGATAACGATTATTTGATGTGTTTTATTAATAAGCACACATGTGACTTTAACCTTTGGCTGAATGTTATCAAATTTTAATCATTTTATTCTTGTCTTATCCTCAACACATCCGCCATATTTGGTCTCATTTGACTGAGTAGATTTTGCTACGTCAGGGTTTCATCCAGCATTGTGACCTTGACCTACTATTTTCAAGAACGACATATTTACTCTCCGGGTGACTCACAAATTTTTCACCAAGTCTAGTTGAAATGAGATACATTTTTTTTTTAATTTGCAAACACCACACACACACACACACACACACACACACACACACACACACACACACACACACACACACACACACACACACGCACGCACGCACGCACGCGAGAGAGAGAGAGAGAGAGAGAGAGAGAGAGAGAGAGAAAGGGGGGGGAGGGAGAAGTACCGTGGCTTGGGAAAGAATATCATGAAATTATATACAAGATCTGCTGAGAGAGAGAGAGAAAGAGAGAGAGAGAGAGAACATGGGTTTTGGAACACTATGAGATGAAATTAAATAACAAGTTCGCTGAGAGTAGACTAGACGCAGGATACTACAGAAGAACGATTATGTTTCCTACGCTCTTCATTTACACATCCTAGTTGGCTATTACTTCAGTATTTTCGTTATTACAATTTTAGTTTTTTGTTTCTCTGCCACTTCTGTGTGGATGATCTCTAGCAATAATAATAATAATAATAATAATAATAATAATAATGATAGTTGTAGTAGCAGTAGTAGTAGTAGTAGTAGTAATAGGGTTAATAACTACAATAATAATAATAATAATAATAATAATAATCATGAAGATGATGATGATGATGATGATGATAGAACTAATAATTACAGAAATAATGATATATAGAAAAAGATCAAGAGAAAAAAATGAAATACAACTAAGTTCATCCAGTGCATCGTAGTAACAGCAGTTGCGACCTCAGGCATGACGAGAACCTGTTGGGATGCAAGCAACGCTCACCCATCTTCCTCATTCCACTGTCCTCATTTCGGGGGTAGGGAGGGGATTGAGAGACTTCTATATAAGAGGGTAGCTTTTACGTCCCGTCATATCCGTGCAACCACGTGAAGAAATCCCCCGTCATCACCCAGCGGGATTACATAATAGCTTCACCTCTCTCCTTCATCCAGTCTTCCAGGCAAGCCACTCTGTCGCTCCCTTTTCATAATGTGTACTTGTGATTATCCCACCCACCACTTGTGCTGCACATGGATAACTGAATCTGGATGAAGCAGAACTGTTGATTCACTCCTGTCCCCATCCTGTCCTTTCTATCCTTCAACGCTCCCCAGTGGAATTCAGTCAGCAGTTTTTGGTCATTATAATTACTCGGTCAGCTGGAATGAAAACTGTGATGAAATGCCTTTTTGCTTGCTCTACCTGCAATTGGAATTTCATGGAGGAAGGGAGCTAGATTTTTTCGTGTCGTAAGCATATGGGAAGAAGAAATGATTGACAAGGACACAATTAAAGGGAATGGACTTAGAAAGCACAGAGAGGTAGATGAGGAAAGAGAAGAGTTGAAAGAAGGTGGGTAAAATGAGGAAAAATAAAAAGTGAGCAGGAGCACTAAGTATAGGCGCAGGGCAAAGGAAACTGTTCTATGCATCTCTTTCTTTTTCTCCGTTTTCCTTGACTCTCTTCATATTTTGCTATCATTTCAAAGGTTAGCTCAACATTTTTTTTTCATTGTTCCCTTTAATTACTAGCGACCTATTTTATCCCTTATTCTGCTTGTTCCTCTTGTTCCAACTCTATCAGTCCTTCCCCATCCCTGCACTTGCTTGTCTCCTTGCTACAGAATATTCCAGTTAACTCGGCACCGTATTGTTCCCCTGAGGCAGGCTATTCCAGGTTCGGGTGTGGCATTCCAGGTGTAGAGGCTGGAAAGCTGGAATGTTTGGAAAGGTTCACAGTGCAAGACCATCAGCGATCCTTCCAGAGCGCCAGAATTCCAGATTATCAACTCTGGAATGTCCTTGAGGCAGAGTGGGTCCAGTTTGTGTTTTACGGGAGAAGTCAGTGCAGCCGCTAGAGAGAGGGAAAGGTCCAGAATCTAATGGTGTAGCATGAGGAATATTGTAGGGAGGGAACAGAGGGTGGTGTAAGTACGGAGTATGTTGTGCGAATGACGAAAGAAAGTGATGTGAGAGTGGAGTCAGAGGGTGATGAGAGACTGGGAGCAGGGCGTGGTTGTGAGGGAGGCGAAAAGGAGGGGGCAGAGACGAATCTGTGAGGGGAAGTAGGCCGTGGGTGAAGGAAAGGAGAAGTATGGAAAGGGAGAAGGAGAGAGAGGGATGGAAGAATGAGGTAAGGAGAGGAGATGAAGAGTGAGGAAGGGGAGAAGGAGGGGCCGAGAATGGAAAGATAAATATTATGCAAATTTGCCATGAAAAGTCTATTGACTGTAGCACTAATCGTGAAGGGAATCATTCAAAAGGTTGCTACTGCAGATTGTGGTAATTGGAATAACTGTGGCTCCCATTTCCCTAGGTCTTATAACCAACATTCTGATTATATGCCAGCCTATCTCTGTGCCTCTCTAATAAAGAGAATAGCTCAGCACACTCAAACAGTTTCTCTAACAATCTACACCAAATTTTATTCGTATATCATCTGTATTAAAAATTATTTTATTCTCTGGCACCCTAGGAAAGGATCACAAATACCGTACCCGAGACTATTTGTCTCCTTGATAACGACCAATTAAGATAACGACTATTCCCTGACTCACTTTCTGTCAATGCATAAATTATTAGTGGTCATTCATCTAAATTCTGCTGTGGTACACCAAAATCTTTTGTAAACCACACATTTTCTTCACCAACATCCCGTTGATCAGGATTTTAAATTTTTCTTTAAGACTCTATTGGTACTGGACGCTTTACTGGGAGTAAGTTGTGTTACACCCCCGGAGTCTAGTTGATCTCTGTCTTTCATACAATCTTTCAGGGTAGAGGCATGAGAGTTGCCTTTGTGTGTGTGTTGCCAGTGTCATGACAAGGCTGTTTACACATAAAACAGTCACCTCAAAGGATTTCGTGAGAAGGCAGCCGGCCACTGCCGATTCATGACATTCTGGCAGTGTCTGATTCATGACGAATAAGCAACAAACATCTGCTCCCATACACTTGTCTCCCCCCGAGTAAATCAGATGTCTCCTGAAATCAATAGCTTGAGACTGTGGGTGCATCACCTCTTAATGTCCTGTATATAGTTCGTGAAAGTGAGTGCAGTGTCACATTTCAGTGTAAGAATCATGGTGAAAGATGTTTCTGGCACAGGCACATTGTTAAATGTGATGCTAGGGGTGTAACTGTGGTCATGATTGCTGCTAATGGTGAGTGTGGTGGAAGAATTGGCTTGAGAAATCATCATTCTGCTAGTCTTGTTGCAACGTGCAGGTTGTGTCTGCGATATGGTGTGTGGTTGATATAGTAATATCATATACTGTACATATGGGACGAAGTTTGTGAGCATTTGGGGTGTGGAAATATCATGCATGTATAGGCTGAACGGTGTGGAAAAACGGATCCTTGAGGAACTGTACTAGGGAAGTTTCATATTTGTGATACTCTCTTTTGAGTGCAACAGGTTCTTGTCTACCCAATGAGTAGTTAGCAAGGGAGCAACTGGTGTTGTTTCGTTTGTTTTTGTAATGGATTGTGGTGATAAGTTTGCATCAAAGGTTGGCATCAAAGGCTTTACTAAGACATCTTGTTGTACGAAGTGTACGTTTTGAGAGTTTTGCAGAGTTGATGCCGTCAGATGTGTGTTGTGTGAAGCTGGTTAGTAATCTGTTCGTGGAGTGTTGTACTCTAAACTCGTGTTGTGAGGTAACAAGAGGTTAAGAACTCAGCCTTCACTTATCCTGGGCGGTGTGCTAAGCAGTGTTATGGATCTATGCAAAGAGGGATATGTTGGGTCTCTGTTTAATCTAAGTACAATAATGATTGTCCCATGTTTGCAATAATGCTACAGTGTGCATAAAAGTATTCTTTGCTATTTGAATGGGTTTTAGTATTGTGTGTTACCAGGGGTTTCAGGTCTAGACTACTGACGCCATCCAGCTTTGCACTTGTAAAGTTCTTTGTTTACCTTATAATGTTACGTGTCTGTTCTGGAGTGAGGGGGTTACGTTGTGGTCAAGTGGAAAGGATTGCATATGGAGAGTTGATAATTAATCTGATTCAGTGAGTGTTCATGAAAAGTGACTTAAGTTTTTGTAGCGATTGACAGGTAGGTTCTTTGTAAAACGGGATATGTTGGGTGTTGGAGGTGATATAGGAGTGGGTTATGGAGGTATTTGTTTGTAATTTAGTGATACTGTTAAGAATTTTGTGGAACCGAGAAAGGTTCGTGCCTGAGCGTTGATGGAAAAGCTCTCCAGTTTTATGTTTTTTGTGCTAATCATTGGAGCGTAAGGACCTCTTGATTGATAGTAGAAAATGGCCAGTCCTGTCCCTTTAAACGGACACTTGATGCAATTTGGTTAAAAAAAAAATTTAAATACCTGCAGGTGCTTAACCCATAAACCACCACTGTTGCTGCATGTAGGATATTGGTGGAAGAGTACGTGACAGTGGTAGGGCTCTTGTAGTGCCAGACGTGGGCCAGGCACTTCATCAACGCATATAATTCAGTTCTTGAAGTTTGAGTTAACTATTATTAATGCGGAGCTGACATTCGTGTTTTTCCTCGTCCCTAGTACTTAGGTGTGCCTTTTAATTTATTCTACTTTCTGGTATACTGTCTACTATACTACCTTTCAGTTATATAAAAGGTGATGTTTGCTGTTTGTTATAATTTTCATATGTCATTCAGTATCTAGCATTCCAACTTAAATAATCAAGTCATATTTTTTCCACGGAGCTCGAATGTCTTGGTCTATGTACTGTACCTGTCTTCATGCTTGTCTGCCTCATCCTCCCTCCATTCAAGTCCTTTTAACCCCTCTGTGGTTCACATAATCGTCTTGTTTATGTCGCTGCGTCAGACTGTCTCTCTGTACCCCGGTCTTAGTGGCATATCTTGTCACAAATCAGGTTGCTTGCGTCTTTCCTTAACGAGCTCCTTGATTGATTGATGGTGTGAGTGTGTGTGTGTGTGTGTGTGTGTGTGTGTGTGTGTGTGTGTGTGTGTGTGTGTGCGCGTGCTTGCTAATCGCCTGTCTTTCTGTTTCTTCGCCTGTGTAATGACCAAACTATTCTCTTGTCTTCTTTATGTGCTTGGACATACTGCACTTAAAAGATTGGGTGACACACAAAGGCGTGAGGAAGGCGGAGGGGACCCGTCAGTGTGAATGATTCTGCACAGAGCTCAAGCACCTTTCTCGCGATTTTTCCGTGCTTTAACTGCATCCCTGATCAGAGTCGTGCCTATTGCACCGCTGGTAAATAAAACTCCCCAGCAAACTGTTTCAATAAGACCACAGCAGGGATATTCTTAAATCTACACGACATCATCTATGCGGTAGACTGAATTTCTCAAACTGTGAAAAACGAGGAAGTCAAACATATAAATTACAGAACACCCATTACATCTATCAAATAACAACGCCATATACTTATTACAGGGACCTCCAGACTAACTTAAATTTTTACTCCCATTTTCACAACCCCCCCCCCTTTTTATGCTAGTTATGAAGCTTTGAATGGAGTCCGGTAGGCCATTTTCTGTCTGATATTAGTGATCATGGTTTCACATCTTCTCTGTCAGATTTCATAACAATCTGGTCTTGGGAAATCTAATTTGTAAGTGTTTTAGCTTGTGTGTGTGTGTGTGTGTGTGTGTGTGTGTGTGTGTGTGTGTGTGTGTGTGTGTCATATTTTGAACTGATAAAGTCTCATACATAAAACATTTGTGGGTCTCAACTCCTTGTGAAAACTTTATCACATGCCTTAGCATAAATTTAACCTCGTCACTAAGTCGTCACTCAATTCTTACTTTTCCCAACGAAACACTGCATTTTTTTCTCTTTTGGCTACGATGTGGTTTCAAAATGTATGGGTACAAAAAAACAATTTCCATGTTCATTTATTCTTACAATGAACCTGATATCTAAGGAATTATTATCCTAGGTGTCATCAGTAATGTATACAAAAAGAAGGACATCACTTCAGTATCAAAAACACAAAAAAGAATAACTGAATACATTCGCCGTCTTCAGTAATTAGAGAATAGTTTGAGGGTTGTGAACGATTACTCTTCTCCTCCATAGGTTAAGTGAGTGCAAATTTCCACCAAGAATGAAAGTAAATTTTGGAAAAGGGAGATTTTACTCGGAAATATGTTAGTTCGAAAGCACAGTCATCGAAAACAACAAAAGGAATTTAACTTGACGGAGTGTCAAGTGGATGCTTGCGAAATAATTAAGCAAAGAGAAAGTGGTGTGAGATAAGAGTAACGACAAAATCGCCTTACAAGATCTATATGATGTGGTCAGTGAATGAATGTTTTGTTTGAGTGATCCTCATTGTCACCTGAGTGCGTCGTTATCATGCTCATCAGGGCCAGGAACTCAGCGGGCAGGGCAGGCAACTCCGACCGTCATCAGTGAGACTTACAAGCCGTGTGTTAAAGATGAATTGTTTATCCCAGTCCCCTTTACCCCATGCCCTGCCTAGTAACTCCCAGTCTGTCCAAAGTCAATACTAGATTCGCCCATGTCCGCTCCACGTGACGCCCATTGTTGTCTGGATATGCCCCAAGTCCACATCATGTCCACCAACTTCGCTAAACTCGCTCAACTCTCGTATCTTCAGTTGACATATTGTTTAAACTTTACCCACTCCGTCTTCTACACACCCTTCGTACCTTTTTCACCCGCATCGGTAACTTTAAAGTTTTAAGAATATGTCAGAATATTTTCCCAGATCTTACGGCCTGAGCAAAGTTTTGTGTTGTTTTCCTTATCCATTGTTTCATTGTTACATCTGTACCCTGACGTGTGTGTGTGTGTGTGTGTGTGTGTGTGTGTGTGTGTACGCACTGTGAAGCGAGATCGAGAAGAAAAGCAGAAGGGAATTATACCCTGATACATCGGGAAAGTATAAACTGCAATTCTGAAATAAAAGGCAAAAGAAAATGAATGGGCAATAGAAATGATTTAGGATGAGAGGAGATGGAGTTAAACTGGAGAGAGCTGAGTAACAAAGCAAGTTCTCTTAGTTATCTGTGTGGAAAATATATTGAACCAGGGTGAAAGTAATGAAGCTTATATTACCTGCTAAGCAATAACGTAGCGTTCTTGGGTCGTTGGTGGTGCGCTAAAGGTAATATTTCTCCTCGCATTCTCTCCAAGCTACTTCTAACCTTTAACAGTTCAGACCTTTCAATGCTTTCACTTGGTAATTTATAACATAAGAAGTTGTGAATTAGATCATGTAAAAGGAAAGGTAGGGAACTGGTAAGGGACCGGAGAAAAGGAGCAACATAAAGGAATGAGTACTGTTGATGTGGATGTGACTGAGAGCATTAACAGAAATACTTTGAGATTAATTCGCTAGATAGAGAATATGGTGAATGAGAAACTGACCAGAGAAGTGTATGTGAGTGAGGTGGAACGGAAGAAGGGAAGGGGAGATCGAGGATGAGGAGGAACAAAGTGCGGAGAATCATGAAAGAGGCTAGTGTGCGTCGGAGGGAGGGCAGCCAAATGTAGAGGACAGGGAGACATGGAGACCATTTGTTTTTGACCACCCTTTAGGGAATAAAGGTATCTGGCTATAGTTATTGACAGACAGACAGACAAAAAGATGAATAGATAGACAGATAGACAATTAGACAGAAATCTCACGGAACTACAATAAACCCTTTCCATTTCCTTGACATGTAGACTTAACCCGCTCATTTTCAGTTTACATTCCTATATTCTGTTCCACCGATCGTCTTCCTTTTACTAGCATATTTAACTGATACCCTTCCGCTTACTTTCATGCTCATTGTCTTACTTTTATGAAAGAGTCTCTCCTCCTACTTAAATAATTACCTCTGGGAATGATTATTTTCCACGGTTTCACACCCATTTTGTGTTTCATCGCTGGGAGAACCGGTGATTCAGTGACAGCATATCCCGCTGGCAAATACGAAAAGTTTAATTTGGTTCAAGGGTAGGCTAGAGTCTTGGGCGGACTTTGTCACCACATTGTTCCTGTTTTAACTTTCAACTATGAAATGAAGACCTGGAGGTAAATACAGTTCTTGTGTGTAGTGTTTGTTTCCACTTTTTCAGAAACTGTTTATATGCCTTAATGATCTTTCGTGTAACCCTAAACCATCTTTCCCGCCACCTTGTCGTAATACTACAATGGCAATAAATATACTGTCCAGTGTATTATTAGACGACACGTCGAGTAACTGTGAATTCTTCTGATTTGGTTATTATCACGTAAGGCATACTGTAAATGTACTGTAACTTTTAATGACCCCTGGGATGATTCAATCTGCAAAGTATTCATCAATTATATATATATATATATATATATATATATATATATATATATATATATATATATATATATATATATATATATATATATATATATATATATGTACTGAATATACCTCCCCTGGGGGTAGAGGGGTTTTCAAGAATACTCCCCCAGTATCCCTGCTTGTCGTATGAGGCGACTAAAAGGGATGACGGAGGGTTAGTGCCCCTCCCCGAAAAACAGCTAACTGAAAAGACGAACAAGAAGCCTCGGACAAGGACTGACCAAAAGATGATGACAAAGGACCGGACAAAGGACATGGTACGGATCGTGACGTGGATTGTAAGGGGTGCGAATGATGAGGTGATAGAGAGAGAGATTGTCCAGGTGCTTGAGGGTGCGAAAGTGGATGTATGTGGAGTATCTGAAACTAAATGAGGAGGAGAGAGTGTGAGAGAAAGGGAGTATGGATGGGGTGTATGTGCAGGAGTAGGTGAGAATAAGAGGGCAAAAGAAGGAGTGTGTTTTGTTGTGAGTAAAAGATGGAAGAAGAACATAAGGGAGTATGGATCAGTTGGCTCAAGGATTGTGTGGGATAGATTGAAAGCTGGAATACAAATGTGGGCGATTGTGTGCATGTATGCGCCAATGCAAGATCGTGCAAGCAGAGTGAGACAAGAGTTCTGGACAAATGTAGAAGTGTGCATAGAAAAGTTTGGAAGGAATGAGAGAGTGTTTTTGATTGGTGATATGTATGGCAAAGTAGGGAATGTGAAGGTTGATGGAGTAGTTGGTGAGGTGGGTGTGCCTGCTGAGATGGATGAGAATGGCAGTGAGTTAGTGGTCATTTGTACTGGGAGGTGGTTGGTGATTTGCCACACCCTCTTCAGGCACAAAATAATCCACAGGTATACATGGCGAGTGATCAGAAGGGTGGGTGGTGAACCGAATGAAAGGAAGGCAATGATTGATTATATATGTGTGGATGAAAGGATGCGAAGATGTGTAATGGATGCAAGAGCTTATAGAGGTTGGGGGAGTGGACTTTCTGACCACTAGTTGGTGGTGACCAGAGTCAAGATCCAAGTAAGATGGAGAAATAGAAGAAGGGAAGGATGAGAGGAAGGAGTACTTGCAAGGAGAGTGGAAAGGTTACAAGAGGATGAGAAAATGGCAAAATATAAGAGAGAAGTGGAGGAACGATTGGGTAAATGTGAATTGGAGCAGATGGGGGACGTAGAGGGTGTGTGAAAGATATTCACAGAAGAAGTATGTGCAGCATGTGATGTGGTGCGTGGGGTGAAGAGAAGACGGAAGGGGGTGCAAGGAACAGCATGGTGGAATGAAGAGGTGAGACAGGCTGTGGCACAAAAGAAGAAACCATACATTGAATGGATGAGAAATAGGGGCGTGGAAGAAGTTGACAGGCGGAAGAAGAGAGTTATATGGAGAAAGAAAGAGTGAGGTGAATAGATTAGTAAGAGAGAGTAAGAAGAGAGTGGATGAGGAATTTGGAAGGAATTTGAGTGTAAAGTGGAGGGACTGCAAGAAAATGTTCTGGAAAGAGGTGAAGAGAGTAAGACAGGGTGGCAATGAAGTTAGTAGGGGGGTGAAAGATAAAAATGGTAGGTTACTAGTGGAGAAGGGAGAAAAAGCGAGCAGATGGACAGAACACTTTAAGGAATTGTTGAACATTGAGAAAGAAAGTAATGCGAGTATAAGTGGCTGGGAAATGGCTGGGAAGAGGAGGGAGGTGAGAAGACAGGAAGAAATCAGTAGGATAGAAGTTGTGGAAGTAATAAAGAAAGTCAAATTGGGGAAAGCCCCAGGAATTGATGGAGTGTGTGGTGATATGCTGAAGCATGGAGGAGAAATAGTAGTAGAATGGATGTGGAAGATGTGCAGATTGGCATGGGAGGAAGGTAGAGTCCTGGAGGATTGGAAGTCAGGTATAATTATTCCCTTGTACTAAGGAAAAGGGGAAAAAGAAGTGTATGGTAATCATAGGGGCATTTGTCTTCTTAGTGTAATAGGAAAAATGTATGGTAGGATACTTTTTGACAGAGTTAGGGAAAGAACAGAGGAATTACTTGGAGAAGAACAGGGAGGCTTTAGGAAGGGAAGAGGTTGTGGAGATCAGATATTCATTCTTAGATCTTCAGTAGAAAACTTTCTAGAGAAAGGAAAGAAGTTGTATGCGGCCTTCATGGATTTGGAGAAGGCATATGTCAGGGTGGATAGACAAGGATTGTGGAAAGTGTTAAGAATATATGGAGTAGATGGGAAGTCGTTGAATGCTGTGAAGAGTATGTATGATGGTGCTAAGGCTGCATTGCACGTGGATGGTGGACGACGTGAATTTTTCTCTTTGAAGGTTGGGCTGAAACAGGGATGTGTCATGTCTCCATGGTGGTTCAATCTGTACATGGATGGAGTAATAAAAGAGATACAAGGTAGGGCACTGGATGTTGGAGTGGCCCTAGTGAGAGAGGGTAGTGTTTGGAAACTCCCTGTACAGTTGTTTGCAGATGATACTGTGTTGTTAAGTGAAGACGAAGGGGAGCTACAAGGCTTGATGGGTGAGTTTGGGAGAGTAAGTAAGACACGGAATCGAAAGGTGAATGTAGGGAAGAGTAAAGTGATGGTCTTTGAGAGAGGTGTAGTCAGTGAATGTATAGTGAGGTTGGATTGTGAGGAAATGGAAAATGTGAGTACGTTTCAGTACTTGGGGAGTGTGATGGGTAAGGATGGAAGTTTAGAGGGTGAAGTGCTTGAAACGGTACAACAAGGAAGACAGGTTGCTGGTTCCTTGAAAGCAGTGATAAGAAACAGGGAAGTGAGCATGGAAATGAAAAAGTTACTACATGACAGTATTGTGATACCAACTCTAGCGTATGGAAGTGAAGCTTGGACGTTGTTGGAAAGACACAAGTCAAGAGTGAGAGCAATGGAACTGAGTTTTTAAGAGGAGCCAGTGGAGTCACATGGAGAAACAGGCTGACAAATGAGGATATAAAGGAGCGTTGTGGTGTGGATGTAGATGTGATACGAAGCGTCAGGAGGGACACACTAAGGTGGTTTGGCCATGTGGAGAGGATGGAGGGTGAGAGACTGACGAGGAGAGTGTATGTGAGTGAGGCGGAGAGGAGGAGAGGGAATGGGAGGCCGAGGATGAGATGGAGGGATGGAGCGGAGAGGTATATAAGAGAGGGGGGTGTGAGTTGGGAGCAGGGCAGTGAAATGGCGGGGGACAGGGCGACGTGGAGGCGATTTGTTTGTGGCCACCCCGTACGGGATTAAGGCGTCTGGCAATAGATATATAGATAGGCAGGTCTCGTATATATATTAAATAATATATATATACATATATATCTAATATATATATATATATATATATATATATATATATATATATATATATATATATATATATATATATATATATATATATATATGTATACGAGAGAGAGAGAGAGAGCATTAAATGTTGCGTTGCAGCTGAAAGAATAGGATGATAAAAAAAAATGGTAGTGAAACAGGGACGCGGCTGGGAGTGATGCATATTCAGCGGATCCAACTCTCCACCATCCAATATGTTCGGATGTGAAAAGTTGCTGAGACGTGTCGAGCTGAACTGAAAACCCCAGTTGCCAGCTACTGCATCGAACAATCTCGTTGTCTTTTTTGGTGTTAGGGCCAGAATAAATTGTCTTCTCTCGCCTAGAATCGAGAAGGCAACATCAGACCCAGCCAATCTAAACCTGTCCCATCTGCAGACCTTCAGTACAAATGGATCATCGCACAGAACACCACTTTCATTCAAGTGTATTTCGTTCGTTTCACCCAACTTTCCTTGAGACAAAGAATGTAGTCTGGACGAGCCGTTGCATCCTGCTATGTGTTCGCGTCAGTCTTTGGCTTAAAATGAAATATAGATAAGCAAACTTATATACTTATAAATATATTAAAATATTTAATTATTCGCAAACTACAAATTAAAGAAATAACTCAGTTCCTTAGCAGTTCTCTATTGTATCCTAATTCATTTTCAGTTCTTCAGCTTATTCTATCATTCATCGCTATTTTTTCTTGTCAGATGGAAAAGAGATGCAGGTCGTAGAGTCACCCATGATAAAAATTAATCCTATAATGGTTATTTGGCTTCATAACCCATTGTGCAACTGAAAGATATGAAGATATATTTAAAATATTCGTATTTTATCGCAAGCCATCGACAGTCTTAAATTCTGTCACAACTCATCCATAGTCCTCCCCCCAAAAGCACCGTTCTTGGCATTTCATCTCTTTTACAGTCCTCTATTCGGCCGCAACCCCATCCCTAGCATATACTCCTCGTATTTGCAATGCAGGTATACTGGAATTGCTTACTTACATAGTCGTGGCTCATAATATCTCTTCACTTTTCATCCAACAATTATGAAACTATTGTGTGATGCTATAACATTCATATTGTTCTCCGAAGAACTCATCGGTATTTAAAAAATTGCTTTTCATTTTTTGCCAATAGTTAGTGGACCCGTATTTGTCTCCAACTGTGTGATCTTCAACAAACGTGCCATTGTGCTCTCGCACGTACGTCGTAGCATAGATGTAAGTTCCTAAGTAAATTAGTGTAAATGACAGGAACTGAAATAATGTTATTAATTTAGTGCTACAAATGTATAAAAGCGTTGTTGAGCGTAATTGGACTGCAAAGTCAAAGAACTGACTTTCCAGAGGTATTTCCAGACTAGTTGTGAGTATCTGTGATATTTAAAAACTCACCAAGCAGTCTGTTTTGGATGTACGGAATGTGAAAATACACATCCAGCAGTCTGTATTGTGGATGTATGTGATGTATACAATACCCGCCCAGGAACCTGTGCTGTTAATAACACCCATGGCAGGTGATATGCTAACTTGCCTGACTCCATATTCCGTAATTTCCCCTAGAAATATTTTGTTTACTGTTACTGAGGAAGTTGTATTGCAAGGAGAGGGTGAGGTCACCCCCTAGGGACCCCAGTAGTTTAATAATAAGGTCAGTAGTACTTGGGTCGGGTAGGTTCGTGCCCTAGAGTTGGCAACACTTATGTGGTGTCAGGTCCTGATGTCAGCAAAAGTGGGGTAGAATGGGTCACTTCCAGGGGTCAACAGAATGAGGCTGATTCATACAACTGGTTAAGCAGCAATGAGGTGAGGTCACTTAGCATCAACAATAATGAGGTTGGATCACACCATTTGGTTAGTCGATATGAGATAGGGTTGGGTCACGTTCTAAGGGGTGGGATCAGGTCTGGGTGTCAGTAGTAGTAGTGGTGGGGAATCTCGTTCTGGGGTATGCAGTACTTGAATGGGATCACCTCGTCGTTGTCAAAGTCGATGACTTTGTTGGTGGTGGTAGTGGTGATGGTGCCCAAGGTTAATCTGGCTGTGGCCCGAATGCACTGCATGATGCCTTCAACTTCAGCCAGTCGCTACCAGATATTTTCCGTTGAGGTTATGTTGAAGGACTATCTGTGTTGTTAGACTGAAAGCGTAGGGTGAGAACGTTTTGTATTTTATAACACAATATAGTGGGTTGGCACCGCCGCCGCAATCTGGCCGGCATACCTGAAGCCTAAGAATAACTGGCTGCTTACAGTCAATCATGAATCTCAGTTCCTTACTTACTCACCCAAACATGATAATGCACATATCTATGAGAGATGTAGTGGGCGTGGGACAGATTAATCTTGCGTACTACATTGAGGATCAAGGCTCAGTTTGTTGCATATCCAGTCCTGAGTTTGAGATCGCTCTTTTATATACTTTGACACTTCAGGCTACGTTGGCTTGATATAATCTTGTTTGTTTATAAATAGCTTGGAATGCTGAATTCCGAAAAATGATGAGGCAACTTTGTCCTGTATGTTGTTTTACTTTTTTTTTTTATGTTAAATAAGTTAGTGTTGGGTGTACATTACTGTCATAACGATAATTTCTTTTGCACTTTATTTTTATCCATATCATCCTAGAAAGTTTCCTAGCACTATAGATATATGGTTTTCAGTTATATAAAGACGCCATTGTGAACTTATATATATATATATATATATATATATATATATATATATATATATATATATATATATATATATATATATATATATATATATATATATATATATATATCTGTAACTCGTCAGAGTTCAAGGATGACCTCTGATGCCAGCTGTCTCACCTCACACTTTACACAGCCTCATGTCACACTGCACTATCTGACACCCCACACCTAACATTGTCTCGTACCTCACACTGAACACTGTCTCGTACCTCACATTTAACACCGTCTCGCACCTCACATTTAACACTGTCTCATCATACATTTAACTGTTTCTACCCTCACACTTGACACTTAATCACATAACATTTTACACTGTCTCACCTGACACTTTACACGGTCTCACTCTACACTTTTCACTGCCTTACGCTTCACATTTTACAGTACCTCCCCTCGCGCACTTTACGCTGTCTCTTCCCTCATCCTATATCACACTTCGGGACTAACACTGCCTCCTACTTCCATAACTCCAGTATGACAGGTGAGATTGACATTAATCGCTATCACTGAGGCATTGTGTCCAGAACAAATTTTCATCCCGATGAACTTTAACTACATAGACACGTCGAATCGCCCTGGTATCAAAAACAATCATTTCCTGCCTTGGTCAGTATTCGCAATCCTACGGAGTGTTACTGTAACCAACCCATTATTTTTCGCTCAGTCCTTTAGCAGACAGACAGACTTGCAAACAAAGAAATGAAGCGAAAACATCATCTACGTCCACCATGCACTGGAATATAAAAAGCAAGAGACTCTTGCATAATAGTTCCCCCTCCCCCTGACCCACCATCCTGGCCTCCACTCCTCCTTTCCCTCGTTTTCTTTCCTTTTTTTTATTTTCCTTCTTTCCTTTCCTTTCCTTCTGCTCCAGCCTGAACACCCATTTCCAACACTTGCTTTCACTCTACCAGCACAATATCCACAACCTTATTTTTCACCGTCCTCTGTTCCTCTCATTACGTGTATACTTTCCTCACTGTCGCTTCAAACACTCGTTTCTGTAATGCATGAGCGTAAAACAAGGACATGCAAAAATGGCGCTCCGCCGTCGAAAAAATAAAAATAGAGAGATGCTGAGTAAACGAGCTACAATTGTGGGGCTTGTGCGATGTAGGATGAGGGAGGGGAAAATTGTGGAGCAACTACGAGAGAGAGAGAGAGAGAGAGAGAGAGAGAGAGAGAGAGTTTATAATAATGACATGGTCCAAAGTACTAAAAGAAAGCTTAAAATACATGAAGTGATGCTTCATTAGTACTGCTGCATTTGCAGTTTGTTACCGGGGATTCAATCAAAATAGGGTCACAGCAGAGGCCGCAATCCAGCTGGAAATGACTGTACAGCTTATGCACGATGTTCATCAGCTTCGAGAAACTAACTTTGTGGAGACACAGGTAGACGAGACTACTTGACTCACTTACATAGCCAGTTTACTGCTACTTTGGTTGCGTACTAGTCTCATACAAAACTTCGCCAGGTGCCTCTTTCCCAGTGTATCTTTGACACATAAGCCACGAAGAAGTTCATGGATTTTGCTGTTGCTTTGACTTTCAGAATTTTATGCACAAGATGATAACAGAAAAGGCATACCTCACAGATCGTGCCTAAGGAAGAGATTATTCCAGGTCTATCTCTTGTGAATCCTGATATTTACTTGAGAGACCATAATTTGCCAGAAAATCCTTGACAGTTATCGAAGAGTGCTTCTTATGAATAAAAGCGTGTAGAGTTACTGTCTTTCTTACTCGTATTAAACAATGACACCACAAAATAAACACACTGGAACCAAACTTACTGCAAACATAACTGGGACCGATCAAAGAAGCATGTACAAAATTGGTTGTTTTGCAGAACGACGGTTTTATATCTGTGTTTTGGTGGTTGTTCGCTCATCTTTTTGCGTAATTTTAGCTACAGATTCATTTTAAATGCCTTAAAAAATCTCTCGAGATGCGTGACCTGCGGACAAGCATAGTCATTTTTAGTCCAACAGATCTATTACATAAAGATTTGGGGCCGTGGCAATGAATGTTGATAACAACGAAATCATGATGAAACTGAGAAAAAATATATATTTTCCTCATGGGAATGCCACAAACCGCATCCTCCTCCCTGAACCCTGGAAATGCACAGTGTCACGGTACCTAAGGGGCCAAGGCTCCAGTTTGGTAACCATTTTTCATGATACATTATAATACTCACAGTGTCGACATTCTCCCACCTCTCTTTCCTGTTTTCCTCTTGTTTTCCCTCTCTCCATATCGTAATTGATTTCCGCGATCATAATATTCCCTTAATTTCTATGGTTCATTCCTGTTTCTCTCTCTTCCTCCAACCGACATTCTGTCGTCCTTTTTTCCAACCTTCTCCTCCAGTCTTTCACCTAGGTCACTCTCAAGGCAAATCCTGTAGTGATACGCCCATATTTCCCCTTTATTTATTATTCCAACCCCACTCATGCTTCTCTCTCTCTCTCTCTCTCTCTCTCTCTGTATGTATGTATGTATATATGTATGTATGTATGTATGAATGTATGTATATATGTATGTGCGTGTGTGTGTGTGTGTGTGTGTGTGTGTGTGTGTGTGTGTGTGTGTGTGTGTGTGTGTGTGTGTGTGTGTGTGTGTGTGTGTGTGTGTGTGTAAGTGAGTGAATCTTGCAGAACACACAAAAGTGGATGAAGAGTTGCTGGTAGCAGAGGTAGACAGGAGGAGAATCTGCTAGTGGACGAAGAAAGTGAAAAAATAAACTGAAGAGGAATCGGGAATACAAGGGTCGCGAGACATAGAATACAAACGACGGAGACTGGAGGAGATGAAATTTAGATGTCTAGACAAAATTAATTAATGTAGAAAATGGAATTACTATTTATGAAAGGTAGCAAAACCAAAAATGGGGCAAAAAGCATTAAAAAAATAAAATGAAGAGAAAATTTACTCGACGAAGAGAGTGAAATATGAAGGAATGATAATCAGGCGAGGTGACAGAAACGAAGTATTGGAGATAAAATGTTGGGATTGGAAAAGAAGAGAAAAAGTTCACGGTAGGATTCCAGGAGAGAAGGTAAGAAGGGTAAGAGAAGAATATCCTGGAAGACAGTGGAGATAAGAAACATTTAAGAAAAAACATTGAGGTAGTATAAAGTTTCTGCGAGGCTACGTGAGCAGTGATAAGGAATGACTGGAGAAAGCTGTGGAGGACTGAATTTTTTCATGATGGAAGCGAGGGAGAGGATAGGAAATTCAGTATACACTAGGGAAAGAAGTTGGGAAGGAAGAGACGTAAAAGCAGTGAGGGAAAAAGTAATAAGAGGAACGGTGGGAGAGGAGATATAGGCAGAGCACAGTCTCGGCCTTTCAAGAACACAAGGGTGAACACCGAATCAATAGGTCGTTAGTGATCTGGGGGAAGACACTAGAGGGAGGAGGCAGAGGCAGGAGACTCTAGGAGGAGGGGAATGGAATGGAGGAATAGTAGTATCGCAATAGGAGAGAAGGGTGGAAAATAGAATGGAGAGGAACACATAGGGAGGAAGCCACCAGAGAGGGAGAAGACAGGTGAGTATGGATCGGCAAGGGAGAATGTGAGAGTGAAAGAAGAGAGGGAAATAATGGAATGAGGAACGGAAAGAAATGATGGAAGGAGGCATCTTAAAATAAGAGAGAGAGAGAGAGAGAGAGAGAGAGAGAGAGAGAGAGAGAGAGAGAGAGAGAGAGAGAGAGAAAGAAAGAGAGAGAGAGAGAGAGAGAGAGAGAAAGAAAGAGAGAGAGAGAGAGAGAGAGAGAGAGAGAGAGAGAGAGAGAGAGAGAGAGAGAGAGAGAGAGAGAGAGAGAGAGAGAGAGAGAGAGAGAGAGAGAAAGAAAGAGAGAGAGAGAGAGAGAGAGAGAGAGAGAGAGAGAAAGAAAGAGAGAGAGAGAGAGAGAGAGAGACGGGGGTGGGGGAGTTGATACTACAATAATTGAAACTTGATGCTGGCTCTCTTGTCACTTGGGCGATACTGTCACAGCTAACAGACACAGCCACCAGCCGTCCCAGTCACCACAATTGCTACTTTGGTCCCAAGACGTCCAGTGCCACTATCAAAACTACCAAGAATATTGTTATAACTTCCCGTGTCAGGAAAGCTTTCTTAATAAATTCCATGACATACTGTTAGCGGATAATGAAGTAATGGACGAAAGGAGAAAAGGACTGGATAACTGAGGCGAATAGGCGCTGATGGATGGGGCTTGCGGACGGAATGGAGGAGACACTGTTAGGATTGTTAAACTGATGAGTCTTGAAAGAAATCTGGAAATGTCTAAGCACATTTCACTGTCGTATAGCAAATTCTGATTGTAGGTACTAGGAAAAAAATAAGTAACGACTTTTAGTCCAACGTCTTAAGATTTGCTAGGTATTCTTGTTACGTTATCCTGTGTCCTCTTTCAAGAAACGAAATGTATTTATCATAACGATTATCTCCTTCACACTAGGAACAGTGAAGTCAGTGAGAAGTCAGCTTTTCATGGCGCTGCCATACCTGCATATTATTTGAAGGAAGTACAAGTTGTAGACTGATTACATTACCATTACGTAATTTTCGATATGAGGTACATTTGCGGCCCAACAGAAACTCGGTCGCATTTATCATAATCCATTTCTATTGTCTGACATTTTTTATTTTTCCTTTTCTACCCTGCTGATTGTCTTTTTTTTTTTTTTTATGAAACTCCATTACTGATGTTCAGATTTATACAGATTTTTAAATAATGCAGTAAGCAACCTCTTCTGCCTACTGTTATTCATTCAATATTCATTTTTTTTTTTTTTTTAGCTGTTTAAGATACCCTAATGATCTGTTGATTGCTGATTGCACAGCCGCCAATTCTGAAGTAGTCACCGGTTTGGTAACTTCATATTTATGCAAAATACGCGGCTGCTCGGCATACACTTACATAATTTTCCAATACTTGTAATTCTTCATTATTTTCTTTGTTTTCAACCTCCATGTAATTTGGTCAGCCATTTCGACCAACCTATACCCTCATTTTTTTTAAAAGGCGAAGTTGGTGAAGAATGGTGAGAGTAAACAAAAAACAACAATAACATAATTGTGTGTGACACGTGGGAAGGAAGGTTGAAGGATGGGTGAGAGAGGGGAGGGATATGTGAGGAATATGAAATAAATGGGAGGGAACCTAAAGGTGTACTCAGGAGAAGGGAGAGGAAGTTGAGAGGTGTAAGGCAGAAGGAAGGGAAGGTGGAGGGGTGTGTGTCGGAAAGGAAGGAAGAGTGGGTCGGTGTTAGGGAGAAGGGCGGGAAAGTGGATGGATGTTAGAGAGAATGAAGGGACGAGGAAGGTGTGGCCTGAGAAATGAGAGAAGGGAGGATAGGTGGAGGGGCGTGATGGAGAAGAGAGTGAAAGGAAAAGGATGTCAGGGAGAACTGAGGAAAGGTAGAGACGTGTGACGGAGAAGGGAGGGACGGTGGAAGGGCGTGTGGGAGTGGGAAAGGAAGTAATATCACAGTGACAGAGGGACAGATGGACCCAGGCGTGTGGATTCCTCTTCCTCACATCTCCCTCCCTCTCTCCCCCTCTTCATCTTTTCTCGCTTCCTCCCTCCCTCTCTCTCCATTTTGAGTCTTTCCTCGTCTCTCCCTTTATTCCTCTCAATGAATTCTTTCTTATGAGCATTTTTAATCACCGAGTTTCATGAGTCCCCCATCAATACCTCCTCTCTCAAGTTTTATCTTCATTACTTCCCCCTCTATTTCTTTCTCTGGATAATCCTTCTTCCCTTTTTATCCCTTCCTTTTCCTTTCTTTTTATATTTCATTACTTTCTCCCCCTGAATTACCCCTGACTTTCTCCTTGTCATCGTTACTTGTGCTTCCTTAATTGTCTTTAATTTTCCTCCTCCTTTTCTTTCTCTTCATCACCTCACATTGCTGTATTAGCGTTCATGTACTCTCATGTAACCCTTATCCACCTCATTTCTCCTCAGTTCCTTCTCCGGTCTCTCTCTCTCTCTCTCTCTCTCTCTCTCTCTCTCTCTCTCTCTCCTGTGTGTATGTACTCCTGTGTGTGTGTGTGTGTGTGTGTGTGTGTGTGTGTGTGTGTGTGTGTGTGTGTGTGTGTGTGTGTGTGTGTGTGTGTGTGTGTGTGAATCTCTCAGGACACACAAAAATGGATGAAGTGTTGCAGATAGCAGAGGTGGAGAGGAGGAGAACCTGGTCGTGGGCGGAAAAAGTGTAAGATTATCTCGAGGGGGAAGCGAGGAACATAAGGAACGGGAATGTATAGAATGCAAACGAAAGGCGACTGAATGGAGAAGATAAAATTAGATATATAGTCAGAAAATAAATAGAGGAAACGGAATTATTGCATATGAAGTGTTGAAAAATCTGTTATGGGTCAAAAAGAAGAAAAATGAAATGAAAACCAACCCGAGTCAGAGAGTGAAAGAAAAGAGGAAGGTAATCAGGCGAGATGACAGAAACGGAGTGATAGAAGTAAAGTGCTGGGAATAGAGAAAAAGATAAAAAGAAGCCCTACGTAAGAGTGGAGGAGAGGAGGAAAGGAGGGGAATAAGAGGATAACCAAGAAGAGGACTGAAGATAAGAAAAATGGAATAAGAAATAGCAAGGGAGTATTAAGTTTCTGAGAGGCTGCCTGAGCATTGATAAGGAACTCCTGGAGAAAATGGCGGATGAAGAGAATTTGGCATGGAGGAAGCGAGGGAGAGTAAAGGGAAATCAAAGAACTCAAGGAAGGAGGTAAGAGGGAAAAGAACTTAAAATAGCGAGGAAAAGGGTAGCTATAGCAAAGGTGTATTAAAAAGAATGCAGACAGTGGATATGAGGAAAAACTATACTATCGTATATTTTCATGTAAAGAAGTGGAGGTAAACTGTAACCGAGGAACGAGAGACCGGAAAAAAAAAAAAAAAACATGTAAAGTTCTAACGCTGGACGGTACAACAGGGTGGAGGCTGGAGACAGGAAAAATTTTAGAGAAATCTTGTCAGTGATAAGAAAAACGACCGCGAAGGGAAGGAAAGCAAAAAAGTTAGCGAGGGAGGGGGTGAAGCAAAATCGTTGATATAAAATTGCAGGCAGGGGGAGTGTGTGAGGGAGGGGGAGAAGGGAAGCGTGGTTGTGTGGGCTAAGGAAGAGGACAGGAGAAGAGAGCACAGAGCCTCAGCCTTTCGGGAACACAAGGGTGAAGACAATGGCAAGAGGTTGTTAGTGTTCTGGAGGAAGAGGCTATAGAGAGGAGGCAGAAGCAGGAGAAACAAGGATGGGTTGGAGAATGGGAAAGAGGAAGGAGAGTGATATAAAGCGAGAGGAAAAGAAAAGATAGGACGGAGAGGGGATGATGAGAAGGAAGTCACCAGGAAGAAGGTAAGGAGGCCGGTGTTGGACGGTAAGGCAGATTGGAGAAGTGAAGAAAGAGAGGAAGGTTATGGTAAGAGAAATGAAAAGAAAAATGGGGAAGGAGTTTTGTAAGAGAGAGAGAGAGAGAGAGAGAGAGAGAGGGGGGGAGGGGGGAGTTGATACTGCAGTTTGTGGAACTTGATGCTGACTCTGCTACCAATTATACGGTACTTCCCAGAGCCAGGCCTACCACTGCGACACAGACATCAACTACCACAGCCAAAACAGGGGATTTTTTGCTCCCAAGACGTCAACTGACACTTTTATCACAACTGATACAAACTTTTTTATAATTATCAGCATCAACAAAGCTATTCTTTATAATTTTTTGAAAGACTCGCTAGAAGTGGATAATGAAACAATGAATGAAGGGAGAAAGGGACAGGAAGATGGAAACAAGTACCGGTAGTGGTTGACGGCTGGAGATTATTGGTGGAATGGAGGAGAGGGTGTCGGGACTTCTAAACCGATGAGCTTCGAAAGGTGTCAGGAAATGTCTAATCACACTGCATAGAAGTATAGCATAATCTGATTTGAGATACTAGGAAAAAATTAAGGTACCATATGTGGAGCAACGGCTTGGTTTGCAAGTCGTTCAAGTTAGGTGTATTTATGCTCTGGGGAAAAAATATCATAACGGCTTCAGGACTGGGAACTGTGGAGTGAAAGAGCAGTCAACGTTTCATGAAACTACTTCGGTGTCAGTAAAAATTAGAAGTAGCTACAAATTACAGACAGTTTACATCACTGTATGGCAATTTTCTATGTGAGATACTCACCAGCAATCCCTTGTTAGCACTGTGCTCTGCCTTCCACATTTCTCAGTCTTCTAACGTCAGAAATATCCTTCCTTGTGACAGTTTTTGTTGTGTACTTCATACTGCTGACAGAAGAGTATCAGTGTACTTCATGCTGCTGGCAGAAGAGTATCGGTGTACTTCATACTGCTGGCATAAGAGTATCAGTGTACTTCATACTGCTGGCAGAAGAGTATCAGTGTACTTCATACTGCTAACAGAAGAGTATCAGTGTACTTCATACTGCTGGCAGAAGAGTATCAGTGTACTTCATACTGCTGGCAGAAGAGTATCGGTGTACTTCATACTGCTGGCATAAGAGTATCCAACTGTGAACCAGATATGACCCCACTGCAACTCCTGTCTAACTCCACTCACATGCGCCCGTGTAAATGCGATTACACAAAAGATGAAGCGTCAGTCAGTTAACTGGCAGGATGTCCTGTGTCGTTTTATGCTAAAATAACACTTTGACCTTCAGCGCTGGAGAGAGAGAGAGAGAGAGAGAGAGAAAGAGAGAGAGAGAGAGAGGTCAAGTACAACAGGGCAAAAGCTCACAATGGAATGGAATATTGAAAATCAATGCTTATTCCCAGTACTCTCTCTCTCTCTCTCTCTCTCTCTCTCTCTTTTTACAATAATTTTTTCCCTACATGTTGGACCTTCCTTCCTCTCTCCCTTTCCTCCTCTCAGTGATATTCAGCATCTTTCCTATATATTTTCTTTACAACTAAATTCCCTCATTCCCTCTTCAGTTTCTTCTCCCTCAGTATTCATCTTCGTTATATCTTCCTATATCCATTATCTGGATTATCATTCCTCTTCCCATAGTCACCCTTCCTTTTCCCTATACCTCATAATTCCTCATTACTTGCTCACACTGAATTGCTTCTCATCTTCTCTGTATTCTCTTGATGGTCTCTAATTTTCCTCGTCCTTCTGATGTGAGTTACGAGCGTGGGAAGGCACTTTTTACCCCTTTGAGGGCCGATGGGGCATGTGCGAACCCTAGCATTTTTTATGACGTCATTAAGTCTTTTTTTTTTATATCAGGACATGGATTTCCATTATTTTTTCTTATAGGAAGCCTCTGTATGTGAATATAAAATATGAGCAAAAATAGCTCATACCATTTAGGACTGACAGTGCACCTAATGTCACTGAGGTCTCTTGGGAACCCATTCTGCCTTTCATGTGACTTTTTTGTTTATTTACGTTTTTATTTATTTAAGATTTTATACAGCGACAGTCATGTCTATCTCCAATCAGCTATTTATGGCCATAAAGAGGTGGAGGAGGAAACCAAATAGATCTGTCTACTGAAGATGAATCGAAGTGAATTATCTGACACTGCTGAGGGGTTAATGTCCACAATGGAAGCTACTGACTGAGACGACAATCCGCAAATTTTATGCATTGTGTCACTGTCACTAAGCATTCTTACGAGAATAATCCTAATCTGTTGAAAGACAGTCGTCCATGAGCATAATCTCTCACTTGTTATGCTTTTTTTCATTACAGGAGAGAGTAATACAATGCAACAAATAATGTAATATCATTGATACCTTGAACGATAGTTGAAAAAAAAAAAAAAAATGTATATGACTCCTTCACTACTATAGAGTATCATGTCAGTTTTCTTCATATTGCCTCCACACTATGTTACTCCACCTACGAAGGACTTTTGGAATCGATAACAAAAGCTATGTCTAAACTCTTCAGTTTGATAAATCACAGATGCAGAAAACAATCACCCCATTTTTGATTAAGAAAAAGAGGCGAAATGATGATTCTTTTATTGTGTAGCCGAGTACCTAAGCAATCCTATGCGGCACACGATATACCTGTAGTGATGTATTCTCCAGTCGTCCTAAAATGCAGTGCAGTAAATGCTCTGTCGCTGTGCTTTTTGTGGGATGCGTCGCAAACACAGAGTGTGGGCGATACCTTTGAGATGAGCTACTCACTATAAATATTTTCGCAACACTTGCTTACAGTTCACACGGGAAATAATGACAGAAAACTCATCCCATTTTATCCCGCTCCGGCTCACTCTGATTGCTCCAGCTCGAGTTCGTGTCCAGTGTGGGCAATTTTATGAGAAACAAAGATGAAGAAACTCCCGGTCGCGACCAATTGCAGTGTGTCCTTGGCGTGATACAACCTCTACCTCAGGGATACATATGCATTACTGAAAGCAAAATCCAACAGTTTTTGGCATATTGCATGAATAGATTATAGTAGGTGGGGGCACTCATCATCCACTCACTCGATGTAGCGCTGCTCTCGGGTGACTGCCCTTTCCTCCCTTCCTTCCTTCTTTCCTTCCTTCCTCGTCTGTCTATCTTTCTTTCATTCTTCTCTCTTCATTCTGTTTACGGGTAACTCTACATTTAGAGACAAGCCAGATGGTTTCTTTTACGCCAAGAAACCATTTTCTGTGCTGGAAGGGAACCATATGACCAAATTATGGTGCCTGGTGGTTTAGTGGGTAGTTAAGGCGCTCCAGTCGGATTGAACCTGTGCTGGTTTATATCCAAGGGATGGTTGAGGTTTGTTTCTCAGGTAATGTCACTCAGGGATGAATGAGGCTGGTCATTTTCATCTCAAGTGTCAGGACCAACTTGCCTAGCCCCAGGCTCCTACTCTCCTCATGAGGCAACACAGAATTGGATGATGAATGAATGATGATACATGAGTAGCATTCACAATGGTGTACCCAAGACGTGCAACATAACCAAAACTAAGCGTGGTCAGGATTCTGTCCGTAAGACAACTGAAGAAACTGTTCGAGTAATGATTCAGTGAATATTTTTTTCTAGGAACCATAGACCTTGTACGAATACAGTGCACTAAAGAAAGGTCACAAATCTAATTCAACATTGCACTGGCCAAATCATGAATATCATTTATTAGGCAGCTCATGATCTCCAGTCATTGCCTCGCATGTGAAAAAGCAAATGCATAGTTGATCAGGACAGCAAATTGCATTAGGTACAACAAAAGAGAGAGAGAGAGACAGAGACAGAGACAGAGACAGAGACAGAGAGACAGAGAGAGAGAAAGACGAAAGCTGGCAAATATTTTTCTCAATTTCAGAGTCCCGTGAAAACAGTTATAAACGACAATTCATCTGTAAACAGGGTCTCTCTCTCTCTCTCTCTCTCTCTCTCTCTCTCTCTCTCTCTCTCTCTCTCTCTCTCTCTCTCTCTCTCTCTCTCTCTCATTTATAAAGAAATGGTGGCGATCAACCACCATTGCTGTTATTTTAAGTGTGTGTGTGTGTGTGTGTGAGAGAGAGAGAGAGAGAGAGAGAGAGAGAGAGAGAGAGAGAGAGAGAGAGAGAGAGGGAGAGAGAGAGGCTGGTGTGAGAGTCAACATTGACGGTTTGGACAGCTGAAATCACGAGCCCACCTTCACCCACTCACTTCAGATACCACTCACTATGTACCTAGAATTCTATCACTTACCACTTGCCAGCTCTCCCCCTCTACCATTTTAAGCAACTACCATCCTCACCCACTATCATTTTCATCCTACTCACTTTCTACCATACGAACTCTCACCTCCGACCACTCCCACCCCTCATTACTGTTAACCCACTACCACACACCCGACCTGCCACTCTCACCCACTTCCACTTTCACTCCCCAGCACACACACTCACTATCACTGTTACTCTCCACCTTCTACCACTCTCAGCCATTTTCACTGTTAGCCCACTGCCACTCTCAGACACTGCCATTGTAAACGCACTATCTCTTTCACCGCAATCATTCTCACCCACTGCCCCTTCCGTCCACTTCCAATTACCATCGTTACGAAATTTCATTCTCTTATACTCCTCAATTCACTTCTGCTTTTGATATCTTTCTCCTTAGCTCATGGCGGCTTGGTATGAGATATCAAGAGATCAAAGGAACGAAAGAGGGAAAACCTTTGACACAAATAGTCTGACTGAGACAGGGGAGATCGAAGGTGGGGGAATGGGTTGATGCAAAACTGCGTGATGGAAGGCAGACAGCAAACTGTTTAAACGGAAATGGGGAGAAAAATTTAAGTAAACAACAAAAATGACATCATGATTCGGGATCATATGGAGGAGAAAAAAATCACGCTAAAGCGTGGGGCGAGTATGTGAACATTTAATTCCATCATAAATCACCAACAGCTGAGACTGGAATGCAGTGGGTTGATCATCGGCGACAACAATGACAGGGAAAGAATTTCTGCTGTATTCGTGTTACATTCAGGTACGGTACTTGTTTAGTGTGTGGTAGAGAACGACTAGAAGGAAATATGTAAAATTTTATTATTGTAATCAGCAAGTAACACCAAAGTCTCTCTGATGACATGTGAGATTTATAATGAACAAGCCGGTTGGCGACGATGGCCAGCTCTGGGCGGACCAAACTTTGTCAGCGACCGGAAGTGAGTTTCGACACTAAAAGTCATTACTATATGGAGGTACTTCAGTGCAACATTCCACCCAAGAATGATGGCCCTGGCATAATAATTTTCGGGGCCTTAACACACGTGAGAGTAGTCGTGATTTTAGCTATTTTCATCGTCTTTTCATTTGATGACCTTTGACCCTTGACCTGGCCAATGTAGCACGTAGAAGTACGGTAGGAAACTGTAGTACTAGACAGCGTCTACAAGCATGCAAACTTCCATTCAATTCTATCTAACCGCTTTTGAATTGTGGGGGGGGTGGATTTTTAAAAACTGGTACCGATTGCTAGGGAAGCTGAGGCCAATCTTCGCAGGGTTGCCACTCGAAAAGTTGAGGAGAGATGGGAAAAATGTATGGCACACTTCCGATAGGGAATGACCTCAAGATTACGCCTAAAGAAGGCAGAGCTTTTCACAGCTATTAGTAATGTTTTACAGCTCAGACGTGAAAAGTACAAAAAAGTTTTTTTTCGGTCGTCGCTAGATAACGAACCTAGCAACTAAAACCTTGCGAACACAGCTAGGTCATAGGCTGGTCACTGTGTCCAAGTTTGGTCGGAATCGGCTAATTCTGAAGTGTAGAAGTGTCTATCACGATTAAACAAGAAAGAATACAAGAATACAAGAAAGAAAACGCGACTAACAATAAAGGCAGTATGGAACGGGCCAATATACGTGAGGTGAGAGAGGTTACCTGAAGAATTTTAGTTGTTGTAATAACTGTAAGGTTAGTAGTTCACTTTTCCGACCAAATTTATGCAAGACATTAAGGCAAAACAGTAGGTCTATGTCGCAAATAAAGGAAATCGTGTGCTTTCCACTTCCCTTCCAAAAAACTGTGTGGACAACGACTACATGTGTTTTTTTCTTTTATGCAAGGAAGAAGGAACCAAAGGCCACAAGGCCGTAAGATTGTTCCCTCCAAGAGAAAACAAAAACAAGATAACAGAGGGCCAAATTCAACATAGGTTCCTTTCGAGATGCCTGGACACACTGCGTTTGAAAGACTTGAGGTCATAGACACTAGGAAATACAGACAGAGGAAGACAGTTCCAGAGTTGAACTGTTGCATAAATAAGGGCTGGGAGTAAAGGTTAACTCCTGCATTAGAGAGTTGGACAGAAAAGGGATGAGAGTTCGTTTCTAGAAGGGAGTTACGCGCCCGCCGTAGTGTGGAGGGATTCAAGCAGACATTGCAGAGGGGCAGTGACCATTGAAGTACCGACAGGAAAGAGTTAAAAATGCAACAGTGCGACGAAGAGACAAACTGCATACGTAATGTTAGCTAACTTCATGAACGCATCACAAATGATGTATGTTTGTCAGTCTTGCTCATTAGCTTCTGCAGAATGATTTGTCCTTGTTTCCTTTGCTTCTTCCCATCCGTCCCTCTTAGTTTCCTCCTTTCTTATCTAACTTGCTCCAGTGGCTCCGCGACGAAGATAAATGAGACGAAGTGAAAGAATGCATGATTTCTGACACTCGTCCTCAAGAATGGTTAAGGCAGCAAGTTAAAGGAAAGAAAAACTTTGAAAAATGTGAAAAAAATAAAAGCAGAAGGAAAGAAACTAATGGAGAGAGAAAAAAAAGGAAAGGATTATAAAAAGACGACAGGAGTGAATGGACAGGTCATGGAAAGGAACTTTGTAAAGCAAGTCAACTTCTCTGTTCTGTGAAAATTTTTATATTCAGTTCTTTCCCCTCCAACTGAAGGAGCTATGAGCTATGTATTAGCTCCCCCAGCAGGATGGATGCTTTGATTTTCCTTTTTCTTGCTAAGGCCAGACTTCTCTTTTACTTAGAAGAGACCTCAATAATGAATAGGTAAATGTTTTTTTGTTTGTTCCACCCTCTTCTATTCTTTCTTCCCCCCATTATCCGTCTCATCCATGCATACTTCCCTCACCCTAAATCTAGCTATTCCCTCTTCCCAGGTCATTTAAACCCTCCGTTGCCAGCACGATAATTTCCACTTCTTTCCCACATATATTCCTCACCATCGCGCTCACACTTTCCCTCTCCTTACATATCCTCCCCCTTGTCGTCACCCTTGCCGTCTCCCCATTCTCCTTTACCAACCGTTAGCCTCACCCTCATTTCAACCACACCCTAGCCCTCCTTTTGCTATCTTCCTCCTCTCACTCAGGCTTACTCAGCTGTTACTCTTTTTCATTCTCTGTTTCCCATCACCTTCGCTTCTACTCCCAATCATTCACCTAGACTCCTTACCTGTTTCCCTCACTACCCTCTCTTCACAGTTCCCTCACCCTCACCATCACGGTCCCTTCCATCACCTTCACAACCATCCTTTCTCTCTCTCTCCCCCTCTCTCTCTCTCTCTCTCTCTCTGTCTGCCTGTCTGTCTGTCTGTCTGTCTGTCTGTCTCTCTCTCTCTCTCTCTCTCTCTCTCTCTCTCTCTCTCTCGCTTCCACACAGGGACGAAAATTTAACTTGACACTGTTCGACAAAAAGGCTCCAACGATGCAATGCAGAATTTTTCGAGGAATTTTTGTTCCATGGGGGAAAGTGTCACGATGGAAGTAGGAAGTGAGAGAAAAGGGGAAAGAAGGACAGAACAAATGAAAAAGGGGGAGAAGAGGAACGAATGGGGGAGGAAGGGAAGAGGGTGAAGAGTAAAGGAGTGGAAGAAAGAAAGTGGGGGAGGAGCAAAGTAGAGGAGGAAGGAAAGGAGGAAGGAAGAGACGATGGGTAAGATTTGGGTGGGGAGGGGAGGATAAAAGTTGGATGGGAATAAAGAAAAGGGAAGGATATTGAAAACAAATGGGAGAGAAGTAGGGAAGGGACAACAGATGATGGAAAGAAATGAAGGAAAAAAAGAAAGGTATAGTAGGCGCCAAGGGAAGCTTAGGCTTCATGTTCACCACCGAGATATACCGTAGTGCTTTGAGACTGTAGCGGATTACTCACCCACAATCCTGAATCATAAATCCACTGCTTCAGTTCACATTACAGCAAGTACCTTCAATAGATAGTACTGTGTAGGTATTCATTTTACCGATCCGTCTAAAAAATCAAATGGACACTTGAGTTGAGTGGCACCATTTACACTTCCTGCACCAGGATTCGAATCCTGGCTATATTGGGCCAGCAGTATCATAGCTATTGATGCTAACCACTCCACTACCTGTGCAGAGGAAGAGAAAAAAGACAAAAAAAAAAAAGTCTGGAGGGGATAGAGAAAAAAAAGTTTGGAGGGGATAGAGATGAGAAATACAGAATAATCTTATTTATTTGCTGTGTGGCATTGGAGGAGGCGGGTAGGGGAGAGCGGAGAACTGAAGGAAGGGAAAAGCAACAGGAGAGGGAGGGGAGGGAAAAAATTTTATCATTAAATTTTTTGAAAAATTAGGAAAATAATTATGGAAATTTGCTACCATGAAGGCGGATGCAGCATGAACATTTTTAATCAAGAACACTCTGAGAACAGAATAAAATAAAAATGACAGAAAAGAAAAAGAAATTAAGAGGCTGCAAAAGGGATGAATTAAAGTCAAAAAGAAAACACATGAACTCATGAGAAAGAAAACGTGAATGGCTGAAGACGACCAGAGAAGGATGGATTTGTGAATCAAGGAGGACATGCTGATCTCTCTTTCTTCACCCTAACCAGATCAGCTTCCTCTCATCCTTACACCTTTTTACGTCGTGCCATGTAACTGTCTCTTATATTCTTAGAGTCGTAACTTTTCGCCTTCACCTTTGCATTTAGCGCTTGTGATTTCTGATTCCCAGCGACGTTACTGCTTCCCTCGTAACTGTATTTTTTTACGTGAGCTGTTCTGTTGTCCGTTCTACGCATACTCTCTCTCTCTCTCTCTCTCTCTCTCAGAAGCCATCAACACAGCAGCAGCTCAGTAGTCTCGTATCAGTACCAAACTACATACAAGTTTAATTTTCCCCTCCCTGTCCACTCATTACTCCTCTGTCCTACCTTTAAGTTGTCCTTTTAAGTTTTATGTTCTTCGCTTTCTTTTTTTTTCCTTCCTCTCCATTTTCTTTTCTTTTTTTTTGTCAACACTTGCTTGTCACATTCCCCTTGGTCCTCCAGTTTCTTAAGTTTGGTCCCTCGTCGTACTTTCCGGTTTGGATATCACAAAGCACTGCCCCTCACTCCCCCCCGACTGCCTATCGCAGCTTATTTGTGACGTGATATTCAGTGTCATCAAAAGCTGAACGAACTGTCTAAATAGATCATATGAAGTGAGTAAGCAAGGCAAAGGACACCCTACTTAGGTAGCCCGGGGTCTCCTAGACCCCCAGGCCCCGAAATTTAATAATTTATATATATGAACTTAAAGCCAAAGGATCTGTCCTTCCGTCTACCTTCCTGATTGGCGAAGTCCATAATGGGGATGATGGGGTCATTCCCGGAACTGGCTCTGATATTGCTCAATAGAGCCATTGGAGTCTGTCAAACCCCAAGTTACCTAACATATGTCATTGGTCATTCCTTGTGTGCAGTTAATTTTCATTTGCAGTCATTCTCCTTTTGTTTACAGGAAGTCCAAACATCAGTCTACAGCAGATGACCCAAGAGATTAAAATATTAGCTTTCAGCTTTGCTAGGGTCAACGTTAAAGTTAGCAAATACAAGATTTTGCTTTAAAAAAACAAATCATTTAAACTTTAATCTTTTTGGCCTCAAACAAAGTAAATGGCTTGAATTGTTTGTCTGTTGAAGCACACTGCAATAAATCAAACGTAAGTTGTTGTTGTTGTTTTTTGCCTTGGGGTCTGTGAGACCCCGGGTTACCTAATGTGGTTGAAGAAAAAAAAAAAGGTTACCTATGTAAGGTTAATTTGGCGCTCCGACAGCTGCAATATTGTAAGGGAAAAAAATACGACTACCTATTTGCGGACGGGACGAGGAGTGGGAGTGAACCCCGCGTATCCCATCCACCATAAACTTTGGTGGGGATATATGTCTACTACTGTACAAAATTTCATGTGCCTATGTGAAACTGGTTGTCTCCCCTAGGAGCAGTTTCCTCCGGTGGGGCGTGGTTATCCGGAGTTTCACCCAGCCTAAAACGTAGCCGAGGTAAACGTCTGTCAATGTTCACAATTTCGTGGTCTTAGGTTAATCATTATAGACGTACGCAGTGGCTTTGCTGGGAATCCCGGGGGCCGTCCCCTCTCCCGTGAGGGGGCGACCCTCGGTGGTTCCATCTTACCAATGTGTGACAGGGATGGATACCGATTAGTATGAATGATATCATGATCTACGGTGAAACTCTTTAGCCGTGCATAACGATTTTGCCCGAGACCATCCAGGGCTGCATTCCCTGTTGGGGCTGGTCCTCGGGGGGTTCCACCAGGTTTATAACCTAGCGAGGGTGAAGTTCTTCCAACATACAAAGATTAGAAAAAATGACCGTACCTAAACATTTTGAATGGGATATTAGAGAGCCGTCGTCCCCATGAAAGGCGTTGGCTCAGTCGGTAGAGTGGTGGCCTGCAGTCCTACCGCACCCAGGTTCAAATTCCCGCCGGGGCAGGGAACAGTTTAAGGATTTATATTTAATAATAGCAGGCTTTACTAATCTTGCAGGAGACCCGCTGACATGTCGTAAAAATACCCCCGCTAATACCAATACACCAGTCCTGCATGAGACAGCCCTAGCATATATTCAATATGGACGATGGGTGTTAGCGCCGAAGTGGTGACATGTAGAGGTGTATGGCATGTAGGTGGTCTACTGGGCCTTGGGAACAGGCTGTGAAGCCCTACCTTGCCTAAGACTAGCCCGGGGGAAGTGTACCACCGAGTAAAATTTCTTTTTCTTAACACTCCTTTCAAAGGCTGGACTCCATTCTTCCAGAAAGTACAATAAATCAGTGAGCGACTGAGTCAGTGGGTAAGTGAGTGAGGAAGGAAGGGAGCGACAGTTACTGATAATCACTTTATGTAACTTCCCCTGTGAGTGAGGTAGAAAGATCAGATAAAACAAAACTGTTGCCATGTGTAAGTTTGAATAATCAGCCGTTTGGGGGGAAAATGGGTACCTGGTGTGAGCAGAAATATTAACCATGTGTCACTCAGTCACAAAACCTTGTTATTCCACTTCGTTTCACACGAAGTGAAATTTTAGGTTAGGTCATGTCCGTCCGTCCGTCCGTCTGTTAGTAGGCATGTCCGTTCGTCCGTTCCACGCTGTATCTCAGAAAGCATTAATTGGAATTTTCTCCTATTTTGTATGATTGTAGGGGTATACAGATTGTTGACGCCCGTCTTTTCGAAATACTGAAAAAATCATAAATTACTGGCTACTGACCAATATCCTGTTTTTTAAACTTTAAATCCTTTATGTCTCTTTTACTTTAACACAGGTTTACAGGTCTTAACGAAGCGGAATATAGTCTCTCTGAGAGCGGCTTGCTTTAGAAGTGGATGCTGCTTTAAGAAGTTGGTTCGGGACATAGTGAAATAAACCCTTTCCCGAGGTCAAACATTTAATCCACATACATATAGAAGGGTCTCCCACAGCTCTCACATGTTACCATTTGGGTACTGCTTCTCAAGGTCTATACTTTGGTATAGTTCGGATACTTCTGTCGTGAATTAAAAAAAAAAAAAAACACTAAAGGATCATTTCGTAAAGTGTTGTTGGAGCCGATAGGTCAGGGGGAACTTCTTGAGGGAAGTCTAATCCTCACTGTACACACACACACACACACACACACACACACACACACACACACACACACAGTTTTACATACTAATTGGATTCGTGATAAACGAGCACAATGTTGTTATAGTATGAGAGAGAGAGAGAGAGAGAGAGAGAGAGAGAGACCCACCAGAGTAACGGATGCAGGAATGAGTGTTCCCTTCTTTCTTGTCCGGGAAAGTTGGTTTACTTCTTGCAGAGTGCATTAAGGCGGGGGAAGGGATGTCGCAACTCGCAAGACCTTTCCCACTCAAACTTTAAGCCTCAGTGGTTCTCGCTCTTGATGACTTTTGTGGATATGCGAGGTATTATTCTCTTTAAATAATTAAAAAAAAGTGGCAGAATGCGGGAAATGATGCAGATGGAGGAAGAGATGGAGGAAGAGGGAAGTATACGGAGGTAGATACAAGGATGGAGGAAGAGAAATATGAGATGTGAAAATAAACATGAGAATGTGAATGAAAGACACACACACACACACACACACACACACAGACACACACACACACACACACACACACACACACACACACACACACACACACACACACACACACACACACACACACACAGCTGTGGGAAGGAAGAAATAACGTCAGAAGTGCGGGAAAGAGGTGAGAGTAAACTGAGTATATAGCTGCTTGAAGAAAGAATATGGTCAGATCCTGCTCAGTAACTTCCTTTTTTCAGTCACTCTTGCCTATTCTGTCATATGATGACGCTGTCTTCTTTTACATTTATCTGTCTATCTATAGCCAGACATCATAATCCCGAATAGGGCGGTCGTCTCTTCGAGTTAGTTCATTTACGGGGCAGGGCACAAAACCCTCAACCAGCCTACTTGCTGACACGTAGGAACACTTATAGGTTGGTTATATTATTACCACCCAGTGTAAAGGAAAAGATGAGTGACAGGTAAGATGGGAGAAATAGCAAGAGAGGAGGTCAGACACAGTAAGAGAATGATAAAGGTGAAGGAAGAAGTAGGCAGCACTACAACAACTGAGTAGATAATGGTCGCCACCACCTATATATCACTTTTAGCATTTATACTCGTATTTAAATCTTGACACGGAGGCATTTTGACAAAGTGACGTGGAGGCAATTTGCATTTGGCCACTTCTAACAGGGATTAAGGCGGCTGACTATAGATAGCAGTACTTTTATCACTGCAGTGTTTTTTACTACAGAGTTCTCAGGTATTCTAAGTTCTTTTCCAGATGTTAAAATGCTGCAGTAGTTCCAAATCCCTTTCATCCAAAAGTATTTATCCAGTCCACCCGCCCTTTTCTATTATCTCCTTTATTTTGTGTCTAGACTACTTACTTTATTTCTATTTCATATTCACCTTCTTCTTTGACCCGCCATTTTTTCATAAAGAAGCGCCAAATCCGACGTTCTTCCACAGAACTACATGATGTCTCCTCTTCCACCACAAAACACACATTCGACTTGTTTCCTCTCCTTGTCTTCAGTAGTTTTAATTCTTTTAACATTTATCAACTATATTCTCCAGGTGAGATGCGAAGGTCCAGAGTCTCTTCTAAATCCTGTCCTGTATATATATTATATATATATATATATATTTTGTATCCGTCTTATATATATATATATATATATATATATATATATATTTATTTATATATATATATATATATATATATATATATATATATATATATATATATATAGTTTGTATCCGTCTTCTAACATATTCGATTTCTCTTGGTCCTGCATCGATCTAAATAATTATTATTTCGTGCTGACGTTTTATAGGCAGGGACTAGAAAGCAGGAACGTCGAGCGAGGTTGTGGTGGGAGGTCATTCAAGGGACCTTTCAGCACGCTAGGATTCCTGGTGGTGGATCGTTGAAAGGAGGCCAGGGCAAAATGGGTAAATATTGTGTCCCGAGAGCAAATCAGTTCAGTCACCAAGGAGAGTCCCAGAGGGTAAGGCAGGAGGGACGGACGAACGAGTGCGATGGAAAGCAACAACAGACAAACGTGCGTCTGGAGGCTGTTGAGACGGAGATGAAAAGTCAGACGACCACAAACGTGAACGTACTTGAATGAGAAAGGGAGGTAGGGCAGCAAAACATATTCGGATGGCGTGAAATGAGAAGTTATTGACAGAATGATGAAGAAACTTAGATGAGGATGAGGACAGGCATAAAAAGGGATGAACGAATTGGGACCTTAGAACCAGAAGTATGTGAATGTAGGTAAAGGAAGGGTTACAAATGAAGACATGGCAGGGAGCAGAGATATGAAAGGAAAAATGGAAATGTATCAGTACGAAGTTTAATACATACTTACATACATCATCTAATCCTGTGGTGTCCCATAAGGAGAGTAGGAGCCCGGGGCTAGGCAAGTTGGTCCTGATATTTAAGATGAAAGTGACCAGCCTCGCTCATCCCTCACTGGCATTACTTGAGGAATAAATCCCAACCACCCTTTGGATATAAACCTACACAGGCTCAACCTGGCTGGAGTGCCCTAGTTACCCGCTAAACCACCAGGCGCCATAATTTGGTTACATGGTTTCCACCCAGCGTAGTAAATAAAGAAACCATTTGGCTTGTCACTCAGTGTAGAGCCACCTATAGACAAAAGTGGAAAGAAAGAAGGAAAGAAAGAAAGAAGAGGAAGACAGGAAAGAAGGAAGAGAGGAAAGGGCAGTCACCCGAGAGCAACTCTTCCTCTCATTAAAAAAAAAAAAAAAAAACACTACATCGAGCGAATGGATGGTCAGCGCCCCCACCAACCACCAGTTTAATGCCCGGTGAAAAGTAAAAGAGAGGAGATGAATGAGGAGGAGGTAGAAAATACAAGAGAGAAAGGATGCGTTGTGTGACTGTTAAATTATAAGGAATAAGGGGAAGTCATAAACAACAGAGAGAGGTAGTGGAAGAAGACTGTGTAAAAACTGAAGGATGGAGAAGATAAGGGAGCTAAAATACCTCGAGTGATGGGAGTTTATGTAAGAGAATCAAGCGAACAAAATTCTTACAAATCAAGATGCACTGCACAAAAAGAGGTAGAATGTAGGTAATAAAGAGAGTGGGATTAAGGACTATGTAATGAGTAAGAGTTACTACAGTAGTCAGCAGGAGAAAGTGAACAAGGAAGTAGAACTGGGGTTAAGGAAGAGTGGGGAAAGGAGGATATACTTTCCAGAAAATATCTCAAAGTTTGGGAATATCGATGTTTTAAAGTTTGAGCAAATATCCATAAGGTTGTCAAAATCGAGATTTGAATTTAGCACTGTTTTTAGAAACTGTCCTTTTCGTTCCATAGGGTCTCTTGAAGAGGCTAGAGCAAACACATCAACGAAGGAAATGCTGGTAGGGTTTCGGACACCGATATTTGTATGCCAGGTAGTGCCAACACGCCAATCCATGCCAACATCCCAACCCGTGCCAACACCCAGGGCCATGCGAACTAATCAGCCCATGCCGACAAACCCCGTCCTTCCATTCCATTCTCGCCTAAGTCAGTACACTAGCCCGTGTCAACACCGGAACCCGTACCAAATCCGAGCCCGTGCCAAAATCTAATCCCGTGGCAACATACACGGGACGAACACACACCAACCCGAGCCAACACACCAGCTCCTGTACCAAGACAACGACCCGCTCATAGTGTGGTGTATTCAGCATGAGACCACTGGCTTCAAGACATTTCTTTAAATACTTATACCGTTTTTACATGATAACATTTTGCACGGCATAATTTGACTTTTCAGGGTATCATGGGCTTCTTTCGGGTAATATTTATGTTTAAAACTCTGGCACACTTTCCACACAACATGGCCGCACTCCAGCACACACTGCAGGACAAGCTTAACGGTTTCCTGTAAGCCAAGAAGTCATTTACAACGCTGAGTGGTAACCATATAACTAAACCATACGAGTTACCTACGTGTCAACAAGTGGGTTGGAGGAGGGCAAGTGTCCCTCCCCGTAAAACGAATAACTCAAAAACAAACGGCCACCCCTTATGGGATTATGGCATCTGGCTATAGGTACAGGCTTTTTCGGTAATTTACTTATTTCGGTAATTTTGTTGCGTGACTTTATCATTATTTTTATTTACTGAACAAACACTGTGGGAATTCTCGAGAGAGAGAGAGAGAGAGAGAGAGAGAGAGAGAGAGAGAGAGAGAGGTGGGGGGGGGAATAAGAATTATTTGCTCCACTTTGCTTCACTCGCCTACTCTCTCGTTCCCTCCACCCACGGATTTAGCCTTTCTCTTAAAATTTTATGGTTCTCGACTCCGAGAAAAAATTACTTTCCGGTATTATTTTTTTCCTCCCCGTCTTCTTTATATTTTTGTGCGTATTCCCCCCCCCCCTCTCTCTATGGCCATGGTGTGAAATCGTTAGGTAAACAGCGCTCCAAAAACTCCAAGGTTTCAGTTCAGGTCCTAGCCAGGGTTTACACAAAGCTTAGTACCATTTTTCTGTTTCCCAAAGTACCTCGTTTCTGCAATCCGGTGGGTATGCACATGCGAGCACGGCTGTACTGTATGTTCATCAAAGATTTTATGGTTACAGAGCGGCATGGATCAGCTTCCCTTATTCCTCGTGCATTGTGCGTTGTGTCTTGTAACTGTCCTTTTACGTTACTAGTGTTGTCGCTTTTCACCTTCTCCCTCATTTTCAGCATTTATGATTTCTGATTTCCAAGGAAGTTACTGCTTCCACTATAACTATGTTTTTATGTAAGCTCTTTTCTTCGTGTTTTTTTTCTAAACACTCTCTCTCTCTCTCTCTCTCTTTCTCTCTCTCGTGTAAGATCATGAAGCTGGAGAGACATTGTCTGGAAATTCATACAACGCACTAGCGGAGAATAGGGCGTGTTTTTGACTTGGTTGTAGGGGTGGGGGCGAAGGGACTGCATCTGACGGGGAGAGATGCGAGGCAGGCAGAATAAATATAGCTCAGGGTAAACGTGTTGTGTAGGACAGGAGCCTCACTTCATTTCAGTACTTTTGTCTTCGAATGTTTTTATAGTGTGTGTGTGTGTGTGTGTGTGTGTGTGTGTGTGTGTGTGTGTGTGTGTGTGTATTGTGGCCATCAATGATCAAGAAGAAAAAAGAACATTAGTGCTTGTACCATGGGAAGTGGTTTGAAATGCGTGAGGTAAACGCTGGAAGTGCATTTTATTATTCTAATATGACGCAAATGGAAAAGTAGTCGCGATTATAAGACTATCAACCGGATAATGCTATTAACCGGTGGTTTTGCTAATTAATTCCCAATTCAATTTTCCAAAGAAATCCGAGATCCAACCGTAATTTCAAACTTGGCGGGCTTTTTTCGCGTCATCCGCAGTAGTTTACGATGCTTCCGTTAGGGCGAACTCGTCCAAGACTTTGGCCATATCTTGATACCCTGAAGGTTTCATGTTGATAGCTCAAACCGTTCATGAGATACAATGGAGCTATAGGCGGCCGATAAAAACTAGTTGACCTTTAGCAGCAGTTTTGGTGACCTTGACCTTGACCCCGAGTCCCCATTTTCGAACTCGGATAAGATTTTGGCCATATCTTGTTACCCTGAACGTTTCATGTTGATAGCTCAAGCCGTTCATGAGATATAATGGGAACACACACACACACACACACACACACACACACACACACACACACACACACACACACACACCGAAAGACACACAGAGGCAGGCAAAAAGATTATCGCTCCACCTTCTAAAGGCGGGCGATAAAATTACATGGCAGCTGGCATTCGGTTGTTTTTTATCAAATCCTCACCAAAAAATAATAGGCTACTGCACGTCCACATAGTTACTATTTCCTTTAGGTTTGGTGAAAATTAGTCCACAATTTTTTGTGATGTTTTTGCAACAGATACATACACAAACAAACAAATACTGATAATAAGTATACCGCCTCGCCTTGCTAAAGGCGGGAGATAAAGAAGAGAAGGGTATGCGAGACTAAAGGAGTAGTTGCATGAGGGAAGGTACACAAGAGTAAGAAACTGGCTGAGTGATTGAGGGTAAGTGGAAAGGAGAGAGTGACTGAAAAAGGGGAAGTTGCGTGGGAGTGAGGGAGTGGCTGAGTGAGTGAGGCCGGATGAGTGGAATGGAGGCTGTTTGTGAAAGGCAGTGAGAATGATCACTCACATTAGTAAGACTAAACGGCAGCTATTTCTTTCCTGATTCACTGTAAAAATGGCTGTAATCCATTTGTTTCACTGGAACATATGACTGCATTTATTTTTCGCTCTATATATTGTAAAATTTTCTATACATGAAACTAATACATAAATAATTGCAAACATAAGTGCAGTGCTTAGAAAGACAGAATCGTTTGCTTTAGCTTTCTGTTGAATTTATACTAATAATTGTTACATACAGTGAAAACTTTTTTCAAAACATATGCAATAATTGTGCCCTGCACACAAGAACAAGAGACTTAGTATACGAAAATGTTAGATATTTACCTCCTGCAAGATTTTCGATTTATGTACTGGAAATAACAACAAACAGAGCTACTAACCATCAAGTAAGGGTGATAATATATAAATATCATCAATATTAAATCTCTTAGATACATCGGTGCCTATGCTGAGTCTTCCAGCACCACCAGCGTTATTTTATGTCTGCTAGGCACTCCTCCCTCACCCTTGGTCCCTTGTTAGTGTTTTCATCACTGAGGAACCACACCCAGAAACTGCGTTACATAAATCATTTTTATTTTCAGCAAGACCAATGAGACTGCGCGCGCGAGTGTGTGTGTGTGTGTGTGTGTGTGTGGCAACAATCACCATCTATATGAGGGACGGGCCATCAGGGTTCCGCTCTGACTCACAAGAAAGGGAAAATGGAGAGGCTGTATTTTCTCTTCGTCTTTTGCCTCCTTCTGTGCCAGGCCAGTTTTCTTCATGGCTTCCTCTGCTTCCACGTGTAGGCCATAACTCTGTCTCCTTTCCTTTCTTGAATAATCTTTTTGTTTTCCCTCACCAAAGGAATGGTGAGGGAGATGGTGGGATGCCTCACATCATGCAAGTTTATAGGCAGGTTTTCTGTGACTTCTAAAAAAAATAAATAAATAAAAATAAAAAACATAAGGCATACGGGAAAGATGTGGCGTATGCATGCAATATTCTGAATATTTCCTTGGATATTTGCTGCGCCTGCCAGTTAACTCTAATAATTATATAACCTACCAGGCTGGATGTGTGCCGACGGTCGGAGTAGAGGGAAGAGGATTATTTTGTTCATTTCAGGCACTTCGCAGGAACTGTGTGGTTGCGGGTTGTTTTGTGGGTCTAGTGTCAGAGAGATCTTGTGTTAAGGTTACTTTGAAAGATGATTGGAAAAAGAAAGATCTGTGGCATAAGCCAAAGAAAACTCTTCTGTGAGAGGATATATATATATATATATATATATATATATATATATATATATATAGATAGATAGATAGATAGATATATATATATATATATATATAGATAGATAGATAGATAGATAGATAGATATATACTTCGCAACGAGAAATATAAAACAAGGAGAGACTAAAGAAAGTAAAACAAACTGGCGAGATTGGGGAAAAATTACATATAAAATGTTGCTGAAGAAGACAGCGGAAAAATGTAGGAGGATGAGAAAAGAAGGATTAACTTGAGAACGATGTTGTAGTGAGAGAAATATGGAACAAATATTGATGAGGGAAAAGAAAACGGTAACGTACAATGTGAGAGTAGTTACGCTGGTGTGAAGAAGGATAGTGTGCTGGAAAAAGTTAAGGATCAGTGACAGCAATTTAGGAAGAGTTGGGAGTTGGCTTACAAGGAAAAGACGACGTCTGGTGTGATTCCTATTCTCTTAGGATGCACACCGAGTTAAAACAAATGCGTCACTCACCGAAGGGGAAAAAGAAAGGAAATGAAGACAAATGAATCTTAATATAATTAATGACGTGAGTAGTAATACAAGAGGGGAGAGGTGAACTGCAATGAGAGGTGTTGGAATACTGGGCTAATAAGTGGAGAGAGAGAGAGAGAGAGAGAGAGAGAGAGAGAGAGAGAGAGAGAGAATTACCCTACTATCTCCTCTGGGCTCCTCTATCCTCCCTCCTCTCCTGCAACCCCTCGTCCGCTTTACCCAGACCAGTTGCTTACCTCCCAAATTAACTACTTATGCTCACTGTACTCTTTCTGTTTGTCATTGAACAGTCACTTCCTTTCATTGGGTTTTAAATATCTTTCCATGTTTTTTTTAAGGATGTTTTTGCTTTGCTTCATTTACTGTTTATCTTTTATTTAATGTATGCTCCATTTTCAAAATCATAATTCCCTGTGATTTTTAGCTCCCGCCTTCCTGGTTCCTCATTTTTAGAATATAGCAAATTGGAGGGGATGGATGTGATAGTTGTGATTATTATTTCTCATCGGTTATTCCTTTACTATAATGGCTATTACTGTTCCATTTTTCTCATGTATTTGCTGGCCTTACAATCCCCACTGTCACCAATGAAGGTTATCTTGCGTCTGAGAACGTTTTATTACGTCACTTTCCCGCCACCAGCTGCATACCAAAGGAAGTTTCCCTGCTGAAAATGAAAGTGGCATACTGACGGGTAAAAGCGAGGCTCAGAGTATAAATGAAAATAAGCTGGCACACTGAGAATAAATGTGGTATACTGAGAGTAAAATAATAGTAATAAGAAAAACTGTAAAATTATGTTGGCACTCCAAGAAGAAGGCCGACACAATAAGAATAAAGCTGGCACAATAAAAGTAACATGATAGTGAAAGTAATAGTCAAAACGGGAGGCAATTGTAACACACACACACACACACACACTCACACACACTTGGACAGTCACCTTTATTCACATTGCCCGCACACCCTTTCACACTCAGCTCCTATTTCATTTTTCTGTGTACTTTAAAACGAAGTCCTGATGTGGTAAGTCCCCGACACTTCCAGCCAATTACCACTAAGCAATGCACGTAACACCAACATGAGTTACACAGTCCAAACTCAGTATTACCTGTTCCCTGCCTGTCACTTCTGCGCCGCATACAAGTACAAAGATAGCAAGAACAAAGGACAGCTCCATTGACAGCGCCAAGTCCTTTCATTATTTATTGTTACTTCTTTAGAAAACGGTCTATCATAAGTACAGTCCTGTGATACTCGATAATTTGACCAAGCTTTTGTAATCACCTTCCTTCTTAATAACACCGGAAATTGGAAAATATAGTTAATTTATGTGACGATGGTCCGTTCCTCCAAACTAGATTAATTTAAGTTTTGAAAAGTTTTTGACTGAAATCAATTGCACATTCCATATCATTCTCTATTTATTGTTAATGTCAACATGGTGCTTTAACATAACGTCTGCCTGTGATAGCGCCATAGAGCGGAACATAGAACTACGAGACGGCGTTTTGCGGTGCCCGGAAGATACTGGTTCAGGGGGGCCACTTTATAGGGCGTCGCGCCATAACGGTGAAGGTAACGAGCCATGAGATGCCCAGCGGAGTTTAATCAGAGAGAGAAGAGAAGGCGGCTTGTTTGGTTTAATAGTGGCATGACTGAAAGAGAGAGAGAGAGAGAGAGAGAGAGAGAGAGAGAGAGAGCGTGTGTGTGTGTGTGTGTGTGTGTGTGTGTGTGTGTGTGTGTGTGCACACGCGTGTATAAAATTTGCAACAGTATAGAGATCTGTGTTATTACAAGACTCCTTTTTTTTAAAAGTTACGGCGCACTGCGAGTACGTTATTACCTGGTTAACTTTCAAGGCTGGGACTATTGAAGTATTCTATTCAGCTGCAGTTAAATTATATTATTTAAGAGTGAGTCATTACAACATAAGAGTGCTAATACCGATGTTATTAGATATTTCTTGTTGTCTGATCAAGCCAATGTCAATTATTTTATTGTGCCTGAAGTGAATAATACAAGACTGGGAGTTTTAACGGCTCATGCGGTAATCATAACGGACAAAGAGAAGAGAAACGTGTAATCTCAGCATTTGTTAAGAAAATGAATCCTCTCTAAATAAAAGCCTCCCACAGTGGCTTCATGAATACATTAGTCTGTTCCCCACGACTCGTTGTTCTCAGTCAGGAGTTACATGATGATAAATTAGACGTGGCTGCCATCATTGTGGAGCTTAGCGTGACTGCTGCGACGGTAAATTTTGACGACGGTGCCGATGTGGGTGCCGAGATCGCAAACCTTGGCGAGTGTGCTAAGGGGATATGGTCTGTCGGGGTTGGGCTGGAGTTATGTGGTGCGCCGCTCCCATCTACCTGTGCTCACAGCCAAGGTTGTGCCAGCTGGGCCAGGTAATATAGTGTATCATTATAACGCAGGCGGCTGAGGCCTCATAATCCTACCGTTAGGTGTGCGAGGAGGCCGAGTGCAAGACTGTCAGTGGTCATGGCCAGTGATCACAGGTCAAGTTGGGTTAAAGAGTACAACCGAATCACATCACGTTTGGTGCTACACAGATGGTTAGTCAGTCCAGCCCCTGAACCATAGTTACCTAGCATCACCCCATGAAAGTCATAGTAATTCTTCCATAACCCTTCGCTATTGTACACTAATTAAACTAACCCCTCAGTCATCACCACAGCCAACACTTCCATCTCTCTCTCTCTCTCTCTCTCTCTCTCTCTCTCTCTCTCTCTCTCTCTCTCACACACACACACACACACACACACACACAATCAATCAATCAATTTTTTTGTAAGAGGACTATCAAAGAAATAAAAATCGTCACATTATCCCTTTCGCCTTGCCTGAGGGAACTAATATTTATCATTACACACAACAAGTACTTGACCTTACTAATCCTCACGTCGCTGTAACTGTAGTGTCGTCTCGGCCTCACGCCCTGTGTCTGATGAGAGAGATCGGTATATTCGTCAGGTAACACAATATCTGTTGTTGAACTTCTTGATGAACATTTGTGACTACTGGGAATTATTTCTTGCGAAATAAAGCTCTTGCATATTAGAGTTTTACGAATGCAGCATATTGACGACAGTTAAATGAAAAAAACGGGAAATACATATCTAACATATTCAACCAGAGTGGTAACTGCAACATAGAGGCCAGTCAGTGAGTTGCACGGTGCCTGCAACATGGTAACCGATCACTGAGCTGCTCAGTCCATGCAACACGATTGTCAGTAAGTCAGGGCCAAGGAGAAGGGGGGAGCGCAGCTCGTCACAATCCCAGAAGCCCGTGCCCGAGGAGGGGAGTCGTGCCCTTCAAGTCAGTGTTAAGAGGGCGGAAAATATAACAGCGTAGTTCATTGTATAACGTCACATTGAATTTCTGAAGAAAATATATAAAAGATAGTAGGAACAGTTATATCTAAAACATTAAAACAAGACTATGAATAATATTTACACTACAGAGTTGTGTATTGCTGTATTTCTATGCCATACTCAAGGGGCCGAGGGATATAACGAACCTCTGACCCGCCGTCTTCTTTTGTTTTAACCTTTTATAGACTTAGCAATCAATCAGAAATATACAATATATACAGCATGAATACATAACAAGTGATTTCAGAGCTTTAATGTATTCATTTGATTCCTCCCTTACCAAATTGTATTTCTCATTTTTTTTTTACATAATATGCTATAATTTCCATTTACTGAAGTTATTATAGTTGTTTTATAGAGGAAGGAGAAGTTGCTGTGGTGCATCTTGATGTTTTCGGCAGTACATCAATGTGTCGATACAAGCACTGGTTAGGGAGAAGTATAGTCATGAGTAGACTTCGGGTACAATATATTCAGCACATTTTTCAGGAGGAGGAGGGGGGGCCCTTGTTGACAATCTTACTCCGGGCCTGGTGATGGCTGTCGGCGGCCCTGCAGTGAGTTCTTTGGTACCTGTAACGCTGAGGCTGGACAGTCATAAAAAAAAATAAAAAAAATAAAAATGTGACAGAGTACGTTTCTGCCATGACGCCCACAGTTAAACTCTTTAGCACACAAAATGTAAAACTAGTAAGAGCAGTACTAGGCTATATTACCTAGAATGCGGTAAGCTCACATAATTTTTAAAATATTCATTCATTCATTCATTGCCAGACGCCATGTATCCCAGACGGGGTGGCCAATGGCTTAGAGTTAATTGTTTTACAGGGAGGTGCACTAATCCTCCACCAACCCCACTTGACACGTATGTATATGTACATATGTATATTTGCGTGTGTGCGCTGGGTGCTCGAGAAGGGCTGTTGGTCTTCCTTCTCCCTTTGCTCTATTTAGGGAGTAGGGTATGCTGTTGGGTGCCGGGAACGCACAGTGGGGGGGGAACTGATGGCAAGAACGAGGAGGAGGAGGAGGAGGAGGAGGCGGACGACCAGGAGCCAGTTACTTTGGCACTGTGTCTTCTGTCCTTCGACCTCCTACAGCTCTCCACACATCCTCTCTCTGTATCTCTCTCTCTCTCTCTCTTTTTCCTCTTCTGCCATCACGGGGGTGTGCTTGCCGAGTTTGATGTGAATGAATACTTTCTTGATATATGGACCCTTCTGAATGTACGATATGTAGCACGTTAACAAAGTGGATCAGACACACCCGCTGTGTGTCTTTACATTACAATACAGTACAATACATTACAATATTATCCTGTGAAAGAATGTCATAAGATAGCTGTATCTAATATAAACCTGCCAAAGATGCCCGTATCACTCATCCGGGAAAAAAAAAAAATCTTTTGCAATGCGACCCATTTATTTGTATAAGCGAGGATGAGATGGAGGGATGGGGTGGAGAGGTATATGAGAGAGGGGGGTGTGAGTTGGGAGCAGGGCAGTGAAAAGGCGGGGGACAGGGCGACGTGGAGGCGATTTGTTTGTGGCCACCCAGAACGGGATTGAGGCGTCTGGCAATAGATAGATAGATAGATAGAAGATCATGCAAATAACCTGTAACTATCTGAGGAAGGTAAGAGTGACGGGGAGATTGAGTACAAATTCATTGTGGAATCTTATTTGCAAACGAGTTAAAGGTGAAGAAAAGGCAGTTAAAATCCACCAAAATTATTATGAAATTACTGCAGAGGAGAAAGAGACAAGTTGGAGTGAAACTAGTCTGTCATGACAAGACGTGAAGGGATAGTAGGCCTATTGAGATATGGCAAAATGCATTCGTAGACGTAAACGATTTTCACTTTCTTTTTCATAAAGTAATGTTAGACCCCGTTGTGATCAGGCTTAGTTAACCCGCAAACATCAGCGAACGATTGGAAGGGTGAGATTGTGATTGCTTCAGACAGAAATACTGATGTCAAGTTCTAGGATGGCCAGGAGGAAAAAGTGCGAAGGAAGTGGAAGAGGAAAAAGATCACTAGATAACCATAACGGGTAAGAATGCAGAAAAAGGTGAGTATTAAAGAAGAATGAGGGCATAAGTTGTTGAATTCATGAGAGGGAAGAAGAGAGAAGGAGCATGTAAGTTGATGGAACAGCAACGGAAGTGTGAGAGTTAATAAAGAGGATGCAAAAACAACGCTATATTCCCTCTGTGTTTAGGTCACACTTTCTCTCTCTTCATACTGTTCACCTCTTTCTCTCTCTCTCTCTCTCTCTCTCTCTCTCTCTCTCTCTCTCTCTCTCTCCATCCATTGTCCTCGTTCATGAGGGACCTGGCAGTTCAAGGTGGAACATGTGAGGGAGGTCAGAGTAATTTAGGTAATGGTGTACACGTGTGGAGGCGTGTAAGTGTGTGCTTGGAGACATAAATTGTGTGTGTGTGTGTGTGTGTGTGTGTGTGTGTGTGTGTGTGTGTGTGTGTGTGTGTGTGTGTCTGTGTCTGTGTGTGCGTGCGTGCGTGCGTGCGTGCTAGAAGCAAAGGTAGTACTCGTGTTACTTAAAATTCCAGCTGACGTTTCTTTTGGCTTGCAAATTTGTGGTCCCCGCCAGAGAGCTGATGTGGCGTGTGGGCAGGTGCATCCAATTGGTCAATGAATCAGGAGGGAGGGGGGGAAGACACCTGCTGGCCACTAACTCGGGGCACAGAGAGGATAGCATGGCTGGGGGGGGGGGAGTGGAGGAAAAGTGAGGTGTATATAACGGCATGTAAGTAAATAAAGGAGAAGGTGAAAACCAGAACGACCAGAATCACTTAAACTCTTTTGTGCGTATTCATTCCCACCCGTTTTTTTTTTTTTTTTTATCCATCTCTTTTCTTTTTCTTTTTTTTTTCTTTTTCTTTTTACCTGGTGGAAGGTTAGTGGAGTTCATGAGTCTCAACGCGTCATTACTATACTGAGGTGTGAGTCGCAAATTCCCTGATGTAAGTGTAAGTATTCCAGTCCTGTGCAACGGTACTAGTAGCGTAATTCGGTCGTCCATAAAATTTCTGGATTATGGGAGCATATCATAAGGCCCCCGTGCTTCGAAGGGGGCTGAATGAGATTGACGTAATAGCGTTACTGATACTCACCCTAGACTTAGCTTAGTCATTTAAGAAAGATTAGGGTAAAAATGTTATAGTTCATATCATCTTCGTGTATCATGCGGCTGGTGCTTAGAATTTAGAAACTAGGCTATACAAGAAATGTTTAAAAAATTATAATGGCGGTACACATTCGAGGAGCCTAGCAGCTATGCACAACAGACTTCCAACAAATCCCAGAGTCCTTTATAAATCAGTTCAGTCAACCTTGTGGTTTAAAATCTACGTCCAGTGTTCAGATTATATGCTCGTGTCACTGAAAAAAATAAATGCTCGCTCTTGCAACGCATGACGGCACAATCAAATTTTCCGCGCCCCTCGTTTGTTTACGAAACCGGCAAAGCAAGAATCATTGATTTAACGGTAAGGTGTTGTGTTTTGGTGTGGTATGGGCCTCGCATGCTGTGGTGTGGTGTTGTGTGGTGTGGTGTGGGACAGCGAACTTAGCAGAAGACGGGGTGTTATGTGGTGTGACGTGCTGTGCGGCCGTGCATTTAGCGAGGCGTAGTGTGTTGCCGTGTAATGTGAGATAATATGTCTCATATGGTACGGTGTGGTGTGAGATAATGGGCCTGGTGGTGTGTGTTGTGGTGTGGGCTAGTGGGCCTGGCAGGTTGTGGTGTAGTGGGAAACAGTGGTTTTGGCAGAGTGGGGTTAGATGTAGGGCAGTGGGGTTGTCAGTATTGGACAGTGGGTACCCTTGGGTATTGTATGGTAAGGGACAGTGGGTCAGGCGCGGTGTGGCATGATGAGGGCTAGTGGATCTCCGTGCAGGGTGTGAGAGGCGAAATTGTGTAATACAAGTGCGCTACTATATGTATTGTTATAATTATGACCGTATAAAGTCGATATTTTTAACTTTCTTTACAGTTCATATTTTAATGCTGTAATGTGATTTCTCCTCCTCCCCCTTCTCTCACTTTCTTTCTCTCTCTCTCTCTCTCTCTCTCTCTCTCTCTCTCTCTCTCTCTCTCTCTCTCTCTCTCTCTCTCTCTCTCTCTCTCTCTCTCTCAGCCAGACCAGAGCACTAAGTTACTTTAATTAAGAGTGATAATGAGACTGCGGCAGCGAGGGAGACGGTAGCCACAAAAAATTAATTACGACGAAAAATAAAATACTGTGACACGGCTAGCAGTGGGGGCAATGGGGTTGGGGGAACAGGATGCTGGAAGAAGGAAGGATAAAGTCAAGAGAAAGTAAGCAAAGGGGAAGTGGAAAAAAAAGGAAGAGGTGAAGGGATGTTTGGGTGCCGGAGGAAAGAAGGGAGGAGGCAAAAAAAGGAAGGACGGAAGGAATAAAAGAAACACAAAAAGGGAAGTTTGGTGTATTGAGAAAAGAGGTGGTGGGAAAAGGAAGAGGAGACTGAGGAAAGAAAATATTAGGGTAAGAGACAGGGAGGCTGGGATATTGGAGGGCTTGAAGTACTGGAGGGAGAGTGAGGTGTACTGTCGATCAGTAGACTCCATTCCTTCGAGAACCACACAATGAGCCTGAATCCCATGAGGCTCAGTCATCGAAGCAAGCAGAAAAGTTGCCTTAATAGGACCTCAAATATTGACCCATGCAGCGAGTATGAGGAGGACGAAGTCGGTGGTGAGGAGGGGTGTGTAAAACAGAATGAGGTTATGTGGGGAGGTTGTGAATGAAATCATACGCTTATTACTTAAAGCCTACGATGGTGAAGTATAACTGTTACGTACCTTGACATCGCAGTAATAATGACAAAAAAAAAAAAAAGCCAGAGTAGGAAAATACAATACTGCAAGGTGAAAATAGCTGTAGTATGACAGTAGTGCTGAATGATTACCGGCGGAGGTTATAATTATAGATTTTATTACCGGCGGAGGTTATAATTATAGATTTTATTAATGGTATTGTGGTAGGTGGGGGCGCTCACCATCCACTCACTTGATGTAGTGCTGTTCTTGGGTGTCTGCCCTTTCCTCTCCACCATCCTTCTTTCCATCCATCCTCTTCTCCCTTTCTTTCCCTCATTCTTTCCTCTTTCTTCTGCCTGCGGGTGACTTTACATTCCCTCTTGTGTCTTTCTTTCCTTCATTCTTTCCTCTTCCTTCTGCCTGTGGGTGACTCTACACTGAGTGACAAGTCAAATGGTTTCCTGTACACCAGGAAACCATTTTCTACGCTGGGTGGTAACCATATAACCAAATTTTGGTTCCTGGTGGTCTAGTGGGTAATAAAGGTGCTCCAATCGGATTAGGCCGGTGAAGGTTTGTATCCAAGGGGTGGTTGGGGTTTATTGCTGAAGTAATGCCACTCAGGGATGAGTGATGCTGGTCACTCTCATCTTGTGTGAAGTAGACTGTAGCACCAGTCGAACAGGGCAGTACTCCCGAGGTTGATGGTAAGCTGGTGATAGAGAGAGCTGGAGCTCCCGTTTCACCAGCTCTCAGGACTTGATCCTGACCATCTCCCTTTGCTGAACATCTTCAGTGCGTTCATTTACACAGAGTAGGCCAGTATGCTCTCATAATACCTCTACCTTCAACTGTCTATACCACACTACATGAGCATAACACATCACACCTTCTATTCACGTCTTTAGTAATGGCCGCTGTAGTCTTACTATCAAATGAGGTGGTACCTCGGATTGCCACCACCGGCAGGGTAGGGCTGGCGGTACAGGGTCCTCCCGGTCGCCATCAAGCGACTGTGCCGGCAGCGACTGTTGCTATCTCCGGGAATGCTCGTCGGCGTAGAGGTGACAGTGCGGCCTTATTCTTTACCAACATCCGCGGCCTTACCACAAATTTAAACTCAGTTCATTTTTTTCCTTCAGTCCATATCCCCTTTGGCCCTTTTCCTCACAGAACAACTAATCTCACCCTCTACCGATATATCTCCATTTTGTTTTCCCGGTTACCATCTCCTTACAAACTTCCGCAACAAGGGCGGCACCTGTTGTTACATCAAATCCCAATATGCAGTTGACTCTGTTTTAAACTTCACTTCATCCAGTTTTGATTACTCATTATATAAATTAAATCGTCAAAACATTACCAAATATATCTGTGTAGTTTATCGTTCCCCCAATACTTCTTCGGAACCCAGTGTATTTGATTCCATATCCACTCAGTTCAGTAACCTTGACCTTGCCCTTGGCAATGAAATTACCATTTTGGGTGATTTTAACATACACAATGTTGAATGGTTATTGGATTCTGCCCGGACTGACGGCGGTGGTCTAGAGTGCGAGCTGTTTGCGGAATCGTTTAATCTCACCCAGTTGGTAAAGCAACCAACCAAAATACCTGATAATCCTGACCATAATGCCCATCTCTTGGATTTATTCTTGATAAATAATCCAAATCAATACAGGATAGAGGTACTGTCACCACTTGGATCCTCTGACCACAATCTCATCAAAGCCTCATTAGTTAACCCTCCCACACCTCCCCGTTATGAACCTGTCAGGGTGACCCGATGGCACTTTGATAGGGCACACTGGGATGGATTTAGAAATTATCTTGCTGATGTTCCATTGCAGTCTTTCTTCTCTAGTGATCCCAATTCTACCCAGTCCCACATTTGCGACTTAATACTATTTGGTATGGATTTATTCATACCAAGTCAACAGTTCACTAAAAGATCGAACTCTCCAAAATGGTTTGATGGCAACTGTGCCAGAGCAACAGCCCAAAAGTCAGTAGCATATAACTCTTACTTAAAATCAAAAACATCTGAATCACTCTCCCAATTTAAAATTGCTAGAAATCATGCAAAAGCTGTATTAAATCTATCTAAATCAAATTTTCTTCAAAAGCAATCATCAAAATTACTTAACAACCCTAATGACAATAGAATATTCTGGTCAACTCTTAATTCTTTCAATAATAACTTTAACAAGTCATCTTCCATTCCCCCACTAAAATCTTCAGATGGTAACATTACAAATGACCCACGTGGGAAAACAGATATCTTTGCCAGTACCTTTGCCAGAAACTCTACCATAGACGACACCAGCCAGAATGTCCCAGTACTGGAACTTGATTCTCCCGAAATTGCCCCACTTAAAATACAGACAAGATACGTAAAATCCATCCTAGACAATTTACCTACCAACAAAGCTCCAGGCCCAGATGGAATTCCGCCAATTGTTTTGAAAAAGTGTTCCCCTGAACTTGCCTCTGTCCTAGCTAAATTATTCAGACTATGCATACGTACTTCTTTATTCCCAAATTCATGGAAAGAAGCCAATATCCACCCAGTTCCGAAGAAAGGAAGTTCGTCTGACCCCTCCAATTACAGACCAATAGCTGTCACATCTTCTCTTGGTAAGGTATTTGAAACTCTGATTAATAAGCACATTGTTAAACATCTTGAATCCAACAATGTAGTTGGTGATAGACAATATGGTTTTCGCCACGAAAGATCCACCATTGACATACTCAATCTCTTAACTCATACCATCCATCAATCAATTGATCTTTTTGGAGAAACTCATGCAGAAGCTCTTGATATCTCTAAAGCTTTCGACAGAGTATGGCACCGTTCCCTGTTGTCCAAACTCCCTTGCTATGGACTAACGTCTTTTGTTCCTTTGATTTCTTCATATCTTAGTGACAGGAAAATAAAGAGTAAAAGTAGATGATGTATATTCCAATTTCCACTCAATTAACGCCAGCGTGCCGCAGGGATCAGTTCTGGCGCCAACTCTATTTCTGGTTCATATTAATGATCTCTTATCTGTCACCCACAATCCCATTCACTCATATGCAGATGACTCAACGCTACATAGTTCATTCACACTCAGACATCCATTTACAAAGTCTAATATCTCATCTTCTCAACTCAGTACAGCCATCTCCATAAATCAAGATCTATCTACAATCAGTGAATGGGGACAAAACAACCTTGCCTCTTTTAATGCTAGTAAAACTAAATATATACAGTTTACTAATAGCCAGATATTGCCAGATTCGTACATTACCTTCAGTGCTACTAATATTCCCATCTCCAAAAGTATTGAAATTCTTGGCGTCTCACTTAACAGTGCCCTCAGCTGGACCTCTCATGTCAGATCACTTGCTAAAACCGCCTCAAAGAAACTTGGATTATTGTACAGAGTCCGTAACTTCTTCGCCGATGAGCAGTTAGCTATAATTTATGAGTCATGTGCGCTCTCAGCCTGAATATTGCTCACCCTTGTGGAATGGTTGTGGAGAGGTTGCATTAAGACAACTAGACAAAATTCAGAATAAAGCTGTTAGAATCATTAACAACCCTGCCATTACATATAAACTACCTCCCCTGCAAGTAAGAAGGAATGTTGCCTCCCTTGCATTATTTTACAGATATTTTTTTGGCAAATCCTCAGACGAAGTTGCGTCCATGGTGACACCTTTCCATGCCTTCCCTCGTGCTACACGGGCATCTGGTAGCGCTCATGACTGGAATGTCACTCAGCCATATTGCAGAACTTCTGCCTATCAGAATTCTTTCATTCCCCGAACTGCATCTCTCTGGAACTCGCTTCCCCAGAGTTGTTTCCCTCCAAATTTCAACCTACAACTGTTCAAGTCTAACTGTTACAGATATTTTATGAACAGAGGACACCAGTAATCTGGTGTATGGATTATTTTTTTTTTTTTACTCATTTGTTTTTTCTTCCTCCGTTCTGTTATTTAAAAAAAAAAAAATGCCAGGACCAACTTTCCTAGCCCCGGGCTCCTACGCTCCTCATGGGGCAACGTAGGATTAGATGATGGATGGATGGATGGATTAACGGTATTTATATAGTTGCGCTGAGAGTTTAAAATATATTAGTTAGGGACAGTACCGGTTGTTTATATCCCATGTCAGATATCAGAAGCCTGACAGGTTAGAAAAATTAAGTATTTGTAATTACTTATTGATAATGGATGAACTGTGACTTTATGAGGTGTGGTAGTTGTGTGGTCTCGTATAAGAAATGACAATATAAGAAGTAAAATATGAGTCTGAGAAGAATGTGTTGTATTATAAAGTGTGGAAGTGTAAGGTGTGGTAGTTAAGATGTGGTAGTACAAGGTGTAGTTTTTTAATATATGGTAGTGATATTTGTGGTTGTGTAAGGTTTGGTAGCTTAGGGTATAGTAATGAGGTGTTGTTGTGTAAGGTGTAATACTGTAATACTGCAAGGAACAGCTGTGTAGGGCGTGGTAATGTAAAGTGTGGAAGGTGGGGAAGAGTCAGGTGTGGTTCTGTATGGGTCGGCTGTGCAAGGTCGGTATCCGTCCCCGGTTGGATGTGTCCCAGTCTGGATAAATTTGTCACTAGACTTCTGCATACGGTCATAAAGCAGCACGAGTAGACTAGTTGCTATTCATCACACACACACACACACACACACACACACACACACACACACACACACACACACACACACACACACACACACACACACACACACACACACACACACACACACACACACACAAACGTGATGAACCAAACATCAACCTGCTCACGTTATCATGAGTGCAGACGTAAATTAATGGCAAATAGCTGCAAAAAGAAAAAGTATAATAACTATCTGCATATTATATTGAGTGAAAAACAAGTGGTCTCCTTAACCTAGACTACTCTCTACCATAGGAGGTAATTCGTACAACCGACAAGCAGATGTCTGGAGTTCTCTTAGCCAAGGGTGTCCACTTGCACATGGTCTTTAATAGCTTTAAATGTGTGGACTTGATGGGGTTTATTGACCACAAAATGCCACTGGTCATTTATGCCTTCAATGTGTAGACTAAGTAACTCAGCCTAGGAACTGTAAGCTCCTAATGTGGTAATACCTGCAAACATTTCATTTATGTTAACGGCCAGGACGTTTTGTTTTGTTTTTTTGCCAAGATGGATATCCATTGCATCATACATCATCAACATCATTATCGTACGCTGTGGTATTGATGATAGCGTAAAATCTGTTCAGAAGGAAGTAGTGATAAGCATAAGTGGCTAAATCGCGACACAGCTCTTCCTTTAAAGAAAAACAATACCGTATAAATTCATATATTTCAGATGTAAGTCCTTCAGCACCCACCTCGCACTTCCATAGCAGCCTGTAATCTTGCTTCCGGTAATTGTGATCCGCTTATTGGTGCACATAAACTTCTCTGGAACAGTTTTAGAGAGGAATATTACACGAATGAGAAATATTGCATAAAGTATGTGACGAAAATGATAGAGAAAGCTCGTGGAATCACATGTGTTAGAAGAAGACATTTGAAACATATCGAGGTACTGAAGCAGTACGGACGGATTATGGAGAGGTCATGGATAGGGTAGACTAGAGGAGTGAAAAGAAGGAGTCGCAGAGACAAAGGACATTGGTAAGCCAAGACATAATTGAAAGTTTGTGGAAGGCGTAGAGTATCGAGGGGAGGTAAGGTGGAGACTGGAGGGTGCACAGGAGAGGTAAGGTGGAGCATGAAAAGTGTTGGAGCATGTACGCGGAGGATGGATGGTGGGCAAGGAGAGATGGTGGCGAACATTCAAGCAGCAGGAAAGTCGGGTCAGGCGACATGGAACTGGTGGAAAGGGCCGATGGCCTGAGCAGCAAATCGGATATTTTGGTTATCCAGTTAGCATTGCCAAGAGCTTCATTAAATCATCAACAAAATATGCCCTTCTCCGGCATTTGATTTATGAAAGTACAGGATAAACCACCTTATCAGCGAATAGATGTAAACAAATACGCGTGGAGTTAATATACTCACCTGGAGTCTCGTGGAAATGCTCTTAGCCAAAGTGAAGCGCCAAACTTGCGACAACACCCCCCTAAGCCACACACACACACAGTCACCACCAACCAGTGAGCTGTGCTGATACTAATGCCATCATATCCCATGACTCCTACTCTATTTTCAGTCACTGGGAGAGGCCAAAACTCGCGACATAACTCATCAAAGTTCTCCCCACAATTTCGACTCATAGACAGACAGAGGCATATCAACTAGGAACAATTTAGAGAACTTACATAATATTCTACTTATAACCAACATATTAAAACAAAACGCATATAATTAGGCTGTGATAGAAAATTTTACCTGCGTTGATGCCAGCTATTACAACCCTTGCACCATGTGAGATGTATTTCTAAGCTGCATTAAATTTTCTAGAGGTAAGAAGAATTAAATTTTAAGTCACAGTGGTGCTGAAGATATTAATGAAATTGTTTACAATCCCTTCATCTCGAGACATCTTAGCTATGCTGATCTAGTCACGTAAATATACTAACCAAAACCCTAAACCCCAGTACTAATAAGGCTGTAAGGTTGTCCCATTTTTTTTTTTCTGTAAAGTTCCATCAATCATCTATATTTCTCATTCATTAGCCATTGTTTCTATAACTTTCACTCATTCTCATTTCTCTCTCATCCTCTGTCAGCATTAAACCAGGAGTGGGAGAAACAATGGGCCACTTTTTCTGTTCCTAATCCTTCAAGTGTTCCGTCACTACCCCTAGTCCACAGTGACTCACTTTGACTCACCAACATTCACACTTCCTACCTCAACCACACCTACTCTTCTTTCGGCAAACCCAGTCACTCCCCCTGCCTCACCGACACTTACTCTTCTTTCTACACACCCAATCGCTCTCTAGTTACGTCGCTTTTCCGACCAGATTTCCACCCATCCTCCCTTCCTCAATCCCACTCACCCTCCTTTGCTCATTCCCACTCAGTCTCCCTCTCTCTCAGTTGTTCTTGCTCCCCTGACTCACTGTCACCAGTTTGCATTTATCACTGTGTTTGTTTCTCCTCTCATATACAGACTAACGTTACTTACTCTTAGCATCTTTCATTGCGACGATTGCATTTTTTTTTCATTCTTGTCTACCGAATGTTGATTATGTTGTTGATGCAAATTACCGTACATCTACATCTTAAGGAATAAGTAATTCATCACAGATCTGGGAACCAAGTGTTTATGAAGATGAATTCCATAATATACTGTTTTCTTGTCACTATATATATTTATATATGAAGAGAATGGATAATGAGCGATTGGTGAAAAAGATAACTAGATCTGATGTGAGAGGTGTAAGGCTGAAAGGAAGACCACAAATAGGATGGCTGGTCAGTGTGAAGAGAGCGTTGGATGCGAGAGGAATGTCTGTTGAGCAAGGAAGGGTGGATGTGCGTGATAGAAATGAGTGGAGAGAAACTGTGAATGAATAAATGTTGACGTAGCCCTGAGGGGATATTCTCCCACATTTGTCTGATCAGCTAATCAGGTCAGGTGCGGGTAAGGGGATGGGTCTATTATGATGTGGCAGGGGTAAACCAGGTCTGCTGTTGAGCCCAGCTGCGGATGTCACTGATTGCACTGCGCAGTTGACCCTCGTGCGGTGTGGTGCGGTGAGGATCTGTCCCTTCTCTCCTTTGGGGCTAAGATGCGATTGAATGTGTTTGAGTGGATGAATAAATTGGGAGTGTGTCGTCCTGTCTCGGCTACCTCCCACTCCTTGGGGGAAGCAGCCTATATATATATATATATATATATATATATATATATATATATATATATATATATATATATATATATATATATATATATATATATACGGTGTGTGTGTGTGTGTGTGTGTGTGTGTATATTTAAACTTCTTTCGACACTTTCACTGTCATGTAACTCCGTCAGCATTCACTTTTCTGGCCGTCGTTTAGGTCAGACGAAATACACCCCGTTAGAGTCATTCACGTCCCCTTATTGTCACGGCGGTGGTTCAATCGGTAGAGGGATGGCCCGCAGTCCTACCGGACCCAGATTCAAATCCCCGCTGGGGCAGGGAACTGTTTAAGGATTTGAATTTTCATGACATCAGATTTTACTGATCTACCAGAAGACCCGCCGGCATGTCGTAAAAATACCCCCGCTAATACCAATACACCAGTCCTGTATGAGAGAGCCCTAGCATGTATTCAGCATGGACAGTGGGTGTTAGCGCCGAAGTGGTGACATGTAGAGAATTGTATGGTATGTAGGAGGACTACTGGGCCTTGAGAGCTGGCTGTGAAGCCTATGCCCAGAGTCGGATACATTGAAAAAAAAAAAAAAAAAAAGACAGCTTCACATTTGCCGTCCTCCCAACTGTCCATAACTTTTTCCCTATTGCCAGTAATCCTCTTCAGCCTCCTTTCCCCTGCACGCAACCTCTTCCTTCAACAGAGGGCCTTTGTGTCAAGTTATGCTGCCGGACTTTCCCATTACTTTTACTTCGTCACATACTGCTCTTGACGATTTTTTCAGCTGAACGAAGAATTTTCGAATTGGAGAGGATGCATTTAACCATAATGAACTCCCACACTACCATAGCTGAAAAAGCCATAAAATATTACAGCTTTGTGGTTGTATGATTAAAATAAAAGACATCGCCTTTGTAAGTAGCTATAAATGAAGTAGCAGACTGTTTTTCCACTCATTCAACTTCCACTCTTCTCTCGTACCATTCTCTTTCTAACCATTCAGCCCGGCCTCAACAAATTTTTTTCTCGTTACTTCCTCTTGACATAACTTATAATATTCCATTGCCAGAGTTAGTCCTCTTCCCTGTATCACATCTGTTTTCTTTCTCTTCAATATTCCCCCTTCATCTTCCAAAATATCGTTTAATTTCAAAACACACAACCATTCCCACAACAACTCTTTTACTCCCTTCGACTCCACACCTCTTGTTTCCTCTTGTGCATGACTTCGTCCTTGTCCATTATACTCCATCTGGCGTCTTCTGCAACTTCCCAGACTATTTTTCCCTTAAGTAATTCCTCAAACATTCAACAGTTAGTCTCTTCCTCCCTTGAGCCTCCATGTCACCCTCTTCCTCCTCCTCCACACCTCCCCTCCTCAGCGCTGGCCATTGCACCTCTTTCTGCAGAGTAAAATATTGAACTCTCCATCACCGAGAATCGTCCAACGACTTTTGGAGTATCGTGCATTTTTAGGCCAACATCCCTGTCTCCAGAAATAACGTGCGAGTTTGACGCCTCGTTATTCGTGAAAGGCAACATTTCCCCCAAAGGAAAACCTTGCCTGTTACTCACTAAATGTTACATAAAATAGAAAAAAAATGTTAGATAGATAGACGGATGATAAATTAGGATAGAGAGAGGTATAGAAAGATTAAATGACAGAAAAATTGAAAAAGAAAAAAAGCCTGGCATCTTAAGAAAAAGAAAAACGTTATTTCCACCGAATACTGTGAAAATATGAAAATGAAGATACAGCGGTTCATGCTGGGTAGATATATGAGAGAGAGAGAGACAGACAGACAGACAGACAGACGGAGACAGAAGCAGAGACAGAGAGGTGCGAACAGTGAGGATAAAACCGCGGTAGATAGGAAACAGTTATCAGACGAAACCACTAGTAAAAAAAAGTCATTATAATCTCCATTCCAATCCAGCTACCTACATTATACAAGGGGTAAATGAGTGTGGCTTGCGATAATACTCAAACAAGTACATTTGGTAGTTCACTTTCACCGCAGACAGACGGCAGTACAGTGAATACTGGCGACCTTTATCATTATACTTTACAACTCTATGACTTTCGACCGAGTCCGACCCAAATCAGTAATTTCTATACTTTTGTTCTTCCATCCTACAGTTCCTTATCTAACATTTGTGTCCTCTTTAAATGTTTCCTTTCTGATCGCTGAACCGTTGCTGTGACTGACGAGCAGTGTTTTTATTTATTTTTTTATTTATTTTTTAAGCATTAAGAATAGTTTTCCTCGGTGTTCAGTCTACAGTATTCGTCAACTTTTTTCATCCTGTTCATCGATGACGTTTTGTACTGCACATCTGTATCCCTAAATCCACTCATTAGCTGATGCCTGAATCGTTGAATTTTCCACAGTTTTTTTCACACTATTTATCACAATGCTTATTTCATCAGTTATGAGGTTTAGTCAAAGGTGTTGTTTCTCATCACACCCATTATCTTACTGTCTTTCAACCCACTCTTCTCGTCGTCATGCTACAACTCTTTCCTTTTACTGTCACATCTTCAATGGTCACATACTCTTCTACACTGTCAGCTTGCATCCCCTCCCCTATGTGACGGTCTCGCAGTACCCATTTAGCGATACACTGTCGCCTTTGTTTCTGTTTAGTTCTATAAAACAGAATGTAGCTGGTACTCTGTGTTATCTATATATGTAGCTGGATAATTCTTGACCTATCATCCTGCACCTGCGTCTTTTTTATTTATTTATTTATTTATTTATTTTTGTTACAGTGTATCCAGATACAGTACCGGGTCATCAGCGGATGTTGATTATAGCTCTCTTTTGTCCATCACTTCTTGGAAAATAGAATTTTTCGTAGGCTTCTTTTTACATTTTAAAATACATAAAGTTCTCTGTAGCTATGCTATGGCTTAGTTGTTGGTGACATGTGTTGTCAAATTTTTGTTGGTTGTCTGTGAAGCGTATTAACTGCAGTTACTCAGCACCGTTTCTACGTCCATTAGTCCCTTTTACTTCTGTGTCTCCTCCTCCTTCCCTACTTCATGTCTTCCCGTTCCTCTCCTTCCTTCTTTTATCACGCCTGACTCTTTCCGTATTATTTTTTTTACAACTGCGTTTTCGGCTACCTTCTCGCCTAACCTTTGCTCTTTCTCTCTCTCTCTCTCTCTCTCTCTCTCTCTCTCTCTCTCTCTCTCTCTCTCTCTCTCTCTCTCTCTCTCTCTCTTTCTCACAGCCAAGTAGCCTAATGGCTGTGAGGTGAGGCAGAGTGAGTGTGTCGTGTTTTCAGATCATCATCGTCATTCTCTCCTCATACACCGCTTTCTACCTCCCCTCATCTCGTCCAAATCCATGATGTATTACACCATCACAGAATTCCTCGATGCACGGCTGTTCTGTGTACGTTTTTATGATTTTTGTAAAGCTTGCAGTTCCCTCCAGCTCCCACCGTCATCATCGCCCATCTCGCTTCTTTCCGTTTAATTCTGCATGTTGTCCTCACCCTCGACTCATTTCGCCAACAAATGCGATACTCACCTTGTCGGTCTCTTGTATCATCCTCTTATGCATATCTCTCCTATCGATGTTGTCAGCCATCCCTTTACTCTTGGGTTAGATTTTGCTACTTGTTTCGTTTAAATGACAGAGGATAATTAAACTATAAACAAGGTGCCTTCAAAAAGTGCAACAACTGTGCCCATCAACTGATCATAGGGCTAGACACTTAACTCTGTTCTTCCTCCTTGATCTTCAGTTAATTGTTCTCAAGCTAGAAGTACTTCATTTTTGCCTAACCCTCAGCCCGTCCATTAAGTGTGGTCCAGATCAGATCAAATGTTACTGAAATGACTTTTGCCCAATGCCCTTGACCGTTTTCCTATCTTTTCCAAAAATAAAGATCTGCATCCCTGACTCATCCTCACCTCTTTACTCATTACCTCCAAGAGTTCCTATGCGAGGGATTCTGCAAGATGGTTACTAAGCGTATTGCCCTCCGCCTATCGGCTCATAGTCGTGAAGCTCGAAGGTCACTACCCCTGGGTTCCCTTCTCTGTTAACTTTTGAAATAGCCCAGTTCCGTCCTAATCTGAGGACACAAGATGGAAATGAGTTAAAGAAAATGATAGATTTGTCAGTGTTTAAAAAAAACATAGACAACCCTACGCTGTTGCAACCCTCCATCTGAACAAGCACATACCCCCAACCTCCCTGCACAGCCATCCAAGCGTACCCCCCCCCACTCCCCAATCTTTTCTTTTAAAGGTGGGAGTAAAGAGAATGCCTTGAGGACACTTGCGCAGGTCGCCTTGAAATCTCTGGATTTTTTTTTTACTTTTTCATTATTTAAAAAAAAAAAAAAAAACTACTTAAGACTCAGCATTCTACCTATCAAAAATCACCACTTCACTACAAGACACATAAGTATGTGAAATTTCATGACACTATGCTGAATACTTTCTGAGTTCTGGCCCGGAAACGAAAATTCTACGCCTGGCCAGCCGCCCTGCTGCCCTGACCCCCAACTTTATGGACGAACACCTATTGATCCCATTGATAACAACACTCTCCTCTGACTTTGTCAGGCTGAAGAGTAAAAATTGGACTACAATCGAATCAAAACTGGTTGTTATAGGATCGGACATCTGACAAACAAAATATAGGAAACAATAAAATTTCTATAGAACTGCTGTGTCTCTGAAGGTACTGTACATAACCTAGTGTTAGTGATATAATGTAGGATTGCGCTCGCTGTCTACTTGTTTAGCTATAAATTATTTGTATATTATATGCACTATTTTACTTATGTAGGGGTAGTCTTTCCTCCAGTTTGTTTTATGCACTACTTTTATTTGTACTCTTTACTGCTTTATCTTATGCACTAGAAATATTATATTGTATGGGCTTATCATTATGACTGCGTTGCTTATTACTCGCTTTGTTTTTTACTTGTCAAGCTGTAACGAGTCATGTTTATTTGATGATTTTTTTTTATATTATCCCTGTTCAGAATACTTATTCCCAGGTTATTTTTTGTACGTTTTCCTCCTTAGAACTTCTGATTATTTCTCTTCATTTCATGCTTGGCCTTTTTATCTTTGCGTAACCAGATAATTACCAGTAATTATCCACACGTTATTTATTTGGCATATTAATTACTATTAGCTATTTCATTTACCCGTTTTTATTCTTATATTTAACAATCCCAATTAAGGTTTCGACACAGCTTTATTTTGAAGTAGCAATTTTTTTACAAATGTTTACATGGGCTGTATGATTAATGGATACTACTTTACATTTAAATTTATATGTAGTCTTCTTTCATCGTGTTCTATAATGTTACCTTTTTATGTTTTAGACATTCAAGATGGTGCGTGTTGTATACCGAAATGTCAGCCAAATGATTCAAGATGATGATACTGTTTAGTCAAGCCCTCCTTTTCATTGCACACACACACACACACACACACACACACACACACACACACACACACAGATAGACAGATAGATAGATAGACAGATAGATGGATGGATGGATGAATGGATGGATTAATACATACGTTATATATCCAGTACATACGTAACGTGTATATATATATATATATATATATATATATATATATATATATATATATATATATATATATATATATATATATATATATATATATAATAAAGAGAGAGAGAGAGAGAGAGAGAGAGAGAAATTTCCTGTTCTAACAAAAAAGTCAATTCCAAATTCTAGTACTAAATTTAAGTTAGCCTGGCGCCGACATACTATTACTGCTTGTAAGCAACTGCTTAGAACAGTTGGAAGCCTGGCATCCTTGCTGTCTATCAGCACTTTGGAAAGGAGCTTACAAAGGGGCCTAAAATTGGTGGCCAGAAAATTATCTTATTGTAAATGACTTACGAGAAAATGGTAATTGTTAATCCGAGTGATATTAGTAAACATGTCTATTCAGACTGTTCTTTCTTCATGAAAGATATTTTATCACCTAACGGATTCATTCAGCATAACAAGAAACTCTCTTTTAGCTACTTAAACCCTGTAAACTGAAGTGATGGCCAGTAAGGTTAGGCTTGAGTGGTGGAATAATATAACGAGTGGGTGAGTAGGTGGGGCGGGGTCACGTGGGGAGGGGGGGAGGGGGTGTAGAGGGTCTCTTGGTAGGGAAGTAAGAGGAGAGAAAATGTGGAACTACGAAACTCTTTATGAGAGAAAGAAATAAAGCTAGAGACGAATATCGTGGGAGAGAGTGGGGTGAGGTATACGCTCTGGTAACGGATCATGGCATAAGAAAGAGAGAGGGAAGACATGATTAGCGGAGAGAGGTCGGTAAATGTGCTGGTAAATCTCGCCCAGTGTCAAGTACCACTTTCCCACACGCCCCTCTTACATCCCTGCAGCTCTCACTCACTGACAAAAGCTGCCTCTCTCCTTCCCTCACGTTTGTATCTTCTTTATTTCCTCCTTATCATGCCCTCTCCCTCTGTGTTTATATCTTCTTCCCCTGCCCCTCTTGCTTTTCATCACCATTCCCTCGTCTCCCCTTCTTGCCTTCCATCACAATTCCCTTCTTCACTCCTTTTGTCCCTCTATTACCTTTCTCTGTACCTCGACTTCTTGCCGACAGTTATCCTTTATTTTCTTCTCTTCTTGTATTCCAGGCTTCCCATTTCTCTCTTTCTGGGCTTCCAGCACCACTTTATTCCTTGCTCTTGGCTTCCACTGTTTTCATCGTATGTTTCACCAAATTCTCTGCTCGCTGCATTTTACCTTTCACACTTTCTACACTAAATTTCCATTTCGCGTCTCCCCTTATCTCTCTCCTCCGTATTTGGTAAATGTAAATAACCTGCCCCCATTTTTTTTCGTTATACTCACATTTCTCTCTTTACTTCATTTTTCCCTTACAATCTCTTCTCTAGAACAGCATTTTTTACTCATTTTTCCTCCTACATTTTCTGGCCCTAGCATTACTTTCCCGCCATCTTCTGTTAATGAACGTTCTCCCCTTTTCCATTGGTTATTTATCTTTTCGTACAGTTAATCATTGTATACTCAGCAAAATCCCATGTTGCTTGCAACAACGTCGTGAATTATATCAATGGGCTCAGACTTTTTGTGTAAAATCTTTATCAAATGTGCTGCATTCTGTCCATGTGTGTTCCTCTACACATGCCTGCTTATCAGGTTTCTATCAATTTGACACTGTTATCAGATATCCAGTACCAGAAACAAGTGTTTGCCCCCTTTTTTTTTATTTCTCTATTTATCAGTCTATTGAATGAAATTTACTTATTTTCGTACGAACCATACCTCAAGAGTACAGTTACTATCATCCAACTCTTTTTGGAAAGTGTCATACTCGTAGATGTATATTAATGAATGAATACCTGTCATAATTAATAAGTGCACTACCTGCAATGAATCCAAAGCGTTGAAGAAAAAAAAATGAGAGGAGAGGGAGAAGAAAGAAGAAAATAAAAGAGGAGTATGATATAGAGAGTATGGAACATATGAAACAATGATGAATGAGTGGAGGTGTGGCTGGATGACTGTGTGTGTGTGTGTGAAAGAGAGAGAGAGAGAGAGAGAGATTACATCTACTTTTAAGTCTTGTTAACCTATCGTTCTGCATCCTGTTGTTATACTGTAGTTTTAATCACTTCTTCACGTGTGATTCTTCCCTGTCCCATTTTTCTTTTTTTTTCGTAGATTTTTCTTCTTTTTCGTTCTTCTTTACGACGAGTCCCACATGTTCGCTCTCTCTCTCTCTCTCTCTCTCTCTCTCTCTCTCTCTCTCTCTCTCTTTCTCCAGGAACACAATCAACGGGGTGGGGTACAAAAATCGTAACTGAATTACGGAAGTGAAATGCAATTCTCTGCCGCCTCCCACCTGTTACTGAGGCAACCGCTGGCCTGAGAACACAATACTCATTCTCACCCGTTATTTTGTCCGCGTCCTTTCCTTTATACCCTAGCCAGCTTCCTCCACCTACTGTTGCAAAATATTCGTGACCTAAAAAAAATACTTGGATAGCCGCACCCATGCCTGCAGTACTGAAGGAGGAACAATGCTATTAAGTACTGGTGACTCCCATCTGATACAATCCGTCCCATCACAGCTAACTACCGAGTGCTCTGTGCTGCCCCTTTATATTATGTTTATGGTTATTCAGGCATGACAATAGTACTCAGTCAGGTAAATAAAGAACACATACGCCTCAGACAAACACGAGATAATTCCTAGACATCCACTTGGCACATCCTCAACACACCTTCCTCATGGACTTGACTGCATCGGTGAAAACGTTATAAGGATAGAGTGGGTGAATCAGTAACAAAGTTTGGCACACATCTGTACGAGGGGTTAAGAGAGAGAGAGAGAGAGAGAGAGAGAGAGAGAGAGAGAGAGAGAGAGAGAACAAATGCTGTAGATCATGAGTGGAAGAAAGGAGTTATAAGAACAAGAGTCGCATCAAGCCTTGGTGGGTAGCGAAGGGAGGAGGAAAGGAAGAAGAAACACCTCCATTCGCTCCCATTTGTTTCGTCTACCCGATGACATCCTGAAGTGCCTGCTGATATGCGACGTGCCTGTTCAGCGGTCGTATTGCCGCTGAACTGCTGATATGCCTCTTAACCTACTGACGTGCTCGTTGATCTGCTGACATTTCTACTGACCTGCCGATGAATCTGCTGCCCGTCTGATATGCTGAGATACAATGGTATATGTTCATACTCTGTAATTTATTGTTTACCTTTAGAGGACAGACCTTTCACTGGATGTGGGTCGACTTGGGAATCGTCGTTCGCAAAGAATGTAAGAAGTGCCTTGTCTCTACTAAGTCTGCATTCCTCAGAAACATCCAAGACCCAACGCAGGTGCACCCTTCAAGTTTGTGAAGTTATCATAGCGTTTTACAGCGCACGTCTGTCTGGAGGATATTGGTTTCGCAAGACTTGTAAAGTGAGTTGCACCTATTACTTGTAGGTCTGAAGGAGTATAATGGTAGGGAATCAAAACCCGGCTGAGATTCTTCATACATCGTGAAGACAGTTCCTAACCAATCTCAGTCAAGGATCATGTATATATGTGTGAAATCTTGTAAACATCAAGAATATCTGGGAGATATCCAAGAGGATGGAGAATGCTGGAATTAAAAGGTCTGAAAGCAGCTGTTTAGAAACTGCTGGCACCAAGGACTGAATTTCACCGAAACGCTCCAGTTTTCAAGATTTCTGGAACATTTATTTTCCAAAGAATAAAGAAAATGGAAAACGATTTGCTCACTAATATATGAACCTAAGAACTCTCACCTGAATCAGTTTATGCAAAGCACATCCTCCTAGACAGCCCTTTCCCTCTGAAAGTCTTCTCTTCTCTCCACTCTCTCTCTCTCTCTCTCTCTCTCTCTCTCTCTCTCTCTCTCTCTCGAATGAAGGCAAGAGGTAGTAAAGAACTGGATGAGGAAAAAAAGATGGGATGAAACAGAAGGTCATTTCTAGGAAAAAGGTGTGGCATGAATGAGTCAACAACGTTTTCTACTGTCGGAAAATGAGATGATCTTAGGTTTTAATGTGCTTGCTCTTCAGTTTCAAGTAACATTTTTTTTTTTTTCTGGTCAACCTCCAGTATCGAATTTTATCCCTTGCATTATGATGCGTCCTCATTACATTACATTGCATCCTTCTTACCCATCATTCTTCATATTTCCCACATTCCCTTAATCTCCATTTTTAGCATATACCATTCCAACCGCACCCATCTTTAATATTCCTTTACGATATAACCGTGGTCATATATGTCAACTTTCGCCAGATTTTATAGCTTTCTCTTCAAGCTTCTTTCCTTTTCTTTTTCTCTTTTCTTACCGTCCCTCCAGTCATATACACGAATCCTGTAGAGCACCGTGTAACTTGACCGATCCAAACAAGCACAATCCACTCAATTTCTGGTGTGAAATTTCCAAGGGTAGAGAATGAGGAACTGAAACGAAGGGTGAGGTTACAATCGGGTCCATTCAGCCAACCGGACTTGAAACTGGTCACTGCTGGAAGGTCGTGGACGCACAATTAGACCCCAGAGTAATCAAGAGAGCAGAGTTTACTGTCCACGTGAAAGAGAGAGAGAGAGAGAGAGAGAGAGAGAGAGAGTAAATACTAGAGGTTCTTCTTGCTCCAATATTGACTTCGGCTCACATATTCTCTGTTGTCACTGCCTCTTGCTTCACATCGTCTTTCTCACTCTCTCAGTGTTGGCCGTATTTACTACCCTTTTAGTCTTCTCCATTCCGATAATTTTGTTTCACAATTTAGCTTGACTTCTCACACTTAAACTAGTGGAATTTCGACGAAATAGTTTAATCTAACTTATTTAACTTTTTATGTTTATTAATTTTTGTGAAGTGGGGTTGGTGGAGGATTAGTGCCCCTCCCTGTAAAACAATTAACTCTAAGCCATTGGCCACCCCGTCTGGGATACATGGCGTCTGGCAATGAATGATGAATGACTGACCTTCTTCTTTCACATATTGTATGGCATCATTTTCATTCAGTCAGTTAGTGTTATTATGTTTTCTTATTCTTCAGCCGGAGTTGAGTCGATCCCAGTCTAAAACAGAGAGTTTAGGTGGCGATATACTTCACTGCTCATACATATTCAGACTGTCAAATTTCTGTCGATGCTCAAATACAGATTAACAAATACCACCATTTCAACTGAGCACGGTTTATAAAAATTTATCGCCCTGATTAATATTTAAAATGTCTCTCTGCAGTATTAACTTCTGACACTACACTACTGATTTCCTTGTCACCAGTCTCATGGCGTCTCCGATCTTATGGATACATAGTCATTTTCCTCATGATCAGTAAGAATACCATAACATCAACACTCAAATACAGATGTCTCAGGTTCATCCGAGGTACTTAACTTCAATGGTTGATATTTTAATGTGTGTGGAGGCCATGAGACAGCACCTGAACGTAGTACTGTGCAACGAAATTGGTTAACGATCTACATACAAATGAGCAAATTATTAAAAAGAAAAATTCATAGCCTATTCTCGCTTCCTTCTTTTAAGCCGTCTCACTCCTTCGCCACCTCACCAACATTTTCAGTACCAGTCTCCCTTTCTCTCTCTCTCTCTCTCTCTCTCTCTCTCTCTCTCTCTCTCTCTCTCTCTCTCTCTCTCTCTCTCTCTCTCTCTCTCTCTCTCTCTCTCTCTCTCTCTCTCTCTCTCTCTCTCTCTCTCTTTTCACGAACAAGGCACCAAACTGTCAAATGTAAAAATGCTGCAGTGTTACATCTCAGACATTTTAGTCCCATATCCTGTCCAGTGATATCTGTCTTAATGATAACTGCCGCTTCACCGGGAAATGCCTGTTCATCTGGAAACTCTTCCTGGGTTCGCTCCATAAAACGTAAACTACCCAGCATAACATCTCTGTACTTGCAATGCATGAGCCCAAAGTGGTATTACGACAACTGTTTATTTCAGCTGGTCAGAAATACGCCGTCCGGGGCTCGGGGTGATAGTCATTGAAAGTCAGCAGTTATAATGACATTTATGCTTACACACTGGATCTGTACAGACAGGTAACCTACTGGCGAATGCTAGCATCCAAAGAAGTATAATTATTACAGCTGACAGTAAATTGCTTACGTAACAGCAGATAAAGGTCGACGTTCCATCCACTCAACTGCTTTGTCAGTGTTTTATGTTGGTGATGGCAAATCGAAAAATGGAGAAGCATGTATGAGAAAACTTGGAGTGGAAGAAAGGAATGACAGAGGTGAAATAGTAGTAAAATTTGGTGAAATGTATAACAAGAGAATAATAAACACATTCTTCCACAAAAGAACAGGGAAGAAAGTGGACCTGAAGAAGTCCAAATGGAGATACAAAGAATGAAATCGATATCAATCCAGCAGATAAGTAAAATACAATCAGAAATGTCACAGTTACCAACAAAGAAAATATAGGAGGTGACCAAAGAATGGTGGGTTGCACAGACAGATTCAATATCAGAGGTGAAAGAAAGAAGCTGGAAACAAGAATTGGTGCCAAGGCACAGCAAACCCGTCCCCGGCAGTCATTTTAATGCTGACGTATAAACACGACAGGACATCGAGTCAAAGATGTAACATATCAAATATGGACTAAATCGGGTGAAAATTTACTATTTAATGGCCGTTTGAAATTTTAGGCCCGACCCACCTGACATTGGCCCCCTACCGTTAACTGGGGTGTGACCACCCTGATGTAATGAGGCATGTTATAGGATGCAGATCTGGAAGATGCACCCTTACGTTTTGGCTTCATGTCGATATGACGAATTTGAAAGGAGTTATAGCGAAAAAAACGATTTCTTACCCGTCCCCGTTATTATTACATTTTTTGGCCCTACAGCCTCGGCCTTGGCCCAGTTTGGCCCAAATTTTAATCAGGTAATCAAAGGGTCGTAGCCCATCAACCTGTAATTTTAGTCAAAATAGCACCGGTAGTTTCCGCGTAAAGTTGTTAATAGACAGACAGACAGACAGACAAACAAACAAACAAACAAGCATACAGACAGACAGACCGAGTGAAAACAATACCCGTCCCCGAACCCCTCCGGGGGGACGGGTAATAATGACGATTTCAGGGTCTATGTTATGCTCAGTGTGACACTAATAAATTGAAGTAGATGAAGAGAACGAACTAAACAAAAAGAATAGTTAGTAGAGCGTGGGAGATGAACTTGCGTGTGTTGAGGTTATGATGTAGAGCTGGTATGGTGTTAAGAATTCCAGAGAGAGAGAGAGAGAGAGAGAGAATTAGAGAACTAACTTTACACTGAAATGGTCAAAATTGGTTCATAAACGCACCCTATAGAACGCGGACGAACAGATGGACTATTTGAAGACTCTCATTTAGGGTTAACCGCTTAAGACACTCGACATACTCGTTGAGAAAGATTCAAATATTAGCTGAATATTACCACGTGAAGGTCCCCAAGATTTAACCTCTTTTAAGCCTTACCTCGTCCTGTGCATTCTTACATATTCATTGATATCAGGTTCTTGCATTCACTCTGCTAAATAATGTGATCCTTTAACCAGGAGATAGAAATGAGCATGATAATCCCTTAGCACTTAAAGGAATAATAATTCTCTCTCTCTCTCTCTCTCTCTCTCTCTCTCTAACTGGTCTCCCCATAAAGCTGTGCGCCAAAGTCTCTCAGCTTCACTGCCTGTCATTTAATTTGGTCTGAGCCTATTAATGTGCCGTCGACACTTAATCAAGTGAGGATGAGCCTAGTATTATCAATCTGCCCGAGGTCGGCGGGGGCACCCATCATCCACTCACTCAGTGCAGTGATACTCTACTCCAGGGTGACTCTACATTGAGTGACAAACCAAGTGGTTTCCTGCAAGCCAGGAAATAATTTAATACTCTGGGTGGTAACCTTAAAACCAATCAATACGTGTTCCCTACTGCATACCATTAAAAACTCAACCCGACACTGTTTTGATGCACCATCACAAAGTATAACAAAACACCAGCAAATTACCCGCGCTGCCCCACAATGGTTGTCGCGGCACTGGAGGCGCAAAAGTTCCCACAAAGGAAAAAGTTTGTGGCTGGTGGGTAAGATTCACGACAGGGTAATATGGTACTCAAATGTTGCTTATATCATTAGGCTGAGGAATTGATGGGTCGAAGCTTAGGTCTGGACTGCGTTCACAAGAAAGTAATCCGATATCAAAGAAGCCATTATCACCAACCAATCATACATTGCAGAATTATAGATAAACACTGATAAATTTACTGTAACCAGGAGCATATAGTTTTAAACCTCATAAATGTTGTTGAAGGGCATGGCATCATAATTCAACTGCATTCCTTGCGTGTCATGTTCATTTGCATTATTACACCAAGGAGACTGAATTGCTTAATTCTCTCAGGCTACAAGAATTCCCATGCCTCACTTAAATGAATAACATTGTCTGGCGAAAGTTGAAATAGATTTCTAAAGTCTTCCTTGTCCTGAATATATTCATGGTGAATGTATCTCCATGGCTCCTGTACCTCACCCATGTAAATTAAATCATATGCAGTTAGCTGGTAAAGAATATCACAGTTGTGCCTATCATGCGAGAATAAATGCTGCCGTTATTAGTTTTGTTGCTGAACTTTGCTTCCAAAAAAATAATTTGGAAAAAAAACTAAGAATAAGATATGTGCTTACAAAATTATCAGAAATGCTTTTTTGAGACAGTTAAAGTTTCTCTGTAGTCCTTAACTTACAGAGGTTGTATGATGAACGATCTCTGCCTTTCTCATATTACAATTCTGAATACTCGGCTTCAGTGTAAGTGAAAAACAAACAGACAATTTGATGCAGGAGGAGTAATTTTTATTATATTAAGTCATTTGAACTGCATGCAGTATGTACCATATGGTCCTTAATATCAACTTAATATAAAAGATCATTACACGAGAGAGAGAGAGAGAGAGAGAGAGAGAGAGAGAGAGAGAGAGAGAGAGAGAGAGAGAGAGAGAGAGAGAGAGGGGGAAATGGTATGCTTAGGTACGTTTGGGGGACATTTTATGAAGTGCGTCACACATATACACACACACACACACACACACACACACACACACACACACACACACACACATACACACACACGAGGCCGCGAACGCGTGTCGAGGACTTGGTTGGTAAAGTACTGATGCACATGCCCTCCCATGCACACCAGGCATGTGGCAGAGGCCAAGTCTTAGGCTCGGAGGTCGAGGCCGAACCATTCAGAAAAAGAGGACTACGCGATCGAAACCGATCATTTTTAACAGGCCTCGGGACAAAGAACTCAGCATTTTATGAAAGATCTCTCTAGGTCTAAGCTTAGCTCTTTATATATTCTTAAGGGTTTCGCTTTTCATAGCAGCATTGCACACCCTCCCCCTCGCTATCTTGAATTTCGCTGACTGAGAAAACACATTCTCTAGTGAATCAAAGTATTCAGCGTCTGGAAGTCACAATATAGTGTTCCTCTTTCTTTCCCCCTTCGCATTCTTCACTTCCACTTCCCAGTCATAGCCCCCCATCACCCGTCCCCTTCCCCCCCTCCGCCTCTCTCTCTCTCTCTCTCTCTCTCTCTCTCTCTCTCTCTCTCTCTCTCTCTCTCTCTCCTTGCCTAAATTATACATTAAATTCGTTGTAGTAGCTGTTTTTTAGAGGAAGAAACTGCTCACCTCTGGCCATCCATCCTCCTCCTTTCTTGGGTAAAAAGGGAGCAGAGGGACTTTTGTAGAACCAGGCAGAGGAGGCACTCGGTTATGTCGATGCCACCACATGAGGGCGCCTTTCTCCAACACTCATTACACTCCTACAATGTGCAGTACATGTTTTCCCCCATTTTTTACTGTTTTCTTCGTTTCATGTATCGGAATATTACAAAATATACTCGGATATCAGGCAACTCTCGTCAAAGGTATAAATAGACTACGGGAAAAAAACAAGGGTAACAATGGAGAAGCCAGGCAATTTGTATCATAACATTGAACAAATATTCTGTGAAGTATTTTTCTACCTAATTAATAAATGTTGAATCATATCGCTTGTTATTCCAGCAAGTCATTGATTGTAATGAGTAATTGTTCTTTATCAAAACATCACCATTACAGCTTCACCAATGTATCCATCTTGTAATGCTGTCGCCTCCCCCATGCTTTGACCTCCCCCCATTTCCACTTTTACTATCACCCTTTCCTAGCCACCCTCCCCCCCCTCCCTCCACACACACAAATACACACTCTGGGGGACTTAGTTAATAACGTGCAGTCGTGCATATAACGTATTTGCAGGGGTACCCGGCTTTGCCTGGGTAAAACCTTATGATCGTGAATGTCAGCATTGCCTGGGACCTTGGATGGCCACTCCCTCAGTGGGAGAAGACTCCAGGTCACATTTTACCCACTGAACCTAAAGGTCTCCTTGGGCCCATTTCGTCAGGGATATATTTCCCATGGACTTAATCCTCCCATGGACCTATTTTTCCACCCACCCACCAACCCTGCCCACCCATACCCCCCTGTCCCGCCCTCCTTATCAATCCGTCTACCCATCCGACCCGCTGTACCTACATGGCAGTATAAAAAAAAAAAAAAGTAATCGTTAACCATATTTCTATCATTTCGACTTTATTTCTAACTTGTTCTAATCTTGGCCATCAGAGGCGCCATTTTAACAACTGTTATCTAACATCTACAGTAAATTCATAACAAAATGTTGCACTTGTTAGAGCTGTTTAGACTTCTGTATGAATCTCCCTCGATTTCCATATAAGACAGACCGACAGACAAACTCTTTCTTTCATATTTATTCAAATGAAATAAAAGAAGTGGGGCAGAAGTGAGGAGATGGGTTCTCTGGTCTATCTGTGGGAAGAGCTAGAGTGAGTAGTAGTACGGTATATGTAGGCTACAGACAGCGGACAGTTGAACCTCTTTTACAGTTGCCCGACAACTGTAACTCTTGCTTCTCCACCTCTCCTACCCAAAAAGCAAGAAAGTTATACTAATATATTCCTCGTGTTTATATAAAAAGTTATTAGTGAAAGGTTACTAGGAGAGTGATTATTTTAGGTTAGTGAAATATTTAAGAAAAGGATGTAAAAAAATACAAAAGCATACGTGGAAGGTGCCGTAAACAAAAGACGTAAGGGCATGAAACGAGGTCAGTTGACAGGAATACTGGATACGGTCGTACCCAAGTTTGCCATACCTACGTGACATAAGTATTGGAGGGCTTTGGCATCTCATCCAACAATTACATCCTCGATCGCACTGGCTGGCAGAAAATACAAGGAAATATCGTCATTGTTGGACACGACCATCATGAACACTTACTGTAATATATATATATATATATATATATATATATATATATATATATATATATATATATGTCCGAGATCCTCGACACATCGCACGTCTTCTTTCAAACCAGCAGGATAATTCTCCAGTCTCCAACCTTCGAGCTATACGAGTACACATGAATGTTGTATCCGGGATACAAAAGAAAAGATAAGAAGAGTGGGTGTGTGAGGGAGAGTGGAGTGCGTGGTGAGTGGGAGACGCTTTTCTTACCCGCGTCATTTCCTGAGCCATTTCTTTCTGGACTTAAACTAGGAACAGATGTGGCTGCCTTGAAATAAATGTTTGACACTGTGAACCCAGCTTGAAAAGTATCTTAGCTGTCTGTTAACATTTCTGTTTCCTGTGTATGTAAACTTTTTTTTTTTTAACAGTAGGACAAATACTGTATGTACAGAGATCGTTCTACAGACATGCTGTTAAATCGAAGCTAGAAATCACTTGGCAATGCAGGACATGCTCTGCCAGCAGCAACTCTCCCGAGTCTCTTGCACCACTGGAGACCACCCTCTTGTCTGCAGCAAACTTCTCCGAGATTCCGCGACCTCCAATCAATACCATGCCCGATCAGGAAGAAAATGAAGTTGATAATGAAAATACCACTATAATATCCACGTTCGCCTAATCAAAAATATATAATTAAATAAACAAATTAATAATAATAATAATAATAATAATAATAATAATAATAATAATAATAACAATAAAACAATAAAAAATAAAAAGTTCAGAGAAAGAACTGTCGAATCATGCACGGGAAGATCTTCAGCATCTGGGATGATTACGAAATGGGCTACATCGTCGGCGTTGCAAGTTTGTGGACGGATCTATGGTCCAGTGAATATAATGCATATATTTTTACTACAATGCGAACTGAAATTTTATTCTTTGACAAAATGCCCAGGGAAAGAATACTTATATTCTTTTAACAATAAGTGAAACCTTTTTACGTTTTGATATTGTTACATTTTACAATCTAAGCTGTTACCATCATCCATTTAGTTATCAAAATAAATAGTGTCCTTCCTCTAACAATAACGGATTTATTATTATTATGTAAAGGTACGAAATGAAGTGCTTACAAAATAACATGGGTACGAGGTGACACTGGTACGGTTAGGTGTATCTGAGGAACGTCTTAGTACGAAAAGACAAGGGTACGAAATGACTGTAAACTGGGTCTCACACTGGCACCGACAATTAAAACTTATGTAATTACTTTCATTAAAACTTATTCAGTCGACGACACCTACACCTCATTACTAGCTGTTACGCTCAATTACTTTTTTTTTTTTCATAAATCAGTTATTATTCTCACACCCGACTCCTAAATTCCATGAGTTTAATCCGGGGACATGTGGCAGAATGTGTGTGTGTGTGCGTGTGTGTGTGTGTGTGTGTATGTGTGTGTGTGTGTGTGTGTGTGTGTGTGTGTGTGTGTGTGTGTGTGTGTGTGTGTGTGTGTGTGTTTTACTTATATAATAATCGATATACTTTTTTTCGCGTTTTATTTTTTATCTTATATGAACCGAAACCGTGGGCTAGTTGTCTTTGATCTCAAGCACTCCATCAAGACGAGACATTTCATAATCTGAACAGAATCGTCTTTAGGTAGAAAAGAAACTTGCCATTAAATGTATATATCGCACTAAGGTGTGTAACGTGTTCGAGCGAGCAGAACTTGTCGGAATTGAGTGGTTTTTATGAAATGATGTTAAACACTGATGTTATTCGAATGCAGCATTTTTCACTATAGTTTCAGTATTTATTGTCGGAGTGTTCTCGTCCTGTTGTCTGGTTTTCGCAGATATAAAGGAAACATGTAGCAATTTGTGACTCCCGCCAAAGCTGTAAACCGCGCATGTTGAGTATAACATATATGACAATAAGGGTACCAAACATCACCAGGAAAAATCTGTCACAATAATCTCTCGTGACATTTTTATCTATGAAGTGACAAACCCTTTTTTTTTTTTTTGTTTTTTTTGACGCTATATCAAATGAGCTCCACTAAAATCCCCAAATAGGACTATGACAATTATAGGAATATTTTCAGCATTTTTATTTTAAAATGTGGATTACTTTAAGCGACAGTGTTTCACATGGTTTTATCTGCTTTTCATATGGAACTTAGAGAGGCATAATTCGTATCTGTAAGTATAAGAATTTCAGTAAACTGCACGACTGAAGGCTCAATCATTTGACACCCCAGCCCACCTACCAACATAGGAAACGACCTTCTTAAAGGTTCTGTTCGTTGACTTAGGTCGCTCTCGAACACACACACAAAAACACACACACACACACACACACACACACACACACACACACACACATCATCATCATTATGTTCATGGTTTAGAAATAATTATTCTTTGACTGAAGACCTTGGACTTATTACGCATAAAACAAAGCCCCTTCTCTCGTTATCCCTTTGTGAATCGGCACATCATTTTTAACAACAAACAGAGTAATATTCTTTTTTTTTTTCCGCAAAGGCAAAGGGCATTGTTTTTTTAGTTTATTTTTTGGCGACCTTCAACTACTATCATTTAACGAAAGCTAAAAGTCCCACAAACTTTCCTCTTTAAAAGTTTATTAGTAAAGTTGTTGCTGCTTGCCTGAAATGGCACAAGAATAATACACAATTTCAAGTATACCCCCTAAAGTGAAAAATTAGGTCTGAATCGTAGGTGACTCAAGAGATGGAGAAAAGCAGAAGGGAGACATGGAGGGGAGATCTGAGAGAGACAGCCGGATGGGGGAAGAGAGGGAGTATTGGGAACAGCGGAGAATAGAGTGTGGGCACGATCGTGATGATGAAAAGATAAGGAGGTGAAAGAGTGAGACGTAGTCGTGAGAGAGAGAGAGAGAGAGAGAGAGAGAGAGAGAGAGAGAGAGAGAGAGAGAGAGAGAGAGAGAGGTAGTGATGATGAAAAGATATGGAGCGGAAAGAGTGACACGTACTGGTAAAAGAGAAAGAGAGAGAGAGAGAGAGAGAGAGAGAGAGAGAGAGAGGTAGTGATGATGAAAAGATATGGAGCGGAAAGAGTGACACGTACCTGTAAAAGAGAAAGAGAGAGAGAGAGAGAGAGAGAGAGAGAAGGGAAAGGAAAAGTGAAGGAGAAACAGGGATGATGATGGTTTGTAAAACAAGAGAAAACTTATTAAGTTGCCCAACACTTCCCACTCTCCTTAAGCTTCCACTTAACCCTACTTTCTGTGTTCCCTTCATTATGTCCCCCGTTCACTTCTTTGGCCTCTTCCTTTTTTTCCTTTACATTTTCTTTCATACTGATCATCCTAATTCGTTAACTAGTCCCGCAAATGTTTTCACTCTGTATTCGCATCATATTGAAATTCCCCTTCACATTTTGTTCACTCAGTCATAAATCCTTCATCAGTTCTTATCTGTCTGTTCTTTCTGTATTTCTTAATGTTTAATATTCTTTCCCTTTTAGGTGCATGAATCTTATTCCATTTCTTTTCTCTACTCCTTCCTACTTGAAACATTCTTAAGGAACAGTATGAAGTGCAGGTATGCTGTCACCTCGTCTGCTCAGTATTCCAGCTCACAGCGCTGCTCTCTCTCTCTTTCTCTCTCTCTCTCTCTCTCTCTCTCTCTCTCTCTCTCTCTCTCTCTCTCTCTCTCTCTCTCCATGAATACCATTATAGTGGTTGACCATCACCATTCCTCACTGACTGTGTGTGTGTGTGTGTGTGTGTGTGTGTGTGAAAGCAATTAATTTGATTTATGTCTTGTGCCACTGTGAGCCTGCTGGTGTTGTGTTATTAAAGGATAAATTACAGTTTAGGGGCGCGGTGACCGTACTCTGACCATGATAATGAATACCGTTGGGATGAAGTTCACAATTCTTTTTTCCGTACGGTATGCACTGCAGAGTTTTGTGGTGGTCAATAGCACATTTTCAACGAATTTTGCAAGACACCCATGACACTTGAGGCTGAGTAAACAGTGCAGATGATGTGCTCCTACGTTTATTCGGGTTATTTTTGTTAACAGATTGTAAGGACATACTAGTAAATATACGATAAGATAACTTTTATATAAAACAGGTTATCCTACCCCGTCTTCTGGTGTCTCTCCTCTTGCTATCTTTCCTCTTCCTCTTTACAGATCTTCACTTCACCTTATACACAGTTTGGGGTTATTATTTTCCAGTTTCATCCAATATTTCCATGTATTGTCCTCTCTGTGCTAAGTACGGGCAGTACTACCAAACATCCTTCCTGACTATGCATAATTACTAGTGCTGTGAGCAGTATTTTGGGACAATGTTTTGCTTTTCCCTATTAAGTCGCACTTGTGTCTTTTTGTGTTTGTCCTCAACCCACAGAATGGGGCCCACTTATGTTGGATTGTTATTGTGGCTTTAGCCTCATCTCAAAGTGAACTCGGTGGACTTCACAAGTCGTCCTTCCCTTACAGTCTAGTATCCTCCTATTTAATTACAGGGAAGGAGTTAAGGAATATTTTCTTAACCCTAGATAGGTAATTTTGTATTTGCTACTGGAATAGGTAACGTGGGGTCTGACGGACCCCACGGAAAAAAAAAAAATTAAAAAAATACTTCCGTTTGAGATATTTCAAAATGCTTCAATACACAAATAATTCAACCCCTTATCTTTAAATAGGGCCAGAAAAAATAAAGTTTAATTGAAAAAATATATATTTTTTTAACTTTATACAAAAATGATTAAGTTCTAGGTATACAAATTTTAAAATTAAATCTTGCAAAATTGAAAAGTAATATCATGATTCCTTGGGTCGCCTGCAGTAGACCGATGTTGGGACCTTCTGTATACAAAAGGAGAAAGACAGCAAATTGAAATTTAAAAATCACAAGAGGGCTCAACTGAGGTTACATTATAGGTAACCTGGTGTCAGACATACCCCAATGGCTCTATAGAGCATAATCAGAGCCAGGTACAGCTATGACCCCATCATCCCCATGAAGAGCATCACTAGGCAGGAAGGTAATGAGACGGACAGATCTGTAGACCTTATGCTCATATTTTTAAAAATTAAATTTCGGGGACTGGGGTTTCTGAGACCCCACATTACCTATCTAGGGTTAATCGGGTTGCAGAGGCTCGATTTTATCCGTGCCACAACGAGAAGACGTCGCTCTGTAGCACCTTCTGTTAACCTAAGGGCTGCGTTCCACATAGCATAAGAAGTTTCGTAGAAATTCTTCCTTAGAACAACATCATTTGCACATTCCATGTAACCATTCTCTTGTGTGATATTTGTATCCCTTTGCTACCAAAATAATTTCCACCATTAACAACCAAGAAAATAATAACATGGAATTTGCAGAGTTTGTTGCTGAGAAAACCATGCAACGAAATCTCTAAAGCACTGTAGGCCCTACAACTTGTTGTTCTCTTGAAACTTACTTTCTCGTCGTTTTGTCTATAATTTGTCATCTTCTTGTGGCAAGACCACATCATTTTGGCGTTTCGCTTATCAATATCGCACCCCAATATAGAACCACAAAGCAAAGTTTTGACGGATTTTCTCATTAGCCGCTGAGAAGTGGCACAGATAACTTACACTAGGCAATTCAAAGACAAAGTTTTCACTAAGCACTAAAACAGAGAAGCAGACATGCACACAGCAAAGAATGTAGAAGCTTGTGTATACATATGGAAAATTCATTCTTCCTAGAGCAGCTTCTTTTTTTCAATATATATTCGTTTGTTTCACGAAAGGTTTCATGTAATAAGCAATATAATATATTATGAGAGTTGTGCTGAGCGAGGTCAGTATTTAACACATTATAAATGTAAAATGAAAGTGCTGTCTTATTTATCAGGAGGAAATGAATAGTCATCATATTTAAAATACTGAGAACCCTATCCGTGAATACTACTGTTGCGCCGCAAACTTTCGTTGATACGTAGAGAGAATGTTAATCAAAGGCCCCTGAATGCATCAGGGTTTTATTACTTCCAGGCACAGCTGAGGTCCTCTGACTCTGTGACTGATTACTTCGATCTTCAAAGACTAACTTTCACTGACTTCCGCTCACTAATTCTGTCATTGACTCTCTTTCACAGTCTGTCTGACTGACTGACTCTTTAACTGACTCATTGGCTGTTCACTGACTGTTACTGAAACTAACTCTCACTGTCTGACTGGCTCTCACTCACTAACTGCCACTGGCTCACTAACTGGCTGCCATGCACAAACTCACTCTCTCTGTTACTGTCACAATTACTGTTCCTCTCAGTCACTGACTTTCTGCCCACTACTGACTGTCTGGAAAGAAGAATGGTTCCTTGAAATACCCTCCGACTCCACCTCCAGTAAAGACCAGAGTATTCTAGATCCTCGGAGAGAACTTATTTCTTCACACAATAATACACTTAAACTAACAATACACAACCATAACAGTGACAAGAATTACTTCCTAAGGTAAGAGAGAAAGAAAATAAATAGACATAACATTTCTAAAATGTTCTTCACATCTCCATATATCCTGTAAACACTAACCTAAGGCACAACGCTAAGTTTCTAGAATTTTCCTCACATCTTCAGATATAAACCATAATCCCAGCTCTACCGGCACAGCTGTACTTAATATGTTACTAAGGGCTTGATCTTGTACAATTTTGGTAGTAGTCCGTATGTGAGTAGCAATATAGAAAAATTTTAGTTGGTCATCATTTCTGGTAGAATTAGACGGACGGATTACCACCAGTATCAAACACTACTCCATTCTTGCCCTTCTCACCAGTATAACTAAGTAGCACGTCACTTAATTCTGTGCCTGGCTTTTTCCATGCTCCTCATATTCCTATTTCTGAGACTGACAGCTATCTACATGCAACTCCCGTATTTAACCCTCTCCAAATTATAGTCTTCTGTCCTCCCACTATACGTCATTTCCCACGCTTCCCTCCAGCTCTACTCTTTCGTTCATGAAAATTCACCCAATTCAGTCATAATCTCTCTCTCTCTCTCTCTCTCTCTCTCTCTCTCTCTCTCTCTCTCTCTCTCTCTCTCTCTCTCTCTCTCTCTCTCTCTCTCTCTCTCTCTCTCTCTCTCTCTCTCTCTCTCTCTCTCTCTCTCTCTCTCTCTCTCTCTCTCTCTCTCTCTCTCTCTCTCTCTCTCTCTCTCTCATTAAGTTATTTCCCTTTTGTTCCTAGTCTCTATATTAAACCTTCGTCCTCTGTGCACCCTCACTGCACTCCCCGTTCCCCCCTCATCTACCCAGACCACCATGACTCAGACTGTCAACAACGAAACTATGCAACAGTCTGTCACATCAGGGTCGGTTACTGGTCTGATACAAACGTCAGCAAATGGACCTATCATAGTATACTCTTCTTACTTCCTCGGTCTCATCTGGATAATTTGTTCAGACTATCTCTGTAGTCAGTGAGTTAAAAACTGCTCATTAAACTTTCCCTTCACAAAACTTACCTCGAGACCTATAGTTAGGATCTGTATATCTCATTATGGCCCACAGAAAATTGAATTCACTATCTGCGTAAAAGATTTAACAAGTAGCTAAAAAAAACATTCGGATTTTTTTTTTTTTTAGGACGATCTGAGAGGAACATTTACATTGACCTATTGATTTGTAACTGATGAACAGAACTCTCTTCAGGCAGTATTTCGGAATTTTTTGCAGTTCGAACTTAAGCAGATGAACACGGAATAAAAATACGAATCTTGAGTTAATGATTATGCAATGTATTCGAACATGTGTAGCCGTCAACTCATAAGCATTAATTGTTATCAGTTCATTTGTATTACGCACGGCATACTTGGAGGTATTGTATTATTTGTCATTGCCATTTTTGTTGTTTATTCCTTTTCGAGTCACTTATGCAAAAAAGAAAAAGAAATCTTATTTTATGCAGGCATATAAATCTGTGAAGTTAAACGCACTGAACCATCTTAAAGGAGAATAAAAGTATAACTTGAAACAGAAAACCAAGTCTGTAAAAAAAAGAGGCTTCTTTATGTAATCAGGCCTTTCATCATCATTTCAAAAATTATAAGTAAGCGACGAACAAAATGTTCATTTTCTTATAACTTTCCTCAACCTTGTGAACAGTGTGATAGCTGAGGGGCACTGCCAGAATATTTGGAGGTTAGGAGGTCATCATCAGTGAAACTTTGGAAACCACTACTGCAGAGGATTGAGAGTGAGAGATTGGCATTGAGAGTGTTTATGGATAATGTGTGTGGAGAGGAGTGAGAGAGAAAGAGACCGAGAATGATATGGAGGAATGGGTGGAGAGGTACATGCGAGCGGGAGAAAGAGCAGCTTGATGGTATGGGACAGGGTGACACGATGGCGCTTTGTTTGGGGCACGCCTCACGTTGACGATAGAAACAGTAGTCAAGGCTACCACGTTATAATTTTTTTCAAGTGAGAGACCCCTGTCAGTCAAAGGGTTAATGCTGTTTCGAGCTGAAGATCGCAATGAGGAAAAGAACTCACAGCAGGAGAAAAGAGGGAAGCTGGAATCAGGAATACCAAGGCTTACTGGAATCGCTGCCTACCAAAGGAATATGCGCAAACTGTCAAACACTTCTAGATAAGAAAAAAGGGGTGGAGGGAGAAATTGCACTTTTACCCCCTCATGGTTACTTCGACTCTCAGTGAGCCATTAGTGTACACCCGGAAAAAATGAAGTTTCTCAGTCAAAGCCTACTAAGAATCTCTCTCTCTCTCTCTCTCTCTCTCTCTCTCTCTCTCTCTCTCTCTCTCTCTCTCTCTCTCTCTCTCTCTCTCTCTCTCTCTCTCTTTCTCTCTCTCCGGGGACACGTTATCTTGCACATTGAATCTCGCCCAAGTGGTAAACGCTGTGGTGTGCAAACTCAGACTCACAACTCGTGAACTATTACTCATTCGCTCGTCGAGAGAGAGAGAGAGGGGGGGGGAGTTGATTGGAATGTTTTACAGTAGTGCAGAGAGTAGGAAAATGGAAAAGTGATTAATGCAGGAGGAAGGAGATAAGCAGTAATTTCGGGTGAAGCAAGGAAGAGGCACTGAATGAGGATGATCATTTGATAAAATCGTGTTAGGGGTAGTTCTGAATCCAAGAAGAAAGGGAAACTGGAGAAACACAAAAATAAATGAAGAGGAAAATCAAAGACAAGATAAGAATACTATGAGTAAGCGAGAACACGCAAATGGATTCCTAAAGAAATATGTAAAGAAAAGAAGCAGAGGAGAACAAGGAGGAAGGTTGATTACCAGAGATGAACCCGTTGAACAGGAAACAGAGATTAAAATTTGAGACAAGATACTGAAGAGGTTCAATGAAGCTGAATGGTATATGAACGTGAAGGCAAAAGCAAGTGAAGGAAGAGCATCTAGTCAATGCAAAAAATATATATTTGTCTTGTCTCGCGGTACCATCTACAACAAAGCATATTCCATAGTCAGTGTAAGCTTTAAATGAGGTGGTCCTTCATTCAGTCTCATGCTTCCTTCCCCTCCTTCTCCCACCCAGACATCACACTCAAGCAACACCATTTCATTTGTGGAAAACGTAAATATTCCCTGGCTTTAAGGCGCAATAAGTTAACTTCTATATGTTAAAGGGGTTAGTTTAGAAGTTGTATGGGTATATGAGATTTGGTAGTAATCTTTGACTATGATGATCGTGATAGTGGGTTTGTGTCACTGATGATAGTAGTAGCTGTCTAAGAAAATATATCTAATGTGGTGGTAATACATTAAGTGATGAGCTGATGATGGTAGTGGGAAAACTTGTACCAATGGGTCATACAGAAAGACTGGCAAGAGATTCAACATGAAATTTCACTTACCCCAGTGCTCTCTCTCTCTCTCTCTCTCTCTCTCTCTCTCTCTCCATACACATTATCATCATGCATCCTGAGTATTTATTACCTATTTAGCTAGTAGAAGAAAAAAAATGGTTTGTCACCTGATGCAATCGTCTAGTAAATTAAAGCTGTTTTCTCCCTTAAATGTCAAATAATTAATGTAATGATAATACATTTCCTAATTAAACTGTTGAAGAAAAACGGTGAACATATTTTTAATCAGATACATCATTGTTTCGATCTTTTATGAGTGAGAGAGAGAGAAAGAGAGAGAGAGAGAGAGAGAGAGAGAGTCGGCAATTATAGTCAGTAAAGACGTCCCCTTAGCTATTTTTGCGGAGCTGTTTGAACACTGTGGGTCTCAGTTAGGCCCTAAGTGCAGCTACAGCTGAATTAATGACCTGTGTAACCTAAAACGATAATATTCAGGTAAAGTATGAAATGATCTCTTCCCACAGCCACTTGTGCCCCTGCAATGATAGTTTCTCCACAGAAAAAATTTATTAAAAAACTACACATTCATCGAAAGTTCTTGTCTACATGTTTTTTATTTGGGTCATTGTGTTGATGAGTTTGCATAAAACATGTGTAAATACACAACTTTTATGAGTTATCTTTTCAGTAGGGTGGAGTCAAAGGCTTTTCGTCTCATTAACTCTCCTCCTTTTATTGCCTCCCTTTAACCTCTGTCTCCTCGCCGCACTGTTGCATTTTTATCCCTTTCTATCGTTACTTCAATGGTCACTGCTCCTCTGAACTGTCTGCTTGCATTCCTCCACCTCTAAGATGGGCGCGTAGCACCCGTCTAGTAGCAAACTCTCATCCTTTTTCTGTCCAACTCTCTAATACAAGAGTTAACCATTACTCCCAGTCCTTCATTTATGCAACAGGTCAACTCTAGAACTGTCTCCCTCTGTCTGTATTTCCTGCTAGCTATGATCTCCAGTCTTTCAAACGCAGTGTGTCCAGGCATCTCGAAATGATCGGATCTTGAAGTTGGCTCTCAACTGTATTTTGTTTTTCTCTTGAAGGGAACGATTATTGCAGGCTTGTGGCCTTTGGTTCCTTCTTCCTAGCATTAAAAAAAAAAAAGACAAAGTTATCAGTGTAAAACAATTACCTTTCGTACCTGTACCGTGAAACTAAAATAAACACTTAGATTTACTTATAAATGATTTTATAAGGACGACACACACACACACACACACACACATATATATATATATATATAAGCACCCCTTGTGTCCGCCAATGCAGTACGTGGCCTGAAGAACGCTCCCAAAGTTTATTACCCTGGTGGGGCGCGAACCCTCGTTCTTTAGTGTACGAAATCGCACACTTTACCACGGTACCACAGAGGCTCCATATATATATATATATATATATATATATATATATATATAATATATATATATATATATATATATATATATATATATATATATATATATATATATATATATATATTATTTATTTATTTATTTATTTATTTATATACATGGGAGGAAGAAATCAGGAAGAGAAGGAAAGGAAGAAGGACTGGTAGCATGAATATAGGAGAGGATGTTGGATCAAAGGACACGGTATTTAGTATGCAGGCGTCTCACGCCTCTCAATACCAGCTAATGTCTCTTTCTCCACGTACGGTGTAACCTAATGTGAGACGTTGTGAGGTCTGATCCGATTTGGGTGAGGTGTGAGGTAGTGTCAGGTGTGGCACAGTGTGAGGTGTGGTAAGATGTTAAGAACTGAGAGGGTGTGGGGAGTTATGAGGCTGTGTGAGGTTGCGCGTGTCAGGTGCTGTGGGGTAACAGTGCAAGTTGTGTTGCAGTGTAAGTTGTGTGCTCGGGTGAGGTGTGCTGAGGTGTGAGGCACTGTGAGGTGTGTGGAGCAGTGTAAAATGTGCTGAGATGAGGCAGTGTGTGGTAGTATGAGGTGTGCGACAGTATCAGGTGTGATGAGGTGTGAAATGTGAAGCAATGACAGATGTGATGCAGGTTGACAAGAGACGTAAATCGCATGAAAGTGGAAGTCGGAGGGAAAAACCTTGAAGGGGTAAATGAAAAGGGACAAAATAACGACAGGACAGATGTGACGCTTGAACCTGAGTAACGTAAGCAGTGAAACTATTGTTGTATTGGATATATTTCAGTTGTGGCGAAACCTATAGGTGAATATTTTGGTGCTGGTAGAGACAAGTGAGATATGGTTGCTGATAATCGTGAGGTCAGAAATTTATGGTGGAACAGTAATGAAGATGACATCCGTACACTTCTGCTTAAAATTGTTTTAGGCAAGTTTAACCATGCTGAAGGTTCGTCTTCTGAGAGAAACCAGAATGACTTACAAATGTCGTCAACATACTGCAAGGATTAATCGGAATTACTTTCAATAATTTCACTTTGAAAAGCCCTTTTTTTTTTTTTTTTTTTTTTTTTTTTGACAAACCGATAACAACTTAAAGGAGTGGCCCGAATACAGCCCGCCAAAAAAATCATCATCTTTGCTGAAAGTGGTTAATTGTGGATAGTATTTTTTCACTGATTTAAAACAAAGACGGCACAATAACCAGATGCTATAACTCCTGACCTTCTTTGCTTAGTTCATAATTCACTGATCCTTGAAGTAGTAAAACCAATGACGGTCAACAGGCAGAAGATTTTGCAGCTGCATATGCATCAATTCAGCTCTCCTAGTTTAAGGAGGTGGAGTTCGCAGAACCTTCAATGATCCGGTCTACCAACTGTAATAGTTATGCACCTTGATGACCCTTGTTTAACCGATAGCATAACCATTTTAAATTAAGTAACTAACTAAACGGAAGGGAGTTAGGGGGTTACAGACCTTCTAAGATCCTGAAGTAATAATGATTATATGCTTGAATGATCTTTGTGCAGCCAGTAAGTTTTCATTTTATTTGAATTAATTTAAAGTATACATAAATTGCTTAAAGAATCCATAACAACAAAAACAAAAAAATAAATGAAGAATATTAATTGCAATTGGAGAGAAAACTGTATATATATATTTTTTCTCAACAATCGGTGTGAGAGTAATGCAAAGAAAGGAGCCTTCTAATTTGTGGGAAATTGATAAGCTGAATAAGTCCATCCTCATGCGGCAAAGAACAAGGCAAGGGTGTCTTGAATAATTGTAATCCACGTGAAAGTAGATGAGTTGGACTTTTGTTTTTGTGTGCCAGTGTCTGTATGAACCACCAGATGCAAACATATCCGTGCATGTGTGATAGTATACTGCTATCATTCTCTGTAAGTGTTCGCCAAAACTTGAATTTTACAGCCCACACTATTCAGAATACCCATACAGTATATTGACAGGCAAGCAAAAGCCACTGGACCACCGTAAATCTTTAAAAAGTCAGTACAGGCCACTTTATATAATTTAATTATTGTATGTTACAGTGATTACATGATCAGCTTAATCATACCACAGAAATAGAACGGACATCATACAGATATGTGAGGTGGTAGACAGATGTGATTTAAACAGCAGTCCTGGCAGAGGAGGCAGATTAACTCACGTTGATAGCAGTGGTGACTACTGTTAAGCTATTGTACATGATAGCAACAGAGGATGTATTTCTGACAGCGAAAGCAGATCACAATGGTTACTAATAATGGTTATGGTGAATGTAACTGTGGAAAATATGTGTTACTGTTACAGATAATACCAGTAATAACGAACATTGCCGCCAGCCATTACCCACGAAGTTGTCAGCTGAAGTTACAAGCATCGTGCAGTTTATCTGAAAGGACGAACGGAAAAAGAGTGAGCGGGAAGGTAAAGCTGTGAGAGAAATCGGTAAGGGAAACGAGGATAGCAAGGATGCAAGTATATGGCAAAGCGAAATGCGGTAGAAGAGAGAGAGAGAGAGAGAGAGAGAGAGAGAATTTATTGAAAACTACGTATCAAATATCCATTTTTCTCTATTTCTGTGTACCTTCAATTCTAAGATGGGTATTGTGCCTCGCTCTGTGAGACCGTGTGTGTGTGTGTGTGTGTGTGTGTGTGTGTGTGTGTTTGTAACCTTGCAGGCAAGGTGGGTGGGTAAGTTTTCGGAACACAGATCCACAGTAATAATAGGTCCATGTGAGAAAATGGATCCATCATCAATATGTCCTCATGGGAATGGGCCCAAATAACAACATAGGACCATTGAGTTAAAACACATCCAAGGGAGAAAAATATGACCATGTGAATATTCAGTGTTTCCCCATGAGGAGAAAATAGGCCCATGAAGGAGAATAAGTCCATTGGCAACATAGGTCCAGGTGGATAATTATGTCTCTGGGGCCTATAGGCCCATGGGGGAAATAGGTTCATGGTGAAATGTAGGTGCACTGTGAAAAAAATAGGTGTCAGGTGGAAAATACAACTATGACGGATAATAGGCCGATGAAGAACCTTCGTCCATTGACAAAAGTGGTCCGTGAGGGAAAACAGGTTCATGGTGAAATTTGGTCCAAAGTGAATAATAGGTCTGCTGGGAAAATAGGCCCAGGAGGGAAACGAGGTCCATGGGGAAAAACCTGTCAATGTGGGAATTTGTCGCTGTGGAAAAACAGGTGGGTGGGGCTTGACACAAACGGGGAACCCTGAGACGTGATTAGGTGCTGGTTTTCCTTCGTTTTCCGTCCTCCTCTGCAAAGGGCATTTTCTCAGTTACGGCCTTTGAACAAGAAGAAGCAGTGAGAGAGTGAAACACACATGCCGTTCAGTTTGAGTATAGCCTAGTCGACACGATCAGCAGGCACCGCTGTGTTGTTAATAAGACAATGAAAAATGTTCTGTCTTATGATGCCTTTTTTTCAGCTTAGGAAAAGGTCCTCGCATTTCAAGGGGCTGAGTAACCTTCAGGAACCTTTTTATTACGCTGTTGCACTTGTCTAATCAATTGTTGCCACTTCCAAACGATTCACGCTGCCCTGAAAACATTTCTCCTGTGGAAGAGAATATTATTTCCAGATAAAGACACCTATTCCTCAGTTGATATTCATACACCAGAGATATATTTAAAAATCAACTAATAACTGCATAATATGAGAAATAAACAGTCAAGACCATGTTCAGAAAATAAACAGATGAAATTTAGGAGTAAACTGTGAGAATGCCGAGTTATGGACAAGCCAAGAGGAAAATGGGCTTAATTGGCGATGCTGATGCAGAGGCGCTTAGTGTTTAACAGATTCACTTCGGGGTTAATTACGCAAGTTGAAATTGTCCGTACCAGAACTGTGACACTCCTAAGGCGAGGTGTTACACGCGCGTGCATACACACACACACACACACACACACACACACACACACACACACACACACACACACACACACACACACACACACACATTTTAATTTGTTTCCTAATTGCTTTTTTCGAGAGTCATCATATGTGGCTGCTTTTGTTTTCTACCCTCTCGTTTTCATCTCTTCATTCCGTCCCAAGTAGTCCTAAAATACCCCATTAGTTAGTCTATCTTTCTCTCTCTTCTATTGTCGTTCTATTTTCATCTACCACCCCTCATTCCATTCTCTCTCTCTCTCTCTCTCTCTCTCTCTCTCTCTCTCTCTCTCTCTCTCTCTCTCTCTCTCTCTCTCTCTCTCACTCACTTCCATACCCACACGACAGTTAGCTCCTTCGGTACAACTCTTCCCACATTAATCACGCTCTCCCTCTCTTACTCTTCTCTCTCTTCTCCTCACTGCAGCTACATGATGATTCTCCCTCCCACGCACCTCGTTTTCTCTGTCTCACTACGCACTTCACTCACACTTCCACACTCACATCCTCTTACCATCTCTCTCTCTTGCTTTCAGTTCTGTTAGTTATTGCCCACCTTTACAAGGCGGAGCGAATGATGTTTTTGCCCACCTCTGTCTGTCTGTCTCTCTCTCTCTCTCTCTCTCTCTCTCTCTCTCCCTCTTTTTCTGTGTGTGTGTGTGTGTGTGTGTGTGTGTGTGTGTGTGTGTGTTTATTTGTTCACATTATATCTCATGAACGGCTTGAGCTATCAACGTGAAACCTTCAGGGTATCGAGGTATGGCCAAAATCTTGGCCGAGTTCGAAAATGGAAATCGGGGTCATGGTTAAGGTCACAAAAATGGCTCCCAGATGTCAACTAATTTTTATCGCCCACCTTTAGCACTATTATATCTCATGAACGGCTTGAGCTACCAACATGAAACTTTCAGGGAATCAAGATATAGCCAAAATCTTGGACTTGGCCAACAGCATATTCTGGCGGGCGATTAGCATTCGGCTCCCGAATGCTTATCTTTCATTACTTCTGTAACTCTGAATTTAGTTCACTTTCTTCAAAGAGTGGGTTATAGTGAGGTGAATAATCCAGGCGATTTAAAAGAGGTAACGTTATACCTCAAGGATCTTCGCAGAAATGCGCTATTGTGTCAATACTTTTTTTTTTTATGCGAGGAAGAAGGAACCAAAGGCCATGAGCCTGCAATAACAGTTCCCACCAAGAAAAAAACAAAATACAATAGAGAGCCAAATTCAAGATCCATTCATTTCGAGATGCTTGGACACACTGCGTTTGAAAGACTGGAGATCATAGGCAGCAGGAAATACAGACAGAGGCAGACAGTTCCAGAGTTGACCTGTTGCATAAATGAAGGACTGGAAGTAACGGTTAACTCTTGCATTAGAGAGTTGGACAGAAAAGGGATGAGAGTTTGCTGCTAAATGTAAGTGTAAATATGGTGATGGCAGTTGAAAGAAATGTCTCAATATAAATGATAATACAGCACAAGAAAGATTTCAACAAGTTTACGACCAAAGTCCTTAATGAAATAATGTAAAAATGGTGAAGATGTAAAACTTAAATGGAATTAGAGAAGTAATTAAGAATGGGGCAGGTGGTAAAAAGGGTTCACTATAAACAGGGAAACGAGTAGGCAAACTTGAATACCACTGAATAATGGTTAGGGCCCAAGTAATCCTGCGGTACGAGAGCGAAACTGTGGCGTGGTCTACATGTCAACTCTTTTTATTTTCTCCCTTAGTAAAATTGATCATGTTCGTCATTTCCAAGTCATGATACTTTTCTTTCTTCCTGATAGCCAATATGCCAGAATGGATGGTTGGTTGGAGGTATGCCCTTTCCTTCCCGTTCTCATGTCTTGGATGTGATTTAGATTTGTAGACAAGTGGACTTAGTTATTCCAGTCAGATCATCTCGTTACAGGCCAGCTGGTTATTTGTTGACATTTTCTTCCTTTATTCTTTTCCGTAATAACCAACAACATTCATTAATCCTGTAACCTTTCAAAAACATATTCGATGAAACATCTTATATCATCTCTCCATTTGAGATCATCGTGCTATATTTATACATTACAATTTTCTAATTAATCTGTCTCTTATTTCGTTCGCCCCGTCCATTTAACCTTGCTTTCGTTTTTCCATCACCGTTTATTTAGATGTTCTATTCAACAAATTTTGTCGAGTTTTTGTACTTATTCTCCCACAATTTTGTCTCCCCCTTATTGAAAGTGTTGAATATCTGATAATTATTACCCCCCCCCCTCTCTCTCTCTCTCTCTCGACCAGATTAAAAAGGTCTCCAGAAAAGACACTAAACAGAAGTAGGATCAGGTAACATCCCTTAGTATCCGGCTAGAAACAGAACTGCTGATGTCACCCTAAGGACTCCAGTTTGGACTAGATGTCTGTTGGGATGCAGTAATTTAAGTTGCTGAGATAACGTACGCCACTTAGAGACAACGATGATGGCTGGCCGGCATCTGTAGTAACTAATGTCCAACAATGACGCTTGGAGTTTGGTGTATCTTGCCGGATTTCTTTGCAGATTTCACTCACTCTGAATTGACCATGCGGTTTATTTGTTTTTGGTGCAATATACTGTACATATTCTGTGACCAACACAATATAGTGTTTATTTCCAGTTAGATCTGCCTCCAACCTCGCCAAATTATACATCACTGGCGAACTGGGACGCTAATTTGCATTAAAGCAATATAAACCGGGTTAATTGATTTCCATTTACTTACTTCTGCTGGGGTCATGTGGGACGGCGCACGAGGATGGAAGAAGAGGAATAAGAGAAGGAAGGGAGAGAAGAATTAGAGAATGAGGAGGATAGGAATAATAGGAGTGGGGATGTCGAGGAAAGGATGATGATGATGATGATAATGATGATATGATGACTTGCAGGAGGAGGAGGATTAGATAACAAAAGGCGTGAGCCCCACTGAAGTGACTGAAAGGAGCCTACGCACCCAAAGGGTCCCAGTGCAAGACATAAACACCCAGGAAGCAATTACTGACTAAAATAAAATGCATTAAACCTACATTTAAACGCTTGAACATTCTCTGTATTCATAATATCATTAGGAGAAAGTATTACAGAAGTAAGTGTTTCATGGTGCACAATGCTGAGGATACTGTCATGCATTACCCATAACACGAGAAACATTACTTAAGCTTGTGAATATCTGGTCACACGAATTTGTTGAGCAGGTGGTGGAAGTTTAGTAGTCAGCATCAAGAACATTCTTACGAAGTAGTCAGAGACCCAACAAGACTACATGGTTCCAGATGTAGATTGATTTCTGGCAAAGAACAGTAATCAGATATTAAAAGCGGGGAGTCAGACAAAAGGGCAGTACTCAAAGAAGGGCAAGATAAGTGAAAAACTATGCAATCAATGGCAGGGGAATGGCTGGGAGAAGGAGGGAGATGAGAACGGAGGAAGGGATCAGTAGGATGGACGTAGTGGAAGCAATGAAAAAAGTAAAAATGGGGAAAGCCCCAAGGATTGATGGAGTCTGTGGTGAAATGCTGAAGCACGGGGAAGAGAGAGTAGTGGTGTGGATATTGAAGATGAGCAGATTGGTCTTGGAGGAAGGTAGAGTCTCGGAGGATAAGAAGCCAGGTATAGATATTCCCCTATACAAAGGTGAAATGGATCATATGTCAGGGACATATGGGTGTGGGCGCAAAATCTCCTGAACCCCTCGACGGATTTCGACCAGATTTTTGTCAGTGATATGAAGGGACGATGAACTGATCAGGACAGCAAGCTCAAGAGGTCAGACGTTAAGATTATATGGTTGTGGGCGTGATATCTCCTGAACCCCTCGACGGATTTCGACCAAACTTTTGTCAGTGATACAGGATGAAGGGATAATGAACTGATTAGTTCAGCATGGTTAAGAGGTCAAAGATCAAGGTACATGAGGTCGACTTAATTTACCTTTACTTTCGTATCAACCTACAATGAACTTTGTCATGGAGGCTGTATGGCGAGCCCGTGAGCAAGGCTTGGCGAAGGAATAGGGAGCGACACTTGCATCGACAGTTCGGGGCCAGCGTTCTCGGCGCTTCATTCCTTTTGGACTTCCCTGTTTACACTTCCATTCTTCTTTATTATCCAGTCTAGTAATTGTTCTCCACCCATCTTTATTTGTCTATACTTACTGTATCATCGTCCTCATATCATATTCGTTATCTGTCCTCACTCTACTGTCACTGAAAGTGCGTGTAAATTTTTTTGAATCACGTTTTATCTCAAGTTTTGTATTATCATTAGACTGGGCTGGAGGGAGGAAGGTCAGCTTAGAGCGTCAGCAGAGAAAGGTGGAAGGGTGGGCTTTGTGTGATGACAGAGAACGGTGAGTTGTAGTGGGATGAAAGATTATGAAAGGAAGAGTGATTTGTTAAAGACTTGATAGAATATTATAATGATAATGATGAGAGTTGGTATTGTCCCGTGAATAAGAGAAGAATGATGAGCTCTAGGGAAGTGGAAAAAATAATATATTAGGAGAGGGTTCAATTGTGGCTGAGTGGAAAGGATATGAGGTGTAATTACACGTGTAGCCACACGTGACACTCTCACCCATAATCTCGTCTGACGTTTGTTCAATAACATGCCCTTTATAAGTTGTCACGATCATGAGAAGTTTAACTATGTTCACCTTAGACGGAGTCTATGATTAACATTCAGGTATAATCTGGTGATTTTAAAGAAAAGCCGAGGCATAGGTCACGGACGTGCATAAAGATTTTGTATTGAATTATCTTAAAATATTCGATTGTTTGCTGTCTGTCCCCCCCCCCCTCTCGCTCCTCCACCTTTTTCTATTTTATTGTTTTCTTCCAATGCCCTTTCGGCTCTGGCAGAACCATCGTCCGTTAGTTATCTGATGTCCTTTTGTTATCTTCAGTAATCCTACTAGGCATTACACTCTCTACCGTTGTTCAGGCAAATTTCTGACACTGATATTGAAAAGTCGTTCAGACTCTCAACCAGATCAGGTTAGACATACAGTAGTGTCGACGGAAAACCTAGATAAACTTCCTCGCTTCACTGATCTCTACATCACCCGGATCATAATCATTTGCCATGATCCACACTGTCAGTATTTCTTCCATCCATGAAGTCTTCCTTATGTTAATGACTGCCTTCCTTCCATTCATGTCCATTCAGATCGTCTAACCAAGAAGCACTTATTACTCTCGCATTCCATTTCATTTTGCTTTTCCTAATCCTACCTCCTTCATCACCCTCCACTATTACTCCAACCTGCTACCATCTTAAAGCACCTCCCGACCTTCACCCTTGTAACACAGCTGTTATCTGTTCTGCCATTATTCCCGTTTCCCACGCATACCTTTTGTCTTACGTTCATGGACACATCCTTCTCGGTCACAGTCTCTCTCTCTCTCTCTCTCTCTCAATTCTGTTTTTTTCCCTTTCCAGTTACACTGACATCATCATCTGCATACACACTCTCTGCACTTCCTCGCCCTTTCACCTACTCATGCTACCATAACTCACAGTGTCAGGTGGGACAATGACCAACCATCTGTCACGTCATTAATAGTCACTCTGGTCTGATAATGTCGGCAGGAAATCGGCGACAGTTTGACAGTCTTCATGATACCTCTGACGTAATCCTTATAATTGACTACGACTCAATCATAACGAACAACAAACAGTTCATTTCATCTATGGCCAAGCTAGCAGCGGCTGAGTATATAACTGCCCATAATCTTTCCTTTCATTGGCCGACCACGGTACCACTGGGCAAGATCTGTTTACTTCTGTCCTCTTGCATATGCGTCTTTAACAGGAACCTGACTATGGAAATCGACAATTGTATACTGTAGTCTTCGGAAATGTTTTGGGGGGTATTTTTCTTGTCTGTTACACATTTCCCTGCACTAGACCTAAGAGAGAGGGAGGGAGGGAGGGAGGGAGGGAGGGAGAGACAGACAGACAGACAGACAGACAGTCAGAGATTCCGTGTAGGCTGTCTTCGAGAGATTTTTTTCAGAAGAGGAACTTTACCATCCACATGATAACTATGGCTTCTAACTGAAAATAACGTTGAGGGAAAAAAAAAAAAAAAAAAGTGCAGGAGAAAACTAACAAATAGCGTACACGAACCTGGATGTTTGATGAAAGGACTGCATTTTTTTAAAGGAAATTCAATGACTATCTCTTCTAACGAACAGACAACTGATGAAATGAAGGAGGTTTGTGTTGTTCAGATGTTGTTCAGACTGACGTACTGGAAAGCATTAGGATAACTACCTTGAGATAATTTGGTCATGTGGAGTGAGTGGAGAATTAAAGATTACTTAAGTGTGTATGCTCGTGAAGTGGAAAAAAGGGAGTGGAAGGGGAAGACAGAGGATGAGATGGAGAGATGAGGATGGATTGGTATATGAGAGAGAGGGGGCGAGCTCGAGGTAGGACAGCCTAATAACAGATGATACGATTCCCTTCGTCTTCTGCAATGAAATCGACGGCTACCGATTGGGAACTTAGTTAACCACACTCGCAGTTAACCTTTCGAACAGTGGAAAAATGATTTGGCCCTTAGCCAAAGCCAATACTGAAAATTCTCCTCTCTCTCTCTCTCTCTCTCTCTCTCTCTCTCTCTCTCTCTCTCTCTCTCTCACACACACACACACATACACAGCTATTTTTGCACGTTGTCTCTCACACACAAACTCACCGCGATATGCAAGCTCACAAATGGTATAGCATCATGAACTTTTATGACTAGCATGGAAAGAGAGAGAGAGAGAGAGAGAGACTGGGCAGAATACGTTGCCCAAATGTAGAGAAACACTGAATGATAAGGAAAATAGTGGATGAATGAATTAGAAGAGGAACATTTTTTCAAGTGAGGAAATAGAATGAAAAGGGAAAAGGAGGAAAATTTGAAATAGTTACGAGACCAGTGTGTAGTGGACAATATGAGAACAAGAAAGATGCAGAAAGACAATGAAAGAATGGTCAAAGGGAGAATAGAATGGAGGGGAATGAATTAAATTCAACGAAGGAAACAGACACAGAAAAAAGTGACATAAAGAAATGGAAGAGAAGAGAAAAGGGAGAAAGTGGGAGGACAAAAGGTAATCAAGAGAGGGGGCAATAATCCAGACAGAAATTTTAAAAGCTATAATAATAGAGGGAGAGAGAAGATAAATAATGTTTGGGGAGATCATAGTAGAAAAAGCAGAAGGGGATGAGAATCCTCTGCAGCTGAAGTTCTCTCTTCGTGCGTTGTTCATAGTGCCACTTGTAACTCACCCTATTTCACAGAGACTGTAACTTTCCAGGAGGAGGTCAAATCTTTTTCTCCTCCTCCATTCACCCTGGCATCACACAGGAACATTTGCTTCACCTATAGGGGAATAAAAGCTTTTGCAGTAAGCTGTCATGAAGCAAGTTCCTCGTGTTAATGATGCTATCTGCAGTGATCGTCATGACTGCGGTGGTAAATGAGATCGGAAATCATGGTTGTGTCGATGGTCATGGTGATTATGGCCGTGCATGTTTGGTGGTCATGGACTGTCGACAAGAATGTCAGCAGTAACGGTGTTAGAAACAGCGGTAAATGCTGTAGTAATAATTGCTTGTTGTGATGATAATGGCCTAGTGGTTGTGATGATCCTAGTACTAAGAATCACTATGGAAGGAGTGGCAAGTGATCTCTCTCTCTCTCTCTCTCTCTCTCTCTCTCTCTCTCTCTCTCTCTCTCTCTCTCTCCTGGCACGGATTTGTGTTCTGTTTTTACACTTTTTATTATCTGTTTACCGTGTTGACGAAAAAATAATGTTATACGCCGTTGTTTCCGCCAGCTGATTATTCACCACAATAGTGTGGCCTGATGGACAGTGTAAGGAAAAGAACAAAGAAGTTCGAATGGAGAGTCACTAAATATCCTGGATTTTTAAAGCCATAAAGGTATTGGAAAACCTCTTCTGTGAACTAGACATCGAGCTGAACAATAGCTGGTTCGGAAGTTGGAACAAACTCCGCTACCAACAGACCTTGTATTAATAATTGCTCTTGAGAGAAATTCTGGGAGACCACTTAATCAGCGTGATTGTTCTGGTGATTGTTGAGTATCAGCAGCCACAGCTACCGAATTTAACACTGTAAAGCCTACTTTGCGAAATCTTGCCTGGCACTTTTTCATTTTTTTTATGCAAGGGGGAAGCCAAAGGCCAGGGACCTGCAAATTGCTCCCTCCAAGAAAAAAAAAAAAAAATCGCATCGTCGTTTGTTGCTTTCCTTCCTTCGATTCTCCAATTGTCAGGCAATTCTTTCTTTCTTACCTTTTACTCCAATCGGCCCTGCTTTTCTCATGTATAAAATCCTTCTCACGAAATCTATGTGTGTGTGTGTGTGTGTGTGTGTGTGTGTGTGTGTTTTCCATTGACTCCTGCTTATTTTCGGATCATCATCCATTCATTCTTTGTTTCCTCATTCCTATAGCTTCCTCCCATCTTTCCCTTCTCCATTCCTTCGTGACCTTCCTCCCGCCTTTCGTGTACCCCTTCCTTTATTTTACCTTCAGCCTTGCCACTAATTCAGTCCCCCCCCAACCACCCCGCCAGCTCCAGCCACTAGACTACTGACAGCCACACCACCTGCCCTGTGCTTGCCTGTGTGTCCCTGAGAGTCTGTTGCTCTGCGTTCTCTCCTCTTTTCTCTTCATGGCTCTCATCACCGCTCCTCTCTTCTTCAAAATTCACCCCCCCTTCTTCTCTTTCGCCTTCACCATCGCTCCTCTCTTTCTCTTTATCAACCAATTCCACACTGACCCTCGATATTGCCTTCCATTCTACTCTCTCTCTCCCCTTCATCCATTCCTCCTCCTTAGCTCTTACCTCCACTCCTCCCTTCCCCAACTTCCTCATCCACTCCTTCAAACTTCATTTATGCATTTTCACTCTTTTTTTTCTTCCCTCCATCACTTTTATCTTCTCTCTTTCAGAAGTTTAACCGTTTAACTTTTTTTCCATCTTCCTTACCCCCTGTGTTTTTATCCTTTCCTGTCAGAACTTTTCCTTCCCAATTTTTCTTGATTTTCCTCCCTCTACTTTTTAAGTGCCCTTGTTGTTTTCATTATTTTTCTTTTCGTTTCTTTTATTCATTTAGTGTTTTTTCTTATCTCCCTTTCAAGTGTTACTCCTCTACTCTTACTGATTTTCTATTTTTTTTTCTTTTAACTTGCCTTTATTCTTCTTCGAGGCTACCTTTGATTATTCCCCTCATTTCTCCAGCTTCCTCCATGCCACGATTTTCTTCCCCCGATTTAGGTGTTCTCTTACCACGATGCAAGCAAACTCCTCAAAGTTTTTATTCCTCGTCTGGGATTTCACTCTTGTTTCTTTTTCATGTTTTTTTCCTTTATATTTTTTTAGTTCATTCGTTTATATCCTTCTTCTTTCTTTGTTACGTTCTCTCTGCATTTCCAGTCGTTATTTGTGCTTCTAATTATCCCTCAAGTCGTCCCTGTACAAATCATTTACCATGTTTCAGTTCTAGTCTGATCTGCCATCCTCTTTTGCTACAGCCCCTGCCGTTTTGTGTGTCATCATGCACTCTTCCAATTACTCTTTCCTTTTCCTCTCTTCTTTATTTATATATTATCTTTTTTTCACTGCCTGGGATTTTGCTTCATTATTCCCCTTTCACTCTCCACTTATGTAAAAGAAATTGGCTTTGCTCTTATCCACTCAGGGCTGTTTCCTTCATGCAGCCATAATGTCCGTCAATGGCCTGTTCCACGCATACACACTCCCTCTCCTTCTACCCTCTGTGATGTCAAGATATTTCTATGTGTTTTTTTTTTTCCACGACAGGTGCCTTTTCTCACAGTTTTCCTAATCTGCACTCAATGTCGATATAGTTGTTACACACACACACACACACACACACACACACACACACACACACACACACACACACACACACAGACGTGGAGGAGGCAGGAGTGAGACAGAGAGATTTTCCGTGAGACCTGGCTTGATAAATTCGCTGTACTCTGTTTTTGTTTCTCTTACCTTATTTTTTCCATTTTCCTCTGAAAAAGTTTTTCCAAGTAAAACGTCCTTCAAATACCTACATCCTTTCCTCCGCTCGTCCACACCGGCCATATATAATCCTCCTTTTAAGAGAGGCCTACCCTACCACTGACCTGAACTCTCTCTCTCTCTCTTTCTCACACATACACACACACACACACACACACACACACACACACACACACACACACACACACACACACACACTCGTGCGCACGCAGGCTTCGTTGTACATGACCAAATCATAGGGCTACAGACATGATTTTGCTTGGATAAGGTAATCTTGCCAGTGAAAGGGCGAAGGTAGCGTAACACCGTGATGTGGCAAAGAAAGTAGTGCAAGAGAAACGAGAGAAGCTGTAGACACGATCCTGAAGTACTGCGAGACTGGCTGGCTTTTAGTGATACATTTATGTAGGTTAAAGCAGTATAATGAAAAAAAAAATGTACAATGAAAATCTGAACCCTCACGGATGCTCAGTCTCGCAGTCAACATTTATTCTACCCAAAGGTAAGAAGGCACCCGCAGCCAAAGACTAAAATGAGCTGAATTCTCTCTCTCTCTCTCTCTCTCTCTCTCTCTCTCTCTCTCTCTCTCTCTCTCTCTCTCTCTCTCTCTCTCTCTCTCTCTCATCACATTGCACAGAAGGGAAAGAAAGTAAACGGACCAAAATGAGGAAGCAGTGCAGGGTGTATTAGAAGTAACAATTAAAAAAAAAAAACACAGATTGAAAGGAAGAGGAAAAGAAGACGACGAAATGGGGCCAAGAGAAAATAAAGGAAAGATGTGAATGAGTTGGGACTGAAGTAGGAGGAAGTAGATGGAAGTTGTGCGTGTGGTAATGATGAGAAATTGCCAGCTGAATTGGTGTGGTGCTGGTGCGTCCCGTGTGTGTGTGTGAGAGAGAGAGAGAGAGAGAGAGAGAGAGAGAGAGAGAGAGAGAGGCAGGGCAGAAGAAATGGAACAAACACAAGGGGAGAGGAAGAATGATGAAAGAAGTTCATAAAACTAGGAGAAACTTTTTTAGTAGGTTGCCATCCACTTCCCGCCGCCCCTCAACCTCCCCCTTACCCCTAGTTTCTGTGCTCCACTCATTATATCCCGTGTTCCCTACTTTTATACTTATTTCTTATTATCCTTCTCATTGTCTTTCTTACTGATTCTGAGTCTACAATTTACATGTTATTCCGTTCTTCACTTTTTCCTCTGTGTTTTTTTTTCTATCTGTTTGTAAGTCATTTTCAAGCTCTTCTCCATACGTGGTTCACTCAGTCATTACATTTATTCTTCTTAAATTCTTGCTAATCAGCCAGTTCCTTCTCCGTTTCACAAGTTTTCATCGTTTTTATCTTCATTTTCTTCAGTCATCTTTCCTTGCATATTTCGCTTTAGTTCTTTGCCTCCACCATTTTCAGCAGGACTGTAAAGTCAGGCATCTCTCACCTCCCTTCTTCCATACCAGGAAAGTGCCCTTTGTGAGAGCGTGACGAGCGAGCGAGCGTTTGTACATACGCCTATCATCATAATTTCATCTTGGCGTAAACTTTCAACATTTCTGGTTACTTGAAGAGTAACACAAGAGTAATTGAAATAAAATATTTACTTTTTCTCTCTCTCGCGCGCGCGGGGCTGAATTACAGATTCCTTGTCTAATAATTCTGAGGCCTTCAGCTAAACTTCTCACCTCCATTACAGAATTTTTCGGCATTCTTTTTCTTTCCCTTTGTTCTTTCTGTTTTGATGGCGTTGCTATAAGCATTAGGTTTTCGTTTATTACGAGTATTTTGCCTCCAGACTTCTTCATTGTCTTTCACATACTGAGTTTTCTTATCTTTTGTTTCATTTACAATTTTTCATGCTTCCTTCTCCTTATTTGTCATCCTCTTTCCTTTACATTCTCCCTCCCTCTCATCAACAAGGTTTCTAATTTCTTTTCTCATTTTTTTACTTCTCCCGGACGGAGTCCGACTAGGTATTTTTTGGTCGTTTGTTTGTTTAATTGTATGTTTGTTTCTTTGTTTATTAACAACACTACGGAGAAACTGCTGAGTGAATTTACATGAATCTTTCAGGGTAAGTGGGCACTGGTCCCAAAAGAAAGTGATTAAATTTTGGAGATAATCAAGTGACGTTGAAAGGCCAAAATCAAGGTCACGGATTTTCAGAGAGATATAATTTGAAACCAATTGAAGATATATTTACTGTTAGGAACATACAGGACCTTGTAATACGGGCTTTCATTTGGCACCATGACTTTTGACCTTGAATGACCATGAAAGGTCTAACTTAAGGCAATGGATATTCAAGCAGCTATAGCTCAAAACTGGTTGAAGACAGAGATTTACTGTTACTAACATTAAGGAAATCTCATATGTGTTTTTATTGGTACCTTGTTATTTGACCGTAAATGACCTTGAAAGGTCAAATTCAAGGTCACGGATGCTCATGGGGCTATAACTCGAAACTCGTTGAAGATAGAGATATTTACTATTACCAAGATATAGGCAGTCTCATATGGGCTTTCATTTGGCAGCATGGTCTTTGACCTTGAGTGACCATGATAGGTCAAACGCAAGATCACGGATTATCAGAGGGGGTAACTTGAAAACAATTGCGCCATTACCTTAGACTTTAAATACAATAACTCCCAGGGTTCCTGTGTGAGGGATTTTGCTGGACGGGTACTAAGTATACTGCCCTCCTCCTATCGGCTCATAGTCGCGAAGCTCATAGGTCCCTACCCTGGGGTTCCCTTCTTTATTAACTTTTGAAAATGCCCAGCTCCGTCCTGTATTGAGGATGCTGGGCGCAAATGGATTAATTGTGCACTGACACAAAATGGCGGAAACGAGTCAGTATTTAATAGCAATAAAATAACTGCTGTCGGGCGAGTTTTGTTGTACCAGTATCCACTTGTTTTTCATAGGCTAACTCATGCATGAGAGAGCTAGACAGAAAGAAAGTGTGAGGCACTATAGACGGGTGTTATAAGCCCGCCATAATGTAGGAGGGATGCGAGTAGCAGTTACCACTGTACAGGAAACAGTGAAAAGCTACACAGTGCAGCACAGACAGGTTCAAGGGAGTCAGTAAATGGGGAATAGTCGATGAGACGAAAAGCCTTGCAGTTCATTCTCTTTAGAAGGGCTCTAACTAGGAAACATCCCCCCCCCCCCGATACACACACAAGGCAGCTGTATCTCACACAGGGGGGCATAAAACCTCTGTACATTGTCAACAGTGATGAAGGGACGAAGAAGGCACCGAGGCAACTTAACACACCCAGTCCTTTGGAAACGGATTCTGCTGGTATATGCTCACATCATGTCAGTTCATAGTAATGACATATACATACACTTCAGACCAACAAAATCACAGCGAGTCGAACAGTTCGACTTTCACAAGCTCCCTCTATTTGTTCTTACTTAGCAAGCAAGGAAAGGATTTAAATCTGGCGATTAGTCCCTGAATCGCTCGAGAAGGTCAGATCCTGCAATAATCATACAAAGAGAACAGTGAGAATAGTGGCAAGGGAGAATAGTAGTGGGTGAGAGTAGTGGTGGGTGAGTGATAGTTGGTGAGTGTGATCGTGAGAGCAGTGGTAGGTTAGAGTGGTAGTGGGAGAATGATAGTCAATGACAGCAGTGTTGGGTGATAGTGGCAGTGGGTGAGAATGATAGTGAGAGCAGTGGTGGATGGGAGCGGTAGTATGAGAGAGCAACGGTCAGTGACGGCAGTTTTGGATGAGAGAGGTAGTGGGAGAGAGCGACAGTCGGAGCAGAGGTGGGTGAAAGTCGTGGTGGCTGAGAGTGATAGTGAGAGTAGTGGTGAATGAGAGTGTTAGTGGCTGAGGGTGACAGTCACTGACAGCAGCTGTAATTGTGAATGGTAGTAGGTCAAAGTTGTGATGGATGAGAGTCGACGAGAGTAAGAGATGGTTTGACTGAGAGATATTTAGTGAGTGTAATCTGAGCGTGAATGTTCGCTAGTGGGGTGGGAACCTCAGCTGACCAAACACTCATTGTTGACTCTCACACAACACCAGCCAACTCTCTCTCTCTCTCTCTCTCTCTCTCTCCTGACAGCAGTTATATTGGGTGGCCATTGCCATTCCATAGCATTCGCGCGCGCGCGCGCGCGCGTGTGTGTGTGTGTGTGTGTGTGTGTGTGTGTGTGTGTGTGTGTGTGTGTGTGTGTGTGTGTGTGTGTGTGTGTGTGTGTGTGTGTGTGCGTGTGTGTGTGTGTGTGTGTGTGTGTATCATTAATATGATACATGTTTGTTGTCACTGCGAGCTGGGCCGGTTTTGTGTTATCAAGGATTAATTACAGCTCAGGGCCACGCTTGTCGTGTTCTGAATAATAAGCGATAATGTAATGGTTTTTTTTTTTCTATTTCGGCAATGATGTCAGTTACAAATTGCCGTTCTGGTCAACAATACATTTTACACTGCATCTTACATGGCACTGATGTCGTAATCGGTCGCATAAACAAATATGAAAAATATAGTTCAGATCTTCCTTGGAAATGTGGCCTTGACATGTTCATCAGTGCTATGACATAAGTATCGAACACCACATTAGTTAAAATATACAACAAAAAGGCTTGTATGAAAAAAAGATCATCCCGCCTTCTGTCTTCTAATTCATTTGCTCTTTCCGTCTTATCTCTTCCTTTCTCCAAAACTACTCTTACCTCCCCCACCCTAAAAATGGTAGTATTGTACCAACTTCATCTATTGTTTCCATGAACTGTCCTGGCATACAGTTTTACCACATATACTTTACACAGTCATATATGATAACAGTGACTACCTTTGTTGCAGGTTATATCACGGGGCAAAGTGTGGGTAGTTTTTCTCTCTGCCATGCGTTGGAGCGTCGTCTAATTTTCACAGTATTATGTATTTTTTTGATTGTCCTCACACCATAATTACGTCCCGCTCACGTTGGGATAGGGTCATAATTATTAGGAGTGGCATATGAAGTTTCCTAACATCCCACATTTAACCCTGTTTTACACATGCCTCATTAATATTCTCCTGCATGCTGAATATCTTACTTTAATAGTAGCGGAATACATTGCTACTGAAAAGGTACTACGAAATCTCCAATTACGGGTCTTAAAAGGCGACTGCATAGAAGGACGTGACATTTATTCTTTCTGAAATTAATTTCCTTCGGTCTTGCCCCTTGATCAATCTTTTTCTTCCTTCTGACTACGTGCCAAGAACCATAAATTACTTACGCTTTCTTTGTTAGTTATGCACGCCAGTAATGTAAATTCACAACAATCAGTCTAGTCTAACTGTACTATTAGTCTCGAATAATTGTTTCAAATTAGCTACACTTTACTCTCCTGGCTCTATCGCCAGTTATCCTAAATTACTGATATTATTACACTAGCAACTCAAAATTGGGAGTTCAGTTTAACTTAGTTCCCCCTCTAGGGTTTCGATAGCTGATGTAGAGATTTACCATTAACTGGACAAGGGTCAGTAAGGCAGTTAAGATTACGAAGAGATGATACTTTACGACCTCCTACTCTATTGTTCTTCGAAGATCATGATCCAGCCATTTTCTGCCCCGACAGGTGCACAGAACCCATGTCGAATAAACTCAGTCTCGACATTTACGACCTGGTCACTCGTAACCTGAGAGACATCCCTTGCATATAAGCCTTCATGGACCCCATTCGGTTAGAGAGCTTCAACCCACTAGGCCACCAGGCGTTATTTCGCCAAATGCTTACCATCGGCGTAGTAGACGATTTCGTGGATCACAACAACCTTTTGGCTTGTCATTCAGTGTAGAATCAGCATACGGTTGCACTACACTGGGTGAGTGGATGGTGAGTGCCCCACCTACCAAATTTTACTATGTGATTGTACAGATCGTGGAATGAGCAGCGCCCGTGCTGTCTAAAGTTACTTCCTTCCTGTAGCAATTCAGAATTCGTTTATTCTTCTCCCGTCTCATAACTGCTTCTTGCTCTTCGTTACCTAATAATGTTTATGTTTATCTTCACGTCGGATTCGCTGTCTGTCTTCATTTATTGAACCTAGATACAATAATCTGTCTGTCTATCTATTTATATCCGTATATCTATCTATATCTATCTATCTATCTATATCAATCTATATCTATCTATCTATCTATCTATCCATCTATCTATCTATCTATCTATCTATAAAAATATATATATATATATTTATATATATATATATATTTATATATATATATATATATACACACACACATCCATCCATCATCCAATCCTACGTTGCCCCATGAGGAGCGTAGGAGCCCGGGGCTAGGTAAGTTGGTCCTGACATTTAAGATGAGAGTGACCAGCCTCACTCATCCCTGAGTGGCATTACGTGAGCAATAAACCCCAACCATCCCTTGGATATAAACCTACACAAGCTTAATCCGACTGGAGTGCCATAATAACCCACTAAACCACAAGGCGCCAAAATCTGGTTATATAGTTACCACCCAGTGTAGTAAATGGTTTCCTGGTGTAGAGGAAACCATATGGCTTATCACTCAGTGTAGAGTCACCCACAGGCAGAACGAAGAGGAAAGAATGAAGGAAAGAAAGACGGAAGAGGGAGTGTAAAGTCACCCGTAGGCAGAAGGACGAGGAAAGAATGAAGGAAAGAAAGACACAAGAGGATGGAAGGAAAGAAGGATGGAGGAGAGGAAATGGCTGACACCTGAGAGTATCTATCTGTCTATCAATCTCTCTCTCTCTCTCTCTCTCTCTCTCTCTCTCTTTCTCTGTGTGTATATATATATATATATATATATATATATATATATATATATATATATATATATACTGTATATTCTCTATCAAATTTCTCACTCTTAAATCTCTTACCACCAATGTACTGTGCTTGAGGTTTGAGGGAAGAAGGGCCACTTTGAATGGCTACAGAGACTGATGAGCAGTAGTAGAAGGATGATTTATGCTGGAGTGGAGAGAGTATCAGGATAGTAATGAGTTGTGGTGGACTGTAAGGAATATGAGATGTATTACCACCTTAAGGATCATATGGCACACTCTCAGCTGAAAAACAGCGTTCAGTGTTAGCTTAGGTAGAACAATATAACAATGTTCCCCCACAGACGAAACCAACCTGCAGTCACTCTGAAGAGATTCTGGGATCAGTGCTTTAGCAATGTACAGCTTATTGCAAATGCCAGGCTATTTGATGCTGGTCTGTTGAGGAAAGGAATAATTTAAAACACGAGAGCCTGGCAAAAATTACTTCAAATTATTTCAAATTCCTGACAGAGAATGGTTATCCATTCACACTGGACAACACCCCATCTTCCACAAGAAAGTTGTTGGACGCCAAAACTACCGACGAAATCAAATTTGTGTATCTATGTTTCTGTTCATCCAGCCACCCATCTCTCCAGTTTACCACTCCCCAAAAATCCATGTATCTATCTATGTATGGTTCTAGCTATTCACGTAAAAATATTTCCGTCTCACTCATCCATGTATTACCTGATCTATTATTTGACCAGTAGATATCTGAACCATATCCAAGGAGTCACAAGCTGTCCATAAATTTTCTTCTTCCCAGATCGAGAAATAAAGCTTTGGTCTAGGTTTCTAAACCAGTTTGCTCATAACTAGCACTGCAATAGGGATTTGGGTTTTTTAATTGATGGTTGCCAGTTGTAATCTTGAAGAATGGTCATCCTATGCTTTCCTTGTCAATTACTCACTTTTCTGCATGCAATATACTGTACTGTACTTTGGAATTCTATCAACGATATGATTACCTCGTTTTGTTCACACGAGGAAACTCTGTCAGTTAAACTTAGTATGCTATCCTACTGCAGACTTCGATGAGGAAGAGAAATTAGTGCAGGAGAAGAGAGAGAAACTGTAGACAGGGATCTGGATGTCTGTGAGATTGCTTACCATTTAAAGGGAATTCCTAACATTTCAAACATTGAATGCACTGAAAAATGTTTCCGAATTTCACACCATTAGCTTTTTTCTATTAAAAAGTAACCTTGAGAACACCCCGTGCGAATGAAGTATCCCTCAATCAGAGGTCAAAAAAAGAGGAGCGCGCGCACACACACACACACACACACACACACACACACACACACACACACACACACACACAAGCACGCGTGCACGCATGAAATTTGTTATAATTAAGGGAAAGAACTTTATTATCAAGGAGAAATGGAAGGAGGAAGAAAAAAAAATTAGAATAACCAGGATATATAAATGGGTGAAAGAAAGGGAAAAGACACAAGAGAATGGTAAACTAAACAGAAGGGAGAGCCAATATAGAGGGAGAACCAGAGATAATGAAGAGACAGGGAAATAAAGATTATTATTTATGACACAGTATATATTTTAAGGGGCGAAGGAAGATGAACCATGCCTGCTGAAAGGACAACAAGGGAAATCAGGAGGATGGAAAGAACCCTCTCCATTGAAGCAATCTCTCGGTGTGTGTCTAATTTCATGGTGTTCTTTCTAATTATACGCAGTTCATAGGTAATGTAACAGACCAACGAGGTAGGCATTCATTCATCTTTGCACTTCCCTCCCTTCTTTCATTCATCTTTGCACTTCCCTCCCTTCTTTCATTCATCTTTGCACTTCCCTCCCTTCTTTCATTCATCTTTGCACTTCCCTCCCTTCTTTCATCTACCCTAGCATCACAATCGTGGAGCCTTAACTTCGTCTCCAGGAGAAACACTCGAGCAAAAGCTGTGATGAGTTAACTTACTTGTGTTAATGGTATTGCTTTAGCCGAATAGTTATTTTGAGAGGTGGAACTAGTAGTCGTGGTTAACAGTATATTCATTGTGATAGTGCATATTGAAGGTCATGGGTTGTGGCATTACTGTGAGTGGTAAATGTCTAAGATAATATGGATAATTTGGTGGTAATATAATGTAAGAGTTCTTTGTTGTTCTGTTGTATTTTATAAGAGATGGCCCCAAACATATCGCCTCCACGTCGTCATGTCCTCTTCCATGAGGGCAGCCAAATGGCAGAGGAAAGGGTGACGTGGAGGCGATTTGTTTGTGGCAATCCCTTACGAGATTAAAGCGTTGGCAAAGGTAGATAGATAGAATATAGTGTATTTTTTGAACTGGTGATGGTTATGGCCCAGCGGAAGTGGAAAAACTTGTACCAATGGGTAATATGTAAGTGGCAAGAGATCCAACATGAAACTGCACTTACACAAATACAGTCTTTCTCTCTCTCTCTCTCTCTCTCTCTCTCTCTCTCTCTCTCTCTCTCTCTCTCCCCTCCCATCGTCATTCTTTCCTTCAGTCTTCACACTATCGAACTGTTTTACTCCCACATTTTCCACTCCAGTCCGTCACCTCCTTCCCTCTTTTCAGTCTTTCCCTTTCTTCTTTCCTGTCTTCAACGCCTTTCACATGGCCCAGCTCCCATCTCGACGTCCCACCGTTTTTATGCAAGGAAGAAGGAACAAAAGGCCTGAAGACCGCAAGATTATTCCCTCCAAGAAAAAAACTGAAAACAATAACGGAGCCAAATTCAAGATCCGTTCATTTCAAGATGCCTGGGCACACTGCGTTTAAAAGACTGGAGGTCGTGGGCAGTAGGAAATGCAGATAGAGGAAGACTGTTCCAAAGCTGACCTGTTGCATACGTGAAGGACTGAGAGTAACTGTTAACTATTGCATCATAGAGTTGGACAGAAAAGGGATGAGAGTTTGCTGCTGGACGGATGCTCTCAGCACTGTGTCCCTGAGATGATGTTACTCTGTTCTCTCTCCTCCTCTCCTTCTCTCATAGGCCCTACTTCCTTTCCTAATTCCTTCTTCTTTCCTCTTTCCGCTCCTTCAACCCTCTCCTTTCTCTTCTCTTTTCCTCCCCCATGCCACTCGCCACAGCTCCTTCCTCACGTTTCCTCATCGTCTCCTTTGCGTTATGGTTAGGCCATTGAAGTTTGCCTTTGCTTTCCTCCGTTGCTTCTATCTCCTCTTTCTCCTAAACTGTTTCTTTCCATTCTTCCCTTTAAAAAAAGTGTTTATCCATCCCCTTTAGAATATCTCCTCCATTTTTTCCTTATTTCTCATCTTTTCTCTAGTTATATCCCTTTCCATCTGCATGATATGCTTTTCTTGCGCTTTTACTTGTTTCGTCTCCTCTCACTTCACTTTGATCTTCATCCTCCAAAGTGCTCGCATCACTCTTAAGCCCCTGCGATCTTCGTTTTCACCTTGCATCCTTCATCTTTTACTCATTTTTAGCGTCTCACCCCCCGCTTCCTCAGTGCCACAGTTCACTTCCTCAGTCAGCAGTGGTTTCATATCAACATTTCTTCTCTTGCTTTTCGCTTTTTTTTTTTAATCTTTGTTCCTTGCTTTGTTCTTCACCCCCTTTCGCTTTCTTTCTTCTCTTTCTTTGTTACTGTCTGCCTGTAACATCTCTCGATTTTTTTCTTTACTTCGTTTCCTGGATTTTGGCCTCTTGTCTGATTCACCATCTTCGGTATCTACAATTCACCGTATTTTAAGCATGCTTTTCCCTCCTTTCTTATAGTTTCTTGCTACTCTTCCATCTTCTTCTTTCTCTTACACATTTTTTCCCAGGCGTTTCATCTATGACTTTTTCCTTAATATAATGGCAATGATCTTTACTACTACTCACTCGGAACTGTTTTCTTCAAGTAACCACACTCTCCTTTGAAACTCTACCTATCCCACACACACTCTTCTTTCTGCCTCTCTCAGTACACAAACATAGAGAGAGAGAGAGAGAGAGAGAGAGAGAGAGGTGCTGAAAACTGATGCTAGAGTAATTTCTGAGAGAGAGAGAGAGAGAGAGAGAGATGGAGGATCACCATGAAACTTACATTAAGAGAAACCTGGGTGAAAGAAGAGAGGAGGAAGAAGAGAGGCCAATAATATGAAAGCAGCTCAGAAAAAAAGTGAAAAAATAGGAAGAGAAGAAATGTGGGAGAATTTAAAATATTATAAAGGAAGCAATTTATATAATGAAGAGAGAGAAGGAAACTTGATAGTCAAATTAAGGAATAATGGGGGTAGTTTGAAAGGAAATAAGACTGTTGTACCTCTTTAATCAACATCGTAATCTTGAATTCAACCCTTAGTAATGTCGTCTAAGCCAAGTTCTTTATCTCTCTCTTATAGTGAGTTGAAAAAATTTCCAAACTTTCCGTATTGTCCCACCCAGTCTCTCATGTCATCTTATGTCCCTCCTTCATCGTCTTCAAATTTCTTGTTTCTGTTCTATGATTTCTGTTTTCTCAAGCATACGATTGCGGAGTAGTCAGTATTAATCTGCATGTCGCACCCAACCCCTGCAAGGACTAGGTTTAAGAAGAACAAGAAGGGAGACAGGCGGAAAACAATTAGTAAGGAACAGCACGGCGCGTGATAGATATGGTACTTAAAGGTGCCGGTTGAGTCGAAGTAACTTCAGGGAAGGATATGTGACAAAGAACAGAGGGAAGGAAGATATATGGAAGACAGGAGGGAACGAGGAAGGAAAGGAAGAGGGCTAGATGGAAGGCAGGAGTGGAACAGGTCAGGACGTAGGGTAAGGGGGCTGGGTAGTTTATATGCAGGAGCCTCTTGCCTCTCATTACCAGCTGATGTCAACCTCGCCACTCACAGTCCCGCCTAATGAGGTGTGAGGCAGTGTGAGGTGTGGTGAGGTGTGAGGTGTGGTAGGGTGTGGGTGTGAGGTGTGAGGTACTGTGAGGCATAACGTAGTATGAGGTGTGTGGTAGAGTGAAGTTTGGGGAGGTGTGAGACAATGTGGCGTGTGACACAGTGTGATATTTAAGGTTGTCTGAGGTTATCGATGTGCGAATTAGTGTCTGGTTTGACGCAGTGTAAGGAGTGAGCTAAATAGCAAGAAAGTGGCCGTAGGAATGATACCTGTGGAAAGAACGTGAGAGAGTCGCGGTGAGTAATGCACGGACAAAAATATTGAAACACCAATTTTACAAGCATCATTAAACTCCATCAAAACAAAGCATTGGTGCTGATAATATGTTGATCTTTTGCGTTAATGACACTTGTATAATTGACCTGTATACATCTTTTATAACTAACTGAAAACATAAATATATTAATAAAGGAATTCTTCATAGCAGTAGCTTATTTCCGTCTCAGGTAATGTGAATCGTAACTTACTGACAAAATGATAGTAAAATATATAATCTTCGAGGGGAGGGGAGTAAGAAGCAGTACAAAAGCATCCTCATGCTGACAAAGGGAGAATCATGAAGGAGTGCCTGTAAAAAGAGCAGTGCATATGAAATTCGCTGTGCTGTACTGTCAACGTTGGCGTATAAGAGGTTTATGTGTTATTGGTATGAATCAGAGGATGCAAACATGAGAGCATATGGAAGGATATATTGCCCTTATTCTCATTAGAATGTCTGTCAAACATGAATTTCGAACCCCATGGTACACAGAATACACAGAGCGGGAGGTGAATGCAGCAGCCAGTGGGTAACTGCATCTGAATTGCAACAAACCAACCAAATTCAATTATTGATCATAACAGTGACTTCATATTTCCAAAATAATTTCCAGACCCTCCTTGGGGCTGGGCCTAGAAACGCCTTTGTTCCGAATCAGTGTCACTGAGTTGCCGGGTTTGTGAGAAGCAAATCATTACACCAACCAGCCTGCATTCAACACCACTATCCAGTCTATGTAATGACATCGTACTGTAAGGCATACTCATCTGTGCCTGGCTCTAACCCACCGGTGTGAGGAGGTGGGTTCGAGCCCCACACAGTGAGGGTGCTTTACTGGACGATAATATTACGATTTGTCTTTAGTATACACACACCAGCTTAAGCTGTCAGACTGTGTCTGACAGGTGTCCTTCAGTTCCCCTGTGAGTATTAATCCAGTGCTTTGAAACTGACAAAGCCATTTTCACCTCATCCGGACGGAGTCCAACGAGATATTGCATTTACTGCCCAGGTCTCGCCACCATATAATATTACACTCCTAACAGATGCAGCATACAAAGATCCCTTAGCACGAAGGGGAAGTTCTCTCAATGTCACGAGAGGTTACAGCGCAATAACAATCCACCCTCTACTCCTTACCCTAACCACAGAGCTAGCTCGAGCTCCACCTCCAGCACATAGCATGTCTTCCAAAGAAAAAAGCTCTTCCACACACTCAAGAGACTCAACAGCAAGATCAATCGTTTCACACCTGACTATCTCTAACTACTCTCTCTAAAACACCACACACACGAAATCAGCATTATCTCTCAGTCTAATTCTAACACCATCACATCTTTTATGCACCCGCTTACCACAAACACTGCTCAAGATGAAGTCTCTTCCCACGTCCTTGTGGTAAACCGCACATGGCCACTCTACCTCTACTTTAACAGTACAACCGCCAACCCTAGATATCATCACTTTTGTTTTATCCACATTTACTCTCATCTTGTCTCTATAATTCCTAAAACTTTCCTCTGCCTTCTCCTTTAATCTCTGCAATCAGCATCAAGTCACCAGCATATATAAATGCGGTGGCTCTGGCACTTTGGAGCTGCTGATTGGGAGGCCCTCAGGCAGCATTTTGATTTTCCCTGGAATGAATATTGCTCCCATGGCCGACAGCTATCTGAATGTGCCTCGCATATTACAGAGATTATTCTCTTGGGGATGGAAGAATACATTCCTTTCCCTTATCCTGTGACAAAAAAAAAAAATAATAATAATCAGGCTTGTTCTCCTAATATATATACATGTATATATATATATATATATATATATATATATATATATATATATATATATATATATATATATCCAGAACTGGGCTAAGTCTGCGTTTCGCTCTGCAAAAAATAAATTCATTCGTACTACATAGTCTAAACTCTCTTACTCAAATTCTTCACGCTCCTCCTGGCACCTTGCCAAAAATCTTTCAAACAATTTTAATTCATCATCCTTCCCACCTCTTTTCCACTCTGATGGCTCTGTTACTGTCTCTTCTGCTGAAAAAGCAGACCTTTTTGTTCAAGCATCCTCCTCCAATTCCACGTTAGTCAATTCCAGTGTTGTTCCTCCATCACTTTTCCCCTCTGACTTCCTCATGGCTGACATTAAAATGTCTACGATTGATCTGTTTTCTGCCATCACTGGCCTCAGTACCAATAATGCATATGGGCTCCTGATAGGGTCCCTCCTGTTGTCTTCAAGAACTGTGCTTCTTTGCTTACACTCTGTCTAGGTAACTCTTTCGCCATTGTCAACTTGTACTTTTCCTTCTTGATGGATATTTACTTTCATTCAGCATGTCCAAAGAAGGCAGAGCAATCCCAGCCCTCTAACTATTGTCCAGTTTGGTTAACATCCAGTATTTCCTTATGTATTCTTACGAAAAAAATATTAAAGCACCTTTCCTGTCTCAATCTTCCTTCCAATCATTAATATAGGGTCTGCCAGGGATGCTCCACTGGCCATCTTCTCACCTTCCTTTAAGATTCTTTGGTCAGGCTCCTTTCAGAACTTTGGCAAAAGTTTTGCTACTGTACTTGACATGTCAAATACTTTAGTCAAATCTGACATAACTCTTTACTTTCCAAACTGCGCTCTTACGGTTTTTATCCTTCTACCTGTGTCTCCGTCTCTAGTTTCCTTCCTGGTAGTTCTATAGCTTCTGTTGTAAATGGTTACCGTTCTTAAGCTAACAATAGTGGTGTTTTTAGGGCTTTGTCCTATTAACAGTTCTCTTCTTTCTATTCATCAATGACCTTCTAAGCTGTAAATTTAACCCTATATACTCATACCCTGATGATTCCACTCTTCACCTTTCAATCCTTTTCTAGCAGTGTCCATTTCATCAGTTATTTCAACAAACAAGGGATGGGGCTACGGCACACTTAATGCCTGATTTGGCTCAGCTCTCTGACGGGAGCAAAAGTATTCTTTTTGTTTTTATTGCATCAAAAAATCAGTTCTTACATTTTTCGACCCGTCAAAATGTTTTGCAGGAGTATCTTTTAATTTTTAACATCTAACTCGATCCTGCATAATCTTTGAAAATACCTCAGGTTTCATTCTCTGGGGAAATATATTACTGCGTCTGCTCTTTTTCAGATTTGCTTGCTTTCTCCTCAGCAATATATATATATTTTTTTTTAGTTAATCTGTCTATAGCCAAATATCTTAGTTCTGGAGGGACTAACCATGAACAAATTATCTCCATGTCACTGTTTTTTGCTGTCAGTCTGCCCTCTATAAAACTCACCATCTTCATTCAAGCACTTTGCCTTATCTTTCTACCTCATAATTTTTTCAATCTCCTCATCCCTCCTTTTCTCATTCGCCAAACTAACATGTGTAGATTAACCCCTTATTATTCCCACCACATCTGAATTATTCTACTATTACAAATCCTCCGTAGGAACCACTTTCCTTAGTGACACTTTCGTTGAAAATCAGTACCTATTATATGAATTAGAGCCCTTGCCAAATTCATAATATCTTGTCTACTGCCACTGTTTACTACAATGCTTTTACCGCGCCCCGACGTGAAATCCTAGCCACAGACGGAGCTCTATAGACGTGGACATGGCAAAATCACAGTCACGGATATTGTCACGTGATTTATTTCCGACAGTGAAAACATCTTAGCTCTTCCTCTCCTTTCTTTAAGACCTTCAACATCAGAGCAGCCATGGAGGTTCACTGTGACAGGCGTCATTTAGTTCCCCTGCGAGTATTAATCCAGTGCTTAAAAAATGACTAAGCCTTTTTTTTTTTTTTTTTTGCTCATGGCCGTTCTGTTAACAAGGTGTCCCACCGTTCCTATGCGAATAATAACTCTTTGCTTGTATAAATAAACAAGCCAACTTTTTTTTTTTCTCCCACAGTGATTCTGAATGATCAAGGCGACCTACGGCATGTCGACGTAGGTTGGCAAAGCTTTAGTATGAACTGCATGGGGTCGAGGTTGGGTAACACTGGGCTTAGGAAAATTAATGCCCAAAAGAGTAGGTAATTCACTCGTTTTAGTTGACATAGGTTAAGTGTGCGTTACAAGGGGTCGAGGTTAGATGACGTGTGGTTTGGACAGGTTTATGCTTAAAGTGGTTTTTAATCTATGTTTTCCTCTTGATTTCTGCTGTGATTTGTACGATGTATAGCTTAATATCCATCAGAAATAATCAGCATTCCCTTGATTCTCCCGTCAAAGACCACAATTTCCACCGAGTCCCCCAACACTGATAGGAGTTGGAGGGAAGATATTTTAAGAACTTGCCATTTCCGACTGAAACAACCAGTAAAATCACACGAGTAGCAAAAGAAAGCAGGGGCAAAATCACAAATTAAAAACCTAGTAAAACAGGGGCTAAAGCTCAGTTGTTACCACTCACAAACTTTCTCTCCTGGTCAGTTTCAGTCAATACTTACTTTAAATACCAAACTCTGGTCCTCCTCCATCTTGGTAAAATAAAAGACCAGTCTCAGATCCATTCTCTCTCTCTCTCTCTCTCTCAGTCCGAATATTACCCTCTCACTCTTCCTTTCATCTTTTAATCATCCATATTCGCCCCTCTCCTTCCCCAAGCCCGTCTTCCTTCCCCTCTCCTCCCCCTCTCCTACACCCGACCACATAAATCAGTTTCTCCCCACATACTCTGCCTTCCTCCACTTTCCACTTCATTTCCTCCACCCACCTACCAACCAGGCTTAATTTTTTACCTCACTTGTTATACCTGAAAGCGTGTGTTAGCCCATGCTTCCAGATTTAAGGTTTTCATTATTTATGCCAGAAGAGTTTTTGCTCCCTCTGATTTGGAGTTGTTTTTGTTCACGCATGTATTTATCGACTGCAAATTCAGATAAGCAGCCGGTCACGTAAGCAACTCTTTCAAGTAGGAAGCTTTTGCTATCAAAATGTCTTGTTGATTTAGAAAGTTTCTGACGCCATCGATTAAAAGAAAAAAGACATCTCAGCATTGAGAGGACAAGAATATGGAGGTCATTATATTTGTACTTGCATGTAATGTGCCAGATCTCAGAGTGGGAATCTTTATTTCATGAGTAGCACTGTACATGCTATTTCCATTAACTCCTTTACATTGATGACGTCTTTTTACTCAGCTTACGATTTTTGACGGGGCTGAACAATGAACATTACCTTTCTAGTACAACGACGTGCTCGTAAAATTTAAACTTACTGCCTCCTGACGATTTTATGAGACTTTAATATTAGGTAAAAGACATTCATTCCTTCGTTCACATACATGAAGAACTAAAGATACATAAGAATCTGTAACAATAATTCAGTAGCATAAAACAAGGCAAAGTACACACAATGTTCTGAGATTAAGGAGGTGAATTTTAAGAGCAGGTTGCTGTTACGCTCTAAGCTCACCTGGACGTGAACCCAATGGACTACAGGAAACCCCCCACTTAAACCGTTTGCTCCTACATATTTTTTTGTTGTTGCATGATTGCTGAATGACTGCCTGTGTAGTGCATGAGGTTTGTAAGTCCGTGGTATGGAAAGAAGCATTACAATAACAGCATGGTGGATTGTTATGAATTATAATTTTCATATGTTGCTTGATTAGAAGGTTAGTTTTTATTTCTTTATGCAGGTAATTAGTCATTGAGGTTTGGGTGCACACTGTTACTGTTTTTATAGATTTTCCTCTTGATGTAGATGGTATGTTTTATGGTCTTGTGCATGTCAGTATTATTCTCAAGGCTTTTGTTTTATTATTATTTTTTAACACTTTTCTATGTTTCTGGTGGTTAAGGTGGGGTCCAGCATAAGCCAGCGTAATTCACTGTAGCTCCAATGAAAAGGTTCAAAACCGTTTTTCTGAAGTTCTTCCTGTTGTTCGAAAGTACACTGTCAGAAATGGAGGGTTAAGAACGGGTGTAATAGCCTGGATCGGGTTTATCATGAAAGTTAAGTAAATAAAAGGTATATAAGATGTTTATGGGCAATAATTGGTTTCTTACACAATGCATGCCACCACAGTCATCATGTGTAGTCCATATATTACGTTCCTGTGTCTTACCAGCGAATTCTAGTGTGGTTCTAGGACGGTTCTTTCGATGATAAGTGTCATTTTCTTCTTGTACCTCTTTTCATGAGTTATATACAGAGTCCTCCCCCCTCCCCCATTCTTACGTTCATTGATTAAAAACTCAAAATGTTTAGGCTCATCTTAGCAGACTGACGTCCATCCAATACAGGATATGCCAGCGCTTTATATCAGCGTTTTATATGAATCACCTACAGTAACATTTTTACGTCCGCGCTCTCGGCCCGAAAGTGGGTGTTAAGTTTGTAGCGTTGTGTGTGTGTTGTGTGTGTGTTGTGTGTTGTGTGTGTGTTGTGTGTGTGTTGTGTGTTGTGTGTTGTGTGTTGTGTGTGTGTTGTGTGTTGTGTGTGTGTTGTGTGTTGTGTGTGTGTTGTGTGTTGTGTGTGTGTTGTGTGTTGTGTGTGTGTTGTGTGTGTGTTGTGTGTGTGTTGTGTGTGTGTGTTGTGTGTGTGTGTTGTGTGTGTTGTGTGTGTTGTGTGTGTGTGTGTTGTGTGTTGTGTGTGTGTGTGTTGTGTGTGTTGTGTGTGTGTGTGTTGTGTGTGTTGTGTGTGGTGTGTGTGTGTGTGTGTGTGTGTGTGTGTGTGTGTGTGTGTGTGTGTGTGTGTGTGTGTGTGTGTGTGTGTGTGTGTGTGTGTTTTAACAAAATAACTCGAACAGTTTTCATCCGATGTTAACTACACTTAGTGGAAGGATAGAGGGAACAGCCCTTATCGAAACCACTTATTTTATTTTTTTCCAATAATAGCTCAAGGGTTAAGGTGGCAGGGCTCGGTCAATTGCCGATCTAGCAAAATCAACTACATTTTTTAACCATTACTTACCAAGCCTGGGGGAAAGGTTGAAGGTAAGACAAAAATGAAGCCATTCAATATTGGGAACAGTCATTCAAAGATCAGGGTAAAAGGGAAAGGTCAGGGTTCGAACCGTGTATTTCTTAACAAAATATATCGAACACTTTATCCGATTATATCCAAATTGGTAAAGGGCTTGAGGGTCAGTCACTGCGTAAATTCCTTCTGATTTTTATAGCAGTAGGTCAAAGGTCAATTTCATCAATTTTTCAGAACATAATTTAGACGAAACATTGTGCACTGCATTGTGATAAGGCAAAACTAAACAGTGTCGATTTTGAGACCCATCAGCCAAAGGTCAAGGTCACGGAAAAGTCAGAGACCAAGATCATAAGGCAAGTCAACTCAAATAGTTTTGATCTTATTTAAACCAAACTTCATGGATGGGTTTAGGGTTAGGGAAGAACGAAGGGATGTAATTATGAGAACCATCAGTCCCAGGTGAAGGTCGTAGGGCAAGGTCACAGTTTTTACCTCAGATAAACGAAGGTGGAGGAGGTTTTGTATTCACCAGTGTTTGTTTGTGTGTCTGTCTGTTTGTCCGCCTGTTTGTCCAGATGATTTCTCCAAAAGTCCTCAGCGAATTACAATGAAATTTTGTGGAAGGGTGGGACATGGGCCAAGGAAAAAGTGATTAAATTTTGGGGCGGATCTGGATCCGGATCCGGAGTATCCTGCACAATATTTCCAAAAGTTCTCTGAATTTCAGTGAAATTTTGTGGAAGGGTGGGCTTTTGGTCGAGAAAGAACTGATTAAATTTGGGGCCGGATCCGGATTCGGATCCAGATCCTATCTCCACGGAGCCGGAACAGGAGCCGGATCCTATCTCCACTGACCCAAATCCGAAACCTTTCTAATGGCATTGGCGGAGGTGTGCCTTTCCGAGTGCTTTCTAGTTCCCTATTATGTCTGAATGTAGACACGATAACTGAGGCAGTTTTGATCTGATGTGGATCAAACTAGCTTGACTGGTTAAAGATCAACCAAGGGGTTGATCTGTTGATTTTGATACCATTAGATCAAAGGGCCACATAACAAGGTCAACTTAAACAGTTTTAATCCGATGTAGATTATAAGGCCGTGGAAGTATTCAGCTCAAATGAAAAAGATATCTAATTCTGAGAACAACCAGTTAAAGGTCTGGGTTACAAGACAACGTCTGTGGTCAACGTCTCTGGGAAAAGTCAACTCAACAGTTTTATCTGACCTGAACAAAAGTTTCTGGAAGGGTTAAAGGCTAGTCGAGAATGAAATTATTTGAATATCAGAGTAATATGTCAAAGGTCAGTGTCATAGGGTACAGTAAAATGTTCGGGCCTGATAAAAGTTGGTAGACACCCGTATTCCACTCTTTCTGAGCTCTTCTTCTCTGATTATTTGTTCATGCACCAATTATTTGTAGAATCACGTAAAAAGCAACAAAATCGATCAATTGCCCTGTGATACTGTAGCGAAACTAAATGTTCTTTGTCATTTAAAAGCCTTATGGAATAAGATATACTCGTAATATATATATAGATAGATATATATATATATATATATATATATATATATATATATATATATATATATATATATATATATAGATAGATAAGTAGATAGATAGAATTATTATTCATTTATACAGTCACCATCTGGATGCAGAGTACTTGTCGGTGGAAGCTCACTAATATATAAACTGTCATAATCTCACAGGCTACGACATGCGTCATAATGAGTTTAATATGACGGGATATGACATAATATATGAATGATATTTTCAACCTCGTACCACAGAGGTTCTGGAAGAAACGTCATTATAATTATATATCATATAAAGCCATTTTCTATCCCAACCCAGTGCCAAGAAGCAAAGGAACGGCAGCGAGTGTGAGCAAAAATTCATACGCTTCATTACCCAGTTGCTGCAGCATCAGCTTCACCGCTGAGAATTGCTACAATAAGAAATAGCCAGACTGTATTCGGTTTTCTTGTGTTTACATAGGTGCTTTGTTTTATTGCATTTATTTTACCTCATGCAGTATTAATATCAGTTGTTCATGCTTCCATGTTCCACCATTAATTATGTGACAGCAAACAGTAATATGTTATATAAAAGCAAATAGCTGTGATATCATCCTTAATGAAAAACAACAGAATGTAAGTTTATATGGATGTACATTATGATTGTATGGTATTTAAATTGTCGGCTTGCAAAAAACCAATACAGGATTTTAGCCCTTTTACACAGGTTGAAGCCGGGCTTTGCGGATCCTGAAGAGCAGCTGTTTTCAATATCGATTGAACTCTTCACTGTCACTGGAGAAGTGACCCATTCCAACTCAGTGCTAGACGCATGGGTATAGATGTGGAGGGTTTCTGGGGCGATGGGTGGTAAGTGGATGTCGAAATTGTGTTGTAGTGGCAGCGTCTGTGAAGGATAGGATTCAAGGAATGCTTGACGAGCTGGAAACAAGTGAAATAAAATTGAAGAACACACTGCTGCAGCCACTTAAAGTACGCCCCCGGTTGGAACTTAACCCCGGGCAGAGAAAACAGTTGGCTCATACACTATATACCTGGCCGCCAGACGGAGTAGGTTAGTCACATCAAAATAATCTCCGTCTTTTCGGCGTTAAAAAGGGACCGAAAGAACGTAAGCTTATCGCATCAAAACAAACCTCCGCGTTGCAGCCTCAAAAATGAACTGACAGGGAGTGTTTTTCAAGCTATAGCAAACCTTTGTCGCGGGAAATGTAGAGGCGAGGGGGACGACACCAACGCAGAGTAACTCACACATTACGGCCGTTATTAGAGAGGTTTATGTTTATGTCGCCACCACTTGTCATGGTGGTCGTGTGGCCAAGAAAAAGCTTTGGGAATTTTGGCGGGATGAGAGAGAGAGAGAGAGAGAGAGAGAGAGACTCTGACCTTTTTTTTTTTTTTCCTCAAGATGTGCGAGTGCTCGTAATGATCAGACACTGTCGCAGGAAAACTTCCTCGGGGAGGAGGTGGAGAGGGAAGTGGTAAACGAGATAATGGAAGACGAAGAAAAACAATGAAGGTAGCACTAATGATGGAAGTATAAGCTAGGTGACAAGGAAAAAGAGGAGAGATGAGTAGAAAGGAAACACAACGAGAAGAGAGAAAACTTAAAAAATGGAAGGTGAGGATGAAAACACCGTAGGTTGTGAGGGGGAGAAAATGAAGATGAAAAGAAAACAACAAGAGACAAATTCATTAAGCTGAAAAGTGATGATGTAGGAGGGATAATTGGAGAAAGAATAGATGATTGTGAAGAAGAAGAATTATTAGATTAAATGCCTAGGGAAGGAAAGTGAAGGGAGTAGAAAGCATAATTAGGTAGGGAGCACCATTGATTCCCGTTAATGAACTGTGGGTGATAGAATCTCCCTTTTCTTTCCGTCTCCACTTCACCCAATATCCCAGACACGAATTACTCTTTCTCCACAAATGTTTTTCCTGTCATTTTCTTAGCCTTCCTCCCTAATATAGCCGGAATGTATTACTGATAAGTCTTCAGTTTGGGCATTCGGTTGTGACGGAAGTGAAGTTCTAATAAGTAGGTTGTTTAAGTCGTAGAGTTTTCGCTACTTAACTCTTAACCTCTTTCGAGCTGCAGGCCTCATATATGGCACAACAAAGGTCTGCACGGACCAAGCTGCAAGTTTCATGATGTACAGTTTACTATGGTTATAACACAATGACTCAGGGGTAGTAAAATACCATGGGAAGAGTCAGCCCGGCAGGGGTTAAAAGTAAGTGCCAACTGCTTTGATAGACCAAGAAATATTAAAAGATGTACCATAAGTGTATTTAAGTACCATAAAATATTCCAAGGAAGGATTAATGTCATTCAATTTGGCTGTATTTTGCGCATGGATGAGACGCTCGTATTAGACGGATAGGGCACAGGAGAAAAGACTGAAGTGGACGGCCTGTTGATCCCTGTAGATTAATGGTAAGAAGGTAAAAACGTTTGTAAAATACTACAGATGTTTCCTTTGATGAAGTGAGCTGACAGTGATTGAAGAGAGTGACGAGGGAAGCAAAACCGGACACTAAGGAAAAGGACGGCGCAGAGCAAAAAGGTAAGACTGCAGGAAGAAGGAAATTCAACAAGCAGCGGTATACATGAGGGGAGCACAGACTTGTGAAAAAGGGGGGAAAATTATGTATTGATTTAGCACAAGGAACACGAGTAAGCCATAATAAAGTGTGTGTGTGTGTGTGTGTGTGTGTGTGTGTGTGTGTGAGAGGGAGAGAGGGAGAGAGAAAGAATACATGAAGATACAAGGGCCAAATACATGAAGAGATCACATGTTTGCCTAGGAACAACAGACAGAGGATGCGACAGTTAACTAAACAAATACCTGAGAAGGAGAGAGAGGAGGGGACGGTGAAGGAATAAGGAGAAAGGTAGCGAGGGATGGTAAGAGAAAGAAGGAAGAATAGAGAGGGCGTGAGACGAGGTAGGGATCGAGGGCGGTAAAGTCAGTAGAGAGGGGGAAAGAAAAAAAAAGCACAGAGGGAAGAAAAGTGAATAAGAAGAAAGGGAGAAGAGGCGAAGAAGATGGGAAAGATCAGAGAGAGAGAGAGAGAGAGTATTGCATCTTTTTTCAAGGTAAGCGATTGTTCATAATGATCAGACTACCCAAAAAATCTCACTTGGGAATGAAGAAGAGAACGGAGTGGTTAATGAGGTAATGGGAAAAAAAGGAAATACAGTGAAGGTAACAAGGATGGAAAAAGTGTAACGTAGGTGACAAGAAAACGAAGACGAGAGGAGTGGAGAGTGGAGACACAAAAGACAAAATTGAAAAAGAAAAAGTAGGAGAGGATAAAATCACGCCGGGGGTGAGGAGAAAAAATGAAAATGAAATAAGAGACTGTAAGGTGAAAAATAACGGGGGAGGGAGGGTAACTGGAGGAAGAATAGATGGCTGTGAGGAAGTAAAATTTTTAGAATTAATGCCTAGGGAAGGAAAATGAAGGGAGTAGAAGGCATAATGAACTACTCGTAGAAACCACCATCGATTCCCGTTAATGGACTGTGGATGGTAGAATCTCCCTTTTCTTTCGGTCGCCACCTCACCCAATGGCTCAATCACTGTTTCCCCCCCCCCCTTTTTTTTCACAGCCTTTCTCTCTAATATAGCAGGGATTTTTTGACTAGTAATTCTTCATTTGGGGAATGAGGTGGCGAGGTAAGTAAAGCTTTAATAGGAAGGCAGTGTAAGTCGCAGAGTTTTCGCCGGTTAGTTCTTAAACGCAGTGTGCCATTTGCTTTGATGAACCAAGAGCCGTGGAAAAGTGCAGTCTATTTTAACTACCATAAAATATTCCGTAGAAGTACTAATGTCATTCGGTTTGGTTGTATTTTCCACATGGGTGAGAGAGAAACTTGTGTTAAATGGATGGGGCACAGAAGAAAATACTAAAGGGGAAGACGTTCTGATCTCTGTAGACTGATAGACGGAAAATGTATGCAAAACAAAACAGATGTTTGCATAGACAAGCTATTAGTGAGCTGTTAAGGAGTGAGTAGGATGGCGAGATAAGCAAAACTGGAACTAAGGAAGAAGAGGTAAGAGTGTTAGAAGGAATAGATTAAAAAAAAAACTATAATACGTGAGTAAGATACAAACACGTGGTAAAGGAGAAATTTATGTTTCATTTAGCACAAGGAACATAAGTCAGGCATAAAGAACGAAGACGACAAGAGAGAGAGAGGGAGAGAGAGAGAGGGGGGGGGGGAGAGGGAAAATTTATGAAGGAACAAGGTCAGATACACGCACAGATCATGCATGTTTACCTCGGAACAACAAAGGAAACAACCATAAATATAACAAATGCCTGGTGGGGAAAGGTAGGCGGGAAGGGTGACAGAAAGAGGAGAAGGGTAAAGAGGAATGATTAGAGAAAGAAGAATGAGGAGAGAGGGGGTGAGGCGAGGGAGAGAGTGAACTAGAGAGTGTTTAGAGACGGGGAAAGAGAAGAAAAAGCAGCACAGAGTATAGGAAAAAGAGAGAGAGAGAGAGAGAGAGAGAGAGAGAGAGAGAGAGAGAGAGAGAGAGAGAGAGAGAGAGAGAGAGAGAGAGAGAGAGAATTTTTTTTTTTTTATGAGCGAGTGCTCGTAATAAAAAAATCCCACAGGAACACTCACTAGGGGAAAAGAAAGAAAACAGAGAGGTAAACGAGATAATGGAAGATGAGGAAATGCAGTTTACAAGTATGGGAGAAGAACAGCGTAGATGACAAGGAAAAGAGGGTGAGAAGAACGAATTGGAGACAAAGAGAAGTGAGAAAAAAAATGGAAAAATTACAGGAGAGGGTGAAAACGCCACCTGTTGCAAGGGGAGAAAATAAAGAGAACAAGGGACAATTTAAGCTGAAAAATGACGAAGGAAGGGGAGTCAATGGTGGCAGAAAAAAAAAATTGTGTTGAAGGAGAATTACAGTATTAGAAGAAAGGGAAGGAAAGTGAAGCGCGTAGAAGGCATAATTAGGCAGAGAGCACCATCGATTCCCGTTAATGGACTGTGCATGGTAGAATCTCCTTTTTTTTCGTCTCCACTTCATCCAGTGGCGCACTAACGAGTTACTCTTTCTCTGTCACTAATTTTCCCCCTTTTTTCATTGCCTTCCTCTCTTATATAGCAGGAATTTATTACTATTAAGCCTTCAGTTGCGGCACTTTCTAGTGACGGAAGTAAAGTTCTAATAAAAAGGTGGTGTAAGTAAAAGAAATTTCACTACTTCAATCTTGACTCATGCCGGACTGAAGATCTCATATGAGACACAACAAAGGCCTGCACGGGCCAAGCTGCAAGCCTCACATGACACACAGTTTACAGTGGTTATAAAACAATGACTTAGGGGAAGTGAACTACCTTGAGAAGAATCTGCCAGGTAGGGGTTTAACCCACGTGCCAACTGTTTTGATGCACCAAGAACTCCTGAAAGTTTTGTCTATTTTAACTACCATAATTATTCCAAGGAAGTATCAGTGGCATTAAGTTTTGTTGCATTCTTCACAAGGTCGAGAGAGAGGCACGTATCAAACGGATAGGGCATAGGAGAAATGATAAAAAGGGGCGGCGTACTAATGCCTGCAGTTTAATGGAGGGAAGGTGAAAATGTACGAGGAATAATACAGATGTTTGCTTAGATGGGTTGAGCTGTCAAGGAGTAAAGACGGTAACGAGGGGAGCAAAACTGAGAACTAAGGATGAAGACGGTGTAGAACGAAGAGCTAAGAACACTAGAGGGATGAGATACAATAAGCAATCATGTAAGTGAGGGGAATTCAGACCTGGTGTAATGGTCCAAAACTCAAAACTGTGTGCTTGGTTTGGCACAAGGGACATGAGTAAGTCAAGAAAGGAGAGAGAGAGAGAGAGAGAGAGAGAGAGAGAGAGAGAGAGAGAGAGAGAGAGAGAGAGAGAGAGAGCATACATGAAGATTGACAGGCCAAATACATGCACGGATCAAGTATGCTTACCTCGGAACAACAGACGGAGGATCCAGCCATAAATACAGTATAACAAATGCCTCGTGGTGAGAGGTAGGAGGGAAAGGAGAGAGAAAGAGGAGAGAGGTAAGAAGGAAAGGAGAAATAGACGAGGGACTAAACTAGTGTGCTATAGAGTGAGTAGAGAGTGGGAAAGGAAAAGGAAAAAAACAGCACAGACAGAAAGTAGGAGAGAGAGAGAGAGAGAGAGAGAGAGAGAGAGAGAGAGAGAGATATTTAACACATTTTTTTATGGGGGGGTGGGACGAGTATTCATAATGAGAAGACTTTTTTCAGATGAGTGGGTATTTATAATATGGAGACTGCCTCAGGAAAATTTGCTGAGGGAAGTAGAAGAAACTGAGCAGTACATGAGAAAATGGAAATAGAAACGGTACGATGTGTTTAATACAATACAAATAATGTAATTGTATATCATGAAGCAAGGAAGAAAGGGGAAGAAGGTGTGGAAAGAAGACCAGACGAGAAGGAGAAAATATGGGAAAAGAGACTAGGAGAGAATGGAAATAGCGTAAAGTGCTGACGCTGATCCTAGAAGTAAAAAAAGAAAGGGAAAATAGAAGACACGGTAAGATGAAAAATATTGGGGGTTTGTAGTTGTAGGAAAAACAAAACTGACAGTGGAAGAAAAGGAATGTTACCGGAAAAAACGGCTGTGGAAGGAAAGAAGGGAGCAGAAGGCAGAATATTGTGACGGAGAACACCATCGATTCCCGTTAATGGCATGTAGATGGCTGACTCTGGTTTTCTTTCTCCTCTTCACCCAGTGACCTAGAAGCAGGTTTCCCTCTCTCTGTCCCTGTTTATCCTCTCTTTTTCATACCGGTTGTTTACTTTTGACAGCGTGATCAGTATCCTAGTATACTCCCAAAAAGTATATATTATGCATCTATAATGATCATAGTTTATTTCATGTAAGTTTTCAGTATCGGCATAAATCTGTCAATCTATCTATCTACCTATCTATCTATTCAGTGCATATATATATATATATATATATATATATATATATATATATATATATATATATATATATATATATATATATATAAAGACAGAAAAGCATTATGTAGGGTGGGACCAAGGGGATCGTCCATTGCTACTCAGTCAGTTTGCTTTTATATTGTACCATTAAATATGAATATTGAATTTTTAACGGCATGAGAAAGTAATGTATGAAAGATATTTTGGGCAAAGCCATTCACTTCGTTCCTCTCCCTGTATAGTTTTCAGAGCATAAATATACTGTTTCGTTGAGAGGTATATATTAGTGAACAGGGATTTATTATCAAAGGATGCCATGGTACACGTGTTGAATTAATGTTACTAAAACAGATCAGTCTAAACTTGACCGATGTTTCTCCACAGGTTTGCTAAGACTATGAGAGCCTAAATGTTCAGTCCCTTGCCATATTCTCATAATTAATTTAAAATAGACATTCAGCAAGGAAGATAGGTCGCTGGTTCCTTGAAAGCAGTAATAAGAAACAGGGAAGTGAGCATGGAAGTTATAAAGCTACTACATGACAGTATTGTGATACCAACTCTAACGTACGGAAGTGAAGCTTGGACCTTGCTGGAGGGACATAAGTCGAGAGTGAGAGCAGTGGAAATGAGTTATTTGAGAGGAGCATGTGGAGTCGTATGGAGAGGCAGGCTGACAAATGAGGAAGTGAAGGAGTGTTGTGGTGTGGATGTGGATGTGTTAGGATGCGTTAGGAGAATCGCACTGAGGTGGTTTGACCATGTGGAGAGAATGGAGAGTGAGAGACTGACGAGGAGAATGCATGTTAGTGAGATGGAGGGGGGGAGAGGGAGGGGGAGGCCAAGGATGAGATGGAGGGATGGAGTGGAGAGGTATATGAGAGAGAGGGGTGTGAGCTGGGAGGAGGGCAGTGAAACGGTGAGGGACAGGGCGACATGGAGGCGAGATGTTTGTGGCCACCCCTTACGGGATTAAGGCGTCTCGCAATAGATAGACATTCATTTGGATATATTCAGGCATGTATCTCAAAATAATTCATGTGTTTTGAAATTAACAAGACTGTAACAATACAGATTTGTTAACTTTAGCCCTTCCTCTCCCCCCACGCACTTTTTGCAGTTCTCACTTTGATCATATTAGTTCTCCCTTCCTGCGTCCAGATTTTTAACTGCACACATTTGGCTAACAAAGCAATGGTAAGGCCTGAGTAAACTGGAAAGAGGAAGACATGAAAGAGAAGTAAACGAGTCTGAGAGGGAGAGGAGGACTGAAAACAAGAGGAAGAAACTGTGAATGTGTACTAGAGAGTAGAAGACGGAAACTTATGGAAAAAGACAACTGTTATAGAGACTAAACCACTGAGGAAAGGGAAGCACAATGAACATGAATGACAGCAGCAGAGAAATGGAGAGGACTGGGAGGGAGTATGGGACTTGGGAGGTGGAGTAATGCTTAGAAAACGTATCCTAGTCCCATACCCCTACGTTTCCAATGGGACAACGAAGGTCTGGACGTTAAAGCAGAATAGAATGAAAATAAACTCAAGCAGTTCAGAAACCGTAAAGACCAAAGTCCCTGCCATTGTCGAGATAACGAATCTTTAATGAAGAAAACACTTTGAACAAATCACTGTGTTATTCCAAATGAGATATTACAGGAAGCATTTCGAAGACCAAAGAGAAGTAAGGCGACAGTTGTAGGAACATACTGAATCTTATGAAGTATGTCGGAAAAAAGGATTTTTTTTTTTTACAAATCCGTTACTTTTACATCACTCCCCTATCTGATCACGCCTCCAGCACTCTAACTCATCAATCTTCCCCCTCATCATACCTCAACCCCCCCATGTTATTCCCTTTTTCCCTTTCACCTCATCAAGCTTCCATCCCTTCACTAAGCACCGCTCCATCTCATCACACTTCCTCCCTCCCATCTCATCATAACTCCACAATTCCATCTCATTGCACCTCAACCCCTGCGTTTCATTTTTTACTCCCTCTCCATCTCACAATGTTTCCTTCTCTTCACCTACGAGCCCCTCTGTCTCATCACACTTCCTCCCTCCCACCCCGTGATATCTCTACCACCTCAGCTCATCACCTCTCCACCCCTGCATCATCCCTGCCACCAGCTCGAGTCAATATTTTCCCCCAGGTTAATATTACTCACCCCTCAGTGCCGCCAGGACCCGCTCACGCAGTTTATGAGCGCCACAGTTTATGAGGCGAGATTTTATTAGTCTTGGTCTTGTGTTTGCATAGTAAGACATAATAAGACAAAGGGAAATTTTTAGATTATGAAAGAGGGATTATAAAGCTCCTAAAATACAGAAAGAGTACAAAAGAGTCTGACGTATTGACGAAGAAAATCACAATTTAACTTAACCATTGTGTAATGATCATATACGGGAGGAATGAGGCAAGAGATTCATATAAGAATATAGATGTCTGTAACAGTGTACCACAAAGCTTCTGACTGTCGGAAAAGTTTACTAACAAACTTTTAAAAATATGTTGATACTTCCTACATTTTCATTTTCTACAGCCCTGAAAAAGGTCACTAAGGAAAACAAAGGCTTCACCTTAACCCCTTAACCGCGGGGCGTCACTTTCGTGACGCTCGGCTACAATGGATCATACCGCGGGGCGTCACTTTTGTGATTCTGTGTTATTTTGAATTATCCCGGGCTCTCAAGTGGTGGCTTGTATCATATATCAGTACTGCCAATGTTCAACACTAGTCAGCACTCCAAATCTCATCTGTACTCCCATCCATTGTTGACATTTTAGCTATTTTAACCCCTTCCTGACTCCCCTCCCTACCTGCCCTCCATTACCCTCTCCTCTCACCTCCCACGCCGCGCTGCGCTACGGAAATTTCCCCCTTCTCTTTCCACAGATTTCATCCATTGAAATAAGGCCTATGCCCTATATTTTTACCCAATAATATATACCAAAAAAAAACAGGTAAGTGATAGTGTTATACTCCAGAAATTGCCTAATTATCACCTGACAACACCTCACGTGCATTCATTCGCTACATTACCACGGTAATTTCCCCTTTGATTTATGCCTTGTAATCGATGTCTGTAATAAAAATATATATCAGAAAGGAAGGGAGAATCCTAATTGACATTTACAGTCACCTGGAACTACCTATTTCTATATTTATTGCCGAGATTTTCTACCTATAAAAAATTAGCATGTAAGTTAGCAGCAGTAAGCCTAAAGTGTCATTGTCAACCCTTCCCTTCTCAGATAATTTACCCCTTCCTGACTCCCCTCCCTACTTGCCCTCCATTACCCTCTCCTCTCACCTCTCACGCCGCGCTGCGCACGGAAATTTCCCTCTTCTTTTTCCACAGATTTCATCCATTGAAATAAGCCCTATGCCCAATATTTTTACCCAATAATATATACCAAAAAAACAGGTAAGTGATAGTGTTATACTCCTGAAATTGCCCAATTATCACCTGACAAAACCTCACGTGCATTGATTCGCTACATTTACACGGTAATTTCCCATTTGATTTATGCCTTGTAATCGATGTCTGTAATAAAAATATATATCAGAAAGGAAGGGAGAATCCTAATTGACATTTACATTCACCTGGAAGTACCTATTTCTTTATTTATTGCCGAGATTTTCTACCTATAAAAATTAGCCTGTAAGTTAGCAGCAGTCAGCCTAAAGTGTCATTGTCAACCCTTCCCTTCTCAGATAAGCCGCGGCATTTAGTTCCTTGTCCTCCACTGCAGAGACAACATGTCGCACTCGCATCCGCCATTCCTGCCGCTTCTGCGCCCATTGCAAAAGGGCCCCGTGACCTCTACCCCCAAGAAAAGTGTTGAGGCAAGCAGGAAAGGCCTCAGTGACTCTGCAGTGGCACGAGAACTTGCTGAATTGTCGATGATAATAATGGACAGCGATTTTGACGATTCCGGTGAATCGTGTGATGAGCCGGGTGAACTTATCGCGCCAGAAACAGCGACAACAAGTGCTCCTACCAGTGAATCTGTGTGTAGCTCCAAGGGAAAGGAGCCTTTAGTGCAGGAAGGAAAAGAATTTGGGAAGGGAGTGAAAAGGCGGCGTGTTAGCCCCAGAACAATGCCCCCACGTGACCCAGCCCGCCATGAGTCACGAGATCATTCACCTCCCCGTTCCCCAAGCCCCGCTTTACTCATCTCGTCATCATCGTCGGCTGAGTTATCTCCGGAGTCTTCGTCGTCGGAGTCACCACCAGCATCAACAGTGAAGGCCGGCCGTAGAGGTAGAGGTAGATCTAAGAGAGTGAGAAGTAGTGTAGCTAGTAGGGTAAGGGCTGCTAGTGCTGTACGGCAACCTAGGGTCAGTGCAGTGACCTTGACCGTGATAAGCCTCCCTCTCAGCCAACCTCCACCACCACCACCACCACCATCCCTCCACCGCCACGCCAGGGAATCCTGGACGCCTTCGCGTGGACGGAAGGGTCAGATTTTGTCCCCGAAAACCTGGTTTTCGATGAGAGCTCGTCAGGAGTTCAGCCTGCCTTCACTATGGACGAAAATGCTGAGTGTGTCGACTACCTTTTGGCCTTCCTAGATGACGAAGTCATGCAGCACATATGTGATGAGACTAACAGGTTCGAATCACAACGTGCTGCTAGTGGTACAGGTGCAGCCAAGATGCAACAGTGGACCATGCTGGGAGTGCAGGAGCTGTATGTGTTCTTTGCCCTCATGCTTCTTATGCCACACTCCAAGAAGCATGAGTTGGAAGAATACTGGTCCATGGACCCCTTACTACCCTCACCGACCTTCAACAAGTACATGGCCAGAGATCGCTTCCGGAACATCATGGGAAACCTGCACTTTGCCGACAACGATGTACCTTCCCAAACCGACCCACTCTGGAAGATCCGGGAGATTCTGAACAGAATGAAGGATAAGTTCATGTCATTTTCCACCCATTTCAGAAGGTTGTCATTGATGAGTCCTTGGTTCTGTTCAGAGGACGTCTTCGGTTTGTCCAGTACATTCCAAGCAAACGCCATCGCTTTGGAATTAAGTTCTTTGTACTGTGCGACTGTAAGACGGGGTACATCCTTGACTTCGTCATATATTCAGCCAGCACTGTCGATCTCGATAAAACACACCCCCTTGGCTTCTCAGGCTGTGTAGTGAAAGTGCTCCTAGAAAAGTATTTTGGTGGGAATCATGTGCTGTATACAGACAACTACTATACAGCACCGAAACTTGCCAAATACCTTTCTGAGCACGGCATTGGCTCCTGCGGCACTGTCAAAAGTAATCGTGCCAACTTCCCCAAATTCCCAGAGGCAGGAAACTTCTTAGCGAGGAGACGTGCACCTACGCAAGTGTGAGAAGATGCTGGCAATACGGTGGTATGACAAGAGAGTCGTGCACATGCTCACCACCGTACATAAGGGGGAGATGAGAGACAGTGGGAAGGTCGACCGTAGGACAGGCGAACCTGTGATGAAACCTGATGCTGTGTTGGACTATAATATAAACATGCGGCTGGTGGACAAGTCCGACATGATGATTGGTGAGATCGACTGCCTCAGGAAGAATACTAGGTGGTACAGGAAAGTTTTTCTGCATCTCATAGATATGACGATGCTGAACGCCTTCATCCTGTACAAGATGAAGGTAAAGCCACCCAAGTCCTTCTCCCTGAGGTTGTTCGCCAGGACTTGTGTCCAGCAGCTGCTGGAAAAATATGGTAAGGTGCAAGCAGCAACTCCAAGGCGCCATCCAGTTACACTTCCCGACCGACTTGAGCAGAGGGCGTATATGGAGCGGCACAGACTTGAGCTAATGCCTGCCACAGGGAAAAGGAAGGCTGCGATTCGCAGGTGTCAGGTATGTGCGCATACCACACGCCGCACACCTGAGCATAAACGCACCTCTTGGCAGTGCGCTGAATGCCAGGTTCCCCTCTGTGTAACCTGCTTCTTCGATTATCACAGCCAGAAGCAGTTCTAACAGTGCAAGTGTGGAAGCAGAATTATTTGGAAATAATGTGTAAATAATGTGTAAATAGCAGGTGAAAGCAATGGATGTTCAGTTCATATGATTGAACAGTGTACTATAGTTTCATCTTACTGAAAGTGACAGTGAATAACATATTGTAAGTAAAATAGAAGGGTAAATATTGAAAATAGAATAGAAAATGTAAATAGTAATGTAAGTAATTAGTAATATAAGAATATGAGTACAAATAATTTATGTTATAACAGTGAGAGTGAATCCGTGGCTCTCTACGTATTTTACTGACTGAAAAATAGAATGACTTCAGTGACAATAAAATAATACGACTGAATGAAACTTATGGAGAAAGACTCCAGATATATATAAGTGTGATATAGTAATAGAAATATAAAGTGTGAGGGGTTTTATGAATAATAAATGACAGAGTGCCTAGAGCGAACTAGCGCAAGTGCGGCGATCAGACGCGCTCGTAATTTCCATTGCTTTCACACTGTTTTTTTTTAGTATGGATCCCAAACTACTTGAAAATGGTAGAATAGTGTTTATAGTGTTTGTATCTGGCTGTGGTAATCATATAACGGGTTGTCAGGAAGTGTAAAGTGGAGACTTAGTTACCCTACTTCAGAGGTCTCCACAAGTCCTACGGAAACTGACGAAGGCTCAACAATCATTCCAGGAGAAAGCTGAAGGTATGTGCTATAAGCATATATAATTTTATTATTCTAGGACTAATAACTGATTTTTAGCAAATATTTTTTGGGAGTCTCTCGGAGCCCAAATAACCCCGCGGGACACGCAAGTAATTGGTAAACAAGCCCGCGGTGTAGGGGTTAATGCAACGGTTGCTTGACAACTTTTTGTTAAACTGTTTCTGCAGAAAAACCTCTAATCGATGATAGGATTAATTATTTTGTTTTAGATGCGAGAGCATCTCGAAGAGCGGCCTCGCCGCTTAATGACGCCAAAGAATTTTCACATGCATTCTAGTTCACTCTAGTGCAGTCTCATATGTTACCTCAGTGTAGGCCGCCAAGGAGTTTCATATGTGAGATTTCTTACTGTAGTGAGGCTTTATGTGGTGCTTCTGGGCATATTACTGCACTTGTTATTAATAACTACAGTATTGAACCGCCATAGTGGTAAAATGAAATTATTTCCTTTGATGTTCTTTACGCGATTTATCTGCAGAATTGGTAAGGATATTTTCACATCAATAACAAGCTGACCGACAGAAAATATCGAGAATAAAATGCAAGACAATCTTTGGTGTAAAGCAATGGAAACGGATAAGGATCGAATGCTAGAAACTGTGTTATCCCGAACAGAAAGTTCCCTAAAACAATGAATGATACTGATAACACGCCAAGGGTGAAAATAGTATTCATAAATTTTGCAAGATCATTAACTAAGTAGGCTCAAGGTTGGCACGGAATCCATAAGGCACTTCTTACCTTCGTGAAGCTCTTTTTAGAAGGTAGGTACTGTGATCTATCCAACATAAATTAAGTGAAAAGAGAATTGGCCAAAGTACTGACACACGATGAAAGACAATACTGTGTGTTGCTGAAGGTAAAGAGATAGTCACCTGGAAAATTGAGCTCAGGTAAGAGGTGAATATCTACTGTATTAAAATCAACAAGGTTCCTCTTTTCCTGTGATGGAAGAGGATATATCAAGACACAGATGTTCCATTGCCCAACCACTAATTGATTTGTGACAGTTGTGATGGACACTGTGAGGAGTGGGTGGGGAAGTAAAGGAAGAGTTCATCAGAATATTAGTCAATAGTGATCAAGAAGTCACTGATAAATGGGAGCAAGAGTGTAAGTGAAAGATCAGAACCCTGGGGAACACTACCCTTGATAGATTTAAAGAAAGGATAGTAGCAATCTCCGACTGTAGTCTGTTGATCGACTGGGGAGAAAACTGAGATGAAAACACAGGAAGAAGGGTATAATCAGTATGAAAGCCGTTTTGAAATTCAGTACTTGTTCCAGACTCAGGGGAAGGTTTTTCAGATGTCTTCCACACTAAGCTTTCACCGCAGTCTCACTCTCCTTCCCTGTGCCACTCGTTTCCACATCCTTTGCACATTTACCTGTCGACATTTTGGTTACTGCACCCATGTACTTAAACCTTCTCACCAATTCAAGTCTCTACCATCACCAGAGCATCATCTGGGAGTCATCTTCTCTCTGGTAACGAGCACTTTACTCTTCTTTACATTAACTTTCAAGGCATAACGTTCACAGGCGTCAGCAAAACTTCACACCATTCTGCAAAGTTCTTCTTTAGTATTAACCAGGAGTATTGCATCATTTGCATACATCATATCTCAAGTACTCCACCCTTTACCATTTATTATTATTCTCATCCCTTTCTCCAACATATGAGTTTTAACTCTCTCACAACCCCGTCCACTTAAATACTGAACAGTCATGAGGGGTATCATCTATCCCTGATGTGTCCAGCACTGATGTTGATTCACTCTCTTAGTCAGTCACCTACTACATAATTCAATACCATTTTAATAAGTATTCAGCAGTATTCAGCAGCATTTCTTCTACACCATAATTCAAATCGTTCCATAAACCCTTTATATTTACCTTGTCATATACCTTTTCTAGATACATAAATACCATAAATACCTTGCGGTCTTTTTCACAAGATTTCTCCGTTATCTGTCTCTGTTGAAATTTGATCAACACGTCCCCTACCTCTCTGGTGGTTACTGTTCAACCCTTCTAATGCATTCTTTACTCTCTCTGTGATATTACATTAATAAGATAATTTTGTGCACTCACCTCGATTACCTGTATTCTTGTACAAAGACACAACCCCACCTTTCCTCAGCTCTACTGATTCAGTTCCATTCATCCGAGTTTTCTTACATATTTGCAACAAACACTTCTTTCCAGTCTCTTCCCTACTCTTAATTATCACCTCCTTAGCACATCATGCCTTCCATTTTTCATCCATTGCACATCATTCTTCACTTCTACCAGTGTCATATTTTTCTGGCAAAGCATTCTTTCTCGTCACACAGTCCCTTTACTACTGCCCTGCTCTTGCCATTTCCATTCGTCAGCCTTTCAAAATATTCTTTCCATAGGTTCTTCATTCACTACCATTTATTAGTATTTTTCTATTTTCACCACTCACACATTGACATTACTTCCAAATATCGTTTCTATTTTTCCGCACCTCCCCCCCCCCCCAGAAAAAAAAAACTATTTCCAGAATACTTATAATCGTTTTTCTTCCAAGATCATTATTAATCTCTCTCTTTTCTTTTTTCTGGTCTCTTCACATGTTTTACTCTGAATATATCCCTTACTCTTTTATTTGGTCCTCATTCTTGTATCCACCATAGCTACTTCTTTCTCCTTTCCTCCACTGCCTTTTCAACCTGTCTGTTCACCAAGCTGTGAATTTCTTATACGTTGCTAACCTAGTCACACCGCATACCATCTAAACATCCAAACCAAACATTCTCAGTGTGCGCTACATAACCATTCCAGATCCATTTCCTCTCAGGTCACTGGCATTACTCTTTCTAATACCTTTACCTGGTTATTTGTTACTACCTGGTTTATATTGTTACTTCATTTTAAGAGTAGTACATAATATTTTACAGGACTTACACAGGTATGTATTTACAGGCAGTTCGTCCGGTGGTTAGGAAAATAAAACACGAGAGAGTGACTATACAGCTTTGTTAACTGTAGATCTTTCTCTCCCTCTCTCCCCCACGCTTCTTTTCCAGTTTCCACTTTGATCGCATTCAGTCCTCCTTTCATGCCCCTGAATTTTTAACTGCGCATATTTGGCTAACAAGGCAAACGCACAACCACGGTAAACTGGAAAGGGAAAAGACCGGAAAGGGGATTAAAATGGCTTGAAGGGAGAGTAGAGTAATAACACGAGGAAGAAATGGCGATTATGTACTGGAACTAATAAGAGTTTAACTGAACGACAGAGATGGATGTTGTAGAACTGAACCATTAGGGTGAGAAAATATTGGCAGACAGATATTATTAACACAGACAGGGCGAAAGAAGGTAGGGATGTTGGGGGTTGAGTGATTATGTAATGCAAGTTACTTTAAATAATCTGAAATGTGTGAGGGGTAGTAATTGTACTGTACTAAGATAAAAAGTCTATAGTATGGCAACAAAATCATTACGCGTGAGAGAGAGAGAGAGAGAGAGAGAGAGAGAGAGAGAGAGAGAGAGAGAGAGAGAGGTTGTTAATAAAACACATATTTGTAGGAAATGCCAGTATGTAAGGTATAATTTTGTCTTTACCATCAGTTTCTTTGTTTCTATATCTGTATATTATTTAACTGACTATCAATCTATCATCTATCTGTTTATCTACCGGTATATATATTTTATCACTATCCATTATATACCAAAAAAAAATCGTTGCACATCTGACTTGCACGAGACACCTCTTTTTGTGTCTATTTCTTTCATCAATAACCCCAGGTATGGTTTGGGCATAAATTTTCTCCACTCAGTAATAGTTAACAATCATCATAACATTTCAGTGCTGTTCACACTTAACAAATTTAATCACATACCCATTGCTTTAACAATTCTCAGTATAATTCCGACACAGCAGAAGAGTTTAATGACCTTATGTATTTATCGCTTTACTTATCTAATTCTACCAGAAGGTGATTACATCCAGCTTAGTAGAGATGAATCATAACAAAAGGGCTGTTGTTGTTGCTATACCCGTGCGACAGAGGAGTGAAGCTTTACTGGACGTGTGTGTGTGTGTGTGTGTGTGTGTGTGTGTGTGTGTGTGTGTGTGTGTGTGTGTGAGGAAAATTGCTCAAAAGGTTCCCATTCAATTTTAACCAAAGTTTCGGAATGATTGAGGATTAGCCTAGGGATTAACCTTTATTTTTTAAAACAATAAGTCAATGGTTAAGGTTATAGGTTCAGGTTAGAATTTTTCCAAGCAAAATTCATTTGTGATACCAAGTCTACTGTATGGAAGTGACCTTGCTGGAAGGACACAAGCCAAGAGTGAAAGCAGTGGAGGAGTTATCTGAGAGAAGCATGTGGAGTTGCGCGGAGAGGCAGACTGACAAATGAGGAATTAAAGGAGCGTCGTGTTGTGGATGTAGATGTTATAGAAAACGGTAGGAGAAATACACTGAGGTGGTTTGGCCATGTGGAGAGGATGGAGAACGAGAGACTAACGAGGAAAGTGTATGTAAGTGAAGTGGAGGGGGGGGGAGGGAGAGGCCGAGAATGAGGTGGAGGGATTGAGTGGAGAGGTATATGAGAGAGGAGGGTGTGAGCCGGGTGGAGGGCAGTTAAATGGCGGGGGACAGGGCCACATAGAGGAGATTTGTTTGTGGCCACCCCTTACGGGATTGAAGAGCCTGGCAGTAGAAAGACAGATAGAAAAATCATTTAAACAGTTTTCATCCGATATACACCAAACTTGGTTGGATGGTGTAGTTTAGGCAAGAACACTGTGAGTCAATTTTCAAAACAATCAGTCTAAACGTCTTGACCACGGGCCAAGGTTAGCTTAAACGGTTTTCATCCGATTTAGACCAAAACTTATTGAAGGGTTGAAGATAATGACAAAATAAAGGATCTATATTTTAGCGCCAGTCAAATGAAGTCAGGGTCATATGGCAAGATCACTTTAAACAGTTGTCGTGTAATTAAGACTAATGACTGTGGGAAGGTTAGAGGTAAAGCAAAGGTGAATGGATTCTATCCGGCAGCAATGGACGAACTTCAGAGTCACAAGGAAAATCAAATATTTAGTTATTGGACCAATTGGTGGGCGGGCTGATATTTCACTTTCTGAGAGCTCGTTGTTGTTATAGTTGTATCCCCAAGCTCTTCTGGATGCAAGCCAGTGGAGAGGATGAAACGGGCCACTTCAAGCAGGCTGTCTCAGAGATATGTGCGTAGGTTCTGCTGACAGATGTTTCATTGTCCTGACAATGAGATTCATGAGATGAGAAAATCTTTGCTGTGGGGCTGCACTGCAATGAGAGCATAAATTATTATTTGGGGATTGTGTTTACGTTGGAACTGAAGCAGAGAAAGGTGACAGATACACCACTGTATGATTAGGAGCACACATATCTCTTTGAGAACGGTAGTTCTGGATGTGTGAATATATGTTGGTGATTCATGTACGATGAGGTATAGACTGAGGTTTTGGGTGAATGAGTGTACGCTTGTGAAGTGGAGCAGCTGGAAGTTATTGTAGAAATAACCTGCTGCAGAGTGGATGTTTGCTTTTCGCTTCTTTTTGGTAGGGGTGATCCAGCATATAGATACATGGGTAGGAATGGTTCTGTGCTGAAGCGATAAATTACTTCACACCTTAATTTGAATTTTTTTTTCTTTTTCCATGTGTCTGTATTTGTGGTCACTGGTTATCTTCTTATGAGTGTTGTGTTAAGGATTTGTTTTGTGCTTTCTGAGTCTTTTCTATATATATATATATATATATATATATCTTTTGTGGTATGGGCCAAGTAGGGTTTCTCCTAATTCATCATCGTTGTAATAATCTGTTAGTAGATTTTCCAAACATCATACTCCTGTGTGAACTTTGAACATGTGAGTTTTTCAAGGTTCTCTTGGTATCAAATGGAGGTTTAACAGTGGGTATGTATGTTACACCTGTACTTCATACTTAAAGAATCACCATAATCTGTACAAGCTAGACGAACCGACAGCTTGCGCTACTGCTTCACTCAAATTCTTGGAATTTATTGGACAGCATCATGTCACTTTTCTGACAGTCTGTATCCTGTTCCATTAATGTTCTTTGTCTTGTCTTGCCAATCTGTACACGTAATTTTCCTTTGTGTCCCCTCTCTCTCTCTCTCTCTCTCTCTCTCTCTCTCTCTCTCTCTCTCTGGTAGGTGTCGCATTGTTTCATTTTCTCCATCCATGCTCTTCCCTTTCCATTTTTGTCTAATATAGTGCCCCTCCCCTCTTTACTCTCAAGATTAAATTCATACCTTATCATTTTTGTTTTTCGTTTCCCGCTCCCTGTCCTTTCATCCTCTCTCCCCACTTTCATCTCGTCAGACACAAAGGCCCTAATATTTGTGTCTGTTCTCCCTCCCCCTTTCTTCCTTCTCACTAACACCTTCCGCTCCACCCCTCACACGCTCCATCACACCTGCATCTCTGTATCATGCCTGCCAAATGTCTGAGTCAGTACTTTCCCTCAGGTTATTGTTAATCACCTCTCAGTGCTGATTCACGTATGGTCAGATGTGAAAGATTATGTGAGAAGTGAGTGAAAAAATGAAGGGTGGATTCATCAGAAACAAATGAATAGTGCTCAGAAAGTTACTTATGAATAGGAGGAAGAGAGAAAGTAAAAGATCATAACCCAGAGGAAAACCATATATGATTATTTTTGTGGGACAGTATAAGTCATCTACATCTGTAATAAATAGAATGACCGGGAATGAAGCACAAGGATGGGGTTGGGAACAATATGAGATCATTGGCAATTCAGATATTACTGTGCTAGATATTTGTAGAAGTCTTTTAAGATGTTCAGCACAAGAACAAAGGTTTCATCAAAATCCCGAGGAGATGATGACCAAGAATCTGAAAATAATGTGTTGTTTTCCAGTTGACTTTCCGCACTGGTACTCACGCTTAAAATCAGAGGGAAATCTATCAAATCAGCGATATCTCTATTGACGTTTCTGTTATGGGCAGGTTCGGTGCTTGAGATATCGGAGATATTAAACCAGTTGGATAATACTTCAAAGTCTGTAAACAGTCACACTTTTCTGTGACACACTGAGTGAGCTTAAACTTAGAGCAATAAGGAAAGGTGGGCCGTGAAATAGATAAAAAGTTTACCTAGGCAGGGTGGCAACACGGAAGCATAGATATGGGGAAGAATGGGAGGGCAGAATGTTCATCTTTTGAATACAATTTAATGAGAGACATGAGAAAGTCATAAGAGGAAGGAAATGGCGCATGAGCTATAAAATCTTTCAGAGGAGAAACAGAAAAGACTTCCAGAACAGAGTCCAGCTTCATCAGAGGAAGAATCAGCAGCAGAATCATATGAGGGAAAACGAGGAAGAAGTGAAATTATTAGTGTAGTCAATGGCATGGTACCAGGAACCGGGAATAGCCTGAACGAGAAAGCCCAGTGCATACGAGTGAATCAACTTGTTTGTGGTAAGTGTACTCGTAAGAAAAGATTTACCGTGCTTCCAGGAAAACATAAAATTAAATTGATTCAGGAGTTGGCTAGTGCAGGTACTCTTTTAATGTCATTTTCTTGTAGACAGAATTAGAAGTGTTATTAAAACTTTATGGGATTAATTAGAGAGTAAATGAAAGAAATGTTAGCTTCCGTCTCTAGTGACACTCTGTAATCCGATAAACACACTCAGATTACTCTCTGTCATGAAACTGATGATAATTCCAGAAAAATCAAAGAAGTACTGCCTGAGAGCCTTCAGATTGCCAGCACGAAAATGTCTTACACACCACTCCATGGCAGAATCTGCAGTTTATAACGACGTGGCAGAATATGTTACTGAAATGAAATTGTGATCAGAGGAACAAAATACAGAAGAAAGCGTGACACCGTATAACCATTAGTAAGAACAAGATAACGTATGTTGGAACTCTCTCAAAGGCGATCAGGGATTCGAATAGGCCGCCTAGAAACTGCTGGAGCTTATTAAGGATAGAAAAGATTTGGGATTGTTCAGTAGCTGGATAAATAAATAGAAAACAGAAGCAACAGTGCAGGTAAATACTGAAATAAACTAAAACGGGAAACTGTGAGGAGGGAGAAACGGGAAGAATGTGTTCCAGTTACATAAGACGGTTAAAGAATTTGGAGAGAGATTTGAATTATGGCGTCAGTATACAGCAAAACTAAATTTAGTCATATACTGACAGAAAAGCCATTATCAAAGTTTAAAGAATATAGAAGATACATGTGTGTGCGTGTGTGTGTGTGTGTGTGTGTGTGTGTGTGTGTGTGTGTGTGTGAGAAAGAGAGAGAGAGAGAGAGAGAGAGAGAGGATGGTGTAGTGTGGCTGTTGCGTTGTTGAGTCACCCCGGTCCGTCTGGGCAAGGAGACCCATCAACTACGGGCAAGCAACCGCACCTGCAGGGCCGCTCATCAGTGAAAAAAAAAAAAAAATCCCTTGTATACATTGCCTCGCAACAACAACAAAGCACGGGAAAGAAATTAGAGTTCTGGTTCACCAGCTGGACTTTGGATTTGTGTCTCCCCAGCCAGGTATCAGGGGCACCATAGTAGGCTCCATATCTCTTGGTTATTTGATTACTGTGCATGGTTACAACCCAGTTTGGTAAATGGTCTCCTGGGTTACTAGAAACGATTTAGCTTGTCACTCAGAGTAGAACCACCTGAAATGGAAAGATGAGTAAGAAAAACGCACAGGTAGGATGGGAGAAAAGAAAGAGAGGAGGGCGAACATAGGAAAAGAATTTTTCAAGGTGAAAGAAGACATAAGCAGTACAACAACAAGTGAGTGAATCATGGTCACCACCACCTACCACCCGTAGTGTGGTGATGATGGGAGTATGGTGATGATGGTAATGTCATGATGGTGTAATGGAAAATGCAACCTCATAACCCGGGCACGAACTTGGGGGGAACTGACGCTCATCTCTCAGTCTTCTCATCTTCGGGTCCTAAAATGACGACGCTGGTTTTCACAAAGCACCATCATTGTTCACTCCAAGCCTCCAACGCTGCACATCAGGTAGGCGGAATCTTGTAATCAATAAAAAGAAATGAAGTAACTTAAGAAACAATAAGAATAAAACATAAACGATAAATGTAAAGGAAAATTAGGAGTGGAAGCTTTCAGTGAAATTAACCTATCCGTAAATATCTGATCAGGACAAATTTTAGCTGACCAAAACGAAAAGCAAAAAAAAACAAGACGCGGTGCCAAGGTACAGCAAACGCGTCTCCGGCAGTCATTTGAGTGCTGATGTATAACAACAGGATATCTAGTCAAAGATGTCACATATCAAATATGGAGTAAATTGGGTGAAACTTGACGATATTATGCCCATTTGAAATTTTAGGACCGACCCTCCTGACATTGACCAACCTACCGCTAATTGGAGGATGACCCCCCTGATGTAATGACTCATGTTATATAGGATGCAAATATAAAAGGTGCTCCTTTAGAATTTGGTTTCATGTCGATTTGATGAATCTGAAAGAAGTTATGGCGAAATAACGATTTTTGCCCGTCCTCATTTTTTTTTTTTTTGAGCCTACAGGCTGGGCCCAAAATTTAATCAGGTGATCAGAAGGCCATAGCCCATCATCCCTGTAATTTTAGTCAAAATCGCATCAGTAGTTTTCGCGTTAAGTTGTTAACAGACAGACAGACAAAGAAACAAACAAACAGACAAACCGAGTGAAAACAATACCCGTCCTCGAGCCCCTCCGGAGCGGGGACGGGTAAAAAGTAAGGGAACAGAATCAGTTATAGCGGTCACACACACAGACACAGACAGACAGACAGACAGACACACACACACACACACACACACACACACACACACACACACACACACACACACACACACACACACACACACACACACACACACACACACACACACACACACACACACACACACACACACACACACACACACACACACACACATACACGCACAGTTTTCATCGTCACCAAGGAAGAGAGGGAGGGCAGAAACAAAAATGTAGGAGAGAAAATGGAGGAGATGTCATGTCCAGGAAAGAGGGAGGGTGAGAGTGAGGGAAGAGAAAAATATGAGGGACTCCCCTTAAAATAAAAAAAAATAAAAAAAAATGCAAGGACAAAAGAAGAGAGAAAAGTGTGGAATAATATAGAGGGAAAAAATAAGCAAAGATGTCATTGAAAGAATGAAGGGAAACAAAGGGATAATGTGGAGGGGGGAAATAAGTCATGGAAGAGTTAAGGAGTGAAAAAGACTTACAAAGGAGAGGGCAAAACGTTGAGTAAAAAGTTGAAAGTATTGTGCTGGAGGTTCCGGAACGGTCGAGAGTATAAGTAAGAGAGAGAGAGTTTTGTGAAAAGTGGCGTGAGTAGAAGAGGCTGGGATTACGCGCTGCCTTTCTTTTGATGTCTCTAATTTGCTGTGAAAAGGTCATGTCAATAGCCACAACAAATCCAAGAATTCGGAGGGGTCTCTCTCATGACTATGACTGGCTAATGATGATGTGTTTGAGGTTCGTGTCTGCCTAGATTGAAGAGGATGTTTGTTGATGTGTGAAAAAGTCATCATGTTTTGTTGCAGGTGTTCTTCAAAAGAGTAGTGAGATTCAACAGTTCTTTTTTTCTGTTTTATTTGACGAGTCTGTCTGTCTGTCTGTCTGTCTGTCTCTCTCTCTCTCTCTCTCTCTCTCTCTCTCTCTCTCTCTCTCTCTCTCTCTCTCTCTCTCTCTCTCACACACACACACACACACACACACACAATTTCTCCATTTCCCTCAATATTCTCCTTTCAGTTTTTAAATCTCCCATAGTGCCACCAGCCCCTCCACTTATTAAGTTTATATCCATCCTTTATCATTTTTCGTTTTCCACTTCCTTTCCTTCCTCCCCCTCTCCTCACCTTTCACCTCAGCAAACACAAAAAGCCTAATATTTCTGTTTGTTTCTCTCCTCCTCCCCACCAGTACCCTCCTTTCCATTTCCCACGCCCTCCATCACATGCGCACTTTTACATCCTCCTTGCCAGCTGTCAGAGTCAATATTTTCCACCAGGTCAGTATTGCTTACCTCTCAATACTGCCACGGCCTGTTCGTAAAATTTATGAGCTTCACGGTTTAGCGAGGATCTAGTAACTGGGCAAGTGTCTATACAGTTAAATATAATAAGATGACTGGAAGCCTGAGAACTCCGAATAACCCAGCCTGTATGCAGTTTTTTTTTTTTTTTAATGTTCGTTCCATTGCAACGGATTATCCTATCAGTAATTACCAGTCACATTCCTATCGCCGTTATTTCCATTTCAAAATACTCACTTATTCCTCTTTGAGTTTTAATTATCAATCTTTGTTATGTCTGAAGATGTTCCCAAAAATGGACATCACAGTAGCTTGTACCTTGAAACTTGTCTTACTCATTGTTCAGGTTTCGCTCCCATGCATGAACGTGAGTAGTAAAGCATTTTCCGCGTGGTGGACACCCCACTAGAAAGGAATCCATATTCATAGACGTAAGGACATCCCTTTGTTAATACTGCGTCACTACTGCAGAGGTAACAGAGGTGTTACTTGAGTGATAAATAATGTTATACTAGGCAGCAAAAAAAGCAGGAGGAAAACAGTACGATGAACTAGTGTGGGTGCGTCTGTATGAATGGGGTGGGAAGATGGTTGGTCGGGTGAGAGAGGGAAGGGGCCCTGGTGTGATTATTTTCGTGGAATTTCTCTGCAAATCATTGTCAGAAACAAACACAGAAGTAATTGCAAGTTTGCAGTAATATTACTGTGCAATAATACAGCCCAAAGTTGTCTCATTATTTCATTACAAATTATACCGTGTCTAAAAAAGTAATTCGTTTGCCCTTTCCCATGCTTTTCTTCTCTGTACCGAAACCCCCTCCCCCACCTTTTTTTTTTTTTTTGCTATTGGCCACAGGCCCAACTCTCCAAGTCATTAAGCCAATTCTTTTTTTTTACATTTTTGAACGATACCATTACCTGATTTATACAGAAAAAAATAATATAACATTCTAACACTGATAAAACTCATAAAAAAATCGTTACCAAACACCAGCGCCTAAAGATGCAAACAGCTAAGCCTAACTAAATAGCCACATTCTTGATCCTCATCATTGCACCACACCACCCGTTAACTTCGGTCTTCCCCTTGCACCCGTCTTCTCTCAAGTTGTGAACGATTCGATTCCTCCGACGAAACTCATAAGTTCAAACCTCGTATGAGAGCGTTGGCAACGCTAAGTGTTGAAGTTGGAAATTTGGCCAATTATGCATCATCGTCTTGGAAATGGCATTACACAACTACTCATGAAATAATTTTGCTTAACTGACCATGGAGTTATTGTGACTGGAAATTACCCAGTTAGCTGGACACCAGCAATTATTCGAGCGGGACTTGCTCCTGTTAATGCAAAGACGATGTACGAAAAACAGGGGAACACACCCTTTTCCTTCACCTACAGAACACAACGCTGCTATACTCTCATTGGCTTTCGTGCCAACGTGTGTAATTGTGTGAACCAATCCTGGATTAGCCAAATTTACCACATAATCGGCATGTAAAGTCTGAGTTTGCTGGGAAAGCTCTGTTTTGGTTGTGCCTCCGTTGTCTATGCTCTTCTCTGGCCAGGTTCAGAGCTTCTTCGAGATGAATGGTTCCTTCGTTGTAGATGACTCTCCGTTGTTTTCTGTCACAGCCATTAATTTCAAGATCTCCTAGAATGATCTTTTTATCTCTTCTTCTGTTTCACTGGGTTGCAGCGTGCTGCAGGGAGTTGGCCATACAGAACCTGGCTGGGGAGGCGGTGCTCAGGCATGCTGAACACGAGTCTGACCCATCTATCTTTTTTTTTCTTTAGTCAGCATGGCTTCTATGCTGGTTGACTTTGCCTAATGGAGAATCAGTGAGCGAGGGACTTATCCAACCATGTGAGTCCTAGGATGAGCTGTAAGCATCAGATGTGAAACGACTCAAGCTGCCTGATGTGAAGCTGGTAGGTAGTCTAGGATTCAGCACTGTATAAAAGGGTGGAGGGGCATACATCCGAATATACTGATACCTTCGTCTTGATTCTCAGGTTAGTAGTTTCATAGACTCTGGACCTGAGACGTCCAAAAGAGGATGAGGTGTGGTAGATTCGTGCAAGGACTTCTGCATCCAAGTTATGTTTACCTGTGTGCACACTTCCAAGGTAGGTAAAATTCCCTACCTGTTTTTACATTTTCTCCAATTATTTCAAATGCAAGAGGCTCTGCCGGATTGCTTCTCTGAGATATTATTTCTGTTTTAATGACATTCGTTAGGAACCCTATTGCATGGCATATGATGGAAACGATGGTGAGACTCTGTTGTAGGGATTCTGGGGCATGTACAAGGACAGCAAAGTCATCGGCATACTGTAGCTCTAGGATATTAGCCATTTCTTTCTGTGGTTGTGCTTTAAGATATTTGGGATTAAATAAGTTATCGTCTAGACAGAACAGGATAGCATTCACAATGAGGAAAATGCCTCTGCTGTTTTCACAATTTGAGAGGTCTCCTACGTTGTAAATGGTTACAATATCAGAAGTAAGCCATTCAGATGGAATTCGTTTTTGGTTCCAGATCATGATGACGCTGATGGAGTAACTGGCCACTCTCTTTGATTAGTTTAGATGGCATGCCATCGGAGCCAGGACTTTTGTTAATTTTTAGAGATTCTATGACCTAAACAGTTTCTGCAAGTGTAAGCTGGACAGAGATAATAAAAACGGGGGCTCTCTCGCAACATTTAGCGCCATCAAGGGAGCCCGAGATAGACTACAGGAAACCAGTGTGATACAATTTGCTTGTTATTTTAAAGGGTTACGAAATTATCATTTTGCACTGCGTATTCTGTTCTCCTTGTTTTCATCTCTGGTATCATTAATATACAGTGCTAAAACTGTCCAAAAACATCGAAAACTGTATATGCTGGGTATGTACAGTTTTACTGATATATAGTACATATAGTGCTTAGATATATAATGATGTACTGGTTATTTCAGGCCCGTCATATGCATATATGGACTAAAGTTTAGATTAATATCTAGAAATGATATATTCCATAAGGTAAAATACATGGAACACTTATAAGTATTTACTTTATTGATACATCATCACATATAGGAAGATATAATGCAGGTACTGTATATACAATAAATTCACGCACACAAGACATATTAACCAAGAGACATTGCAAATTATTAGCTGGTGCACATGCATTTGTAACAGAAATAACCTCATCCATCAAAAGCAGCATTCATTATTAGTGAAAATGCAGAAAAATGCGCATGGAAAATAAAGCGGTACATACTGTGCTCGGTGATGAATAACACAACAAACCATGTCACATAGAAAACAGTGTTATTAAACAGGATAAATAATAGCAGACAGTGTTATAAATGGAGTATAGCACACGAAAAGCACAAACCAGAAGCAAGAAAAATAACAGGGAACAAAAAATAGCATGTGTAAAACAGAACAGAGTATCCTACATGGCAATAATAGCAGAACACAGAGTTTTAAGTGAAGAATAATGCGGAACAAAACCTGCCATAAATGGAATATAAGCAAAACAAAAGGATCAAACAGTTACACGGTATAGGTATAATAACAGGAAATAGGTTTAATATTTGAAGTTGCTGGATGTATATGAATGCAACTCCTAATTACCGAGCATAAATATTAGATGAAAATATCTGGTCGAGCATAAATCATATCAGCGAGTAAAAAAATAAAAAAGTGACATGCTACATCTGATGTCTACAGAATCCATCATTTTTTTTTTCTACTTATTTACAGATAAAGGATAAACTATTTTACTTGCTAACTGATATTCAGTGACATCCTTACCTTTCCTTATTCTTTGGAAATGCATGTAAAGCCTTCTCTGAGCTGTGTTTTTTGTAGTGTTTGGAAATGCAACATGGGTGTCCTTTTGCACTTATTTTGCCTGAAGTTCGTCATCCACCATGAAACTAAACAAACAGACGAAAACACTGATGACTTTCAACGACATCCGTTGATAACGCGATGAACTAGACTGCTGCATGCTCACGGACTGGTTCGCTATTTTTCCTGCCTTTCGTTTTTCGTCTCTGCCGTCAAAGCCTTAGTGAGTTGCCAGATAGCCCAGTAACCTATAACTTGAGCGCCAGGTGCTACTTGCAGTAACTTTTCATCTTCTCCACTCTTTGCATAGCCACAGTCAGCCATACATTCGAATTTATCATCCAAAACAGTTTCTTCTTCACAGGTTATAAGCCTTCTTTGAGCGCTAACGTCATGGAAAATAAACAAGGAAGTGCATGAATATCGTTCATACTTGCGATTGTTACACTCTGGGCTCAACCTGGAAGGTGGAGATGATGGACGATAGAAAGTCTAATAATCCAAATAAACTGCGTTGCGGTGCTCCTGTGATAAACTTCGTGGTTCATTATTAAAAATCCTGTTCAGATGGGGTAGACTGCATGCCCCCAGAGCTGACTCATGAAGTAAGTTGCACGGTGTGGGTTAAACAACAGATTTCTTATAGACTAGGAACTCGCCGATCACGTCAGTTGGTAAATATATAAACAAATGAACGTCTGGTGGTGTAGTTGATTAAGGCACACCAATTAGATGTAGCTTATAAAGGTTTACATCCAAGGAAAGTTGAGGCTTTATTGCTCACATACAGTAATTTCGTTCAGGTGGTGCAACTAATCTCACCTGACAGGTCTACTCCGAGCAACTTAGTCCTCCCAGGTCCCATAAGGACAATGAAAATGTGAGTGTTAAAATACTGTATGCGGAATAAACTTAAGCAGGACAAGAACGATAAAGATCATAAAGATCAAAGTCCCAGACTTTAGCCAGAGAACACGAGGCTTCACTGAGGACGAACGCTATGAACCAATCTGTGGGCTAGCTCTAGATGAGATATTGGAGGAATAATTTTGAAAACGCTTGAGAGATACGTTAACATTATCAAGAATATTCTTACTCTTACTACATCCGTTGTAAAAAGGGAAAGTATTCTGTAACTGATGCCTCATTTTTATACCATCCCACTACCTCATCATGCCTCCAGTTCTCCATCTCACCACCTCTCCACCTAACCACACATCAACCATTCCATCTAGTTTCCTCCAGCCTCTGCACCTCATCATTCTTCCACCTCTCGGCTTCCTTCTCCGTCCCCCGCATCATCCTTTCCAGCTACCAGAGTCAATATTTTCCCCTGGGTCAATATTGCTCACTTCTTAGTGCCCCCACAACCTGCTCACACAATTTATGACCTCCATAGTTTATGAGGCAGGGTTTTATTAGCCTGGTTCGTGTGTTTGCAGAGTAAAGCCTAATAAAACCAGGGGGTGACTGGTAAAATCTCTGCTGCTGAAATACAGATTTTAAACTTCTACAGTGTATGAAACATAAAACAGCGTCTGACGGAGTGATCCAACTAAGCAAAATTCTGATCGTCATAAAAAGGTGGATAGATCATGGCTGAATGGTTTTATCATTAAAGGAATGATGCAATATGTTTAAATACGAGCACAAACATTTGTAACATTCAGATACAGACCTTATATATTACAGGACAATACTAATAATGAGAAGAATTAAACTCTGTTCTTTTACTTGATAAATTTTCATTCCTATAGCCCTAACCGGAGTCAGTAAGGCAGACAGAAATAGAACGATCGCCTGAGGCTTTTTATCTATATTTTTTTACAGTTAAATCTGACAGCGAAGGAAAGATAGATTACGTTTTAGATACCAGATTATCTCTGGGAACAGACCAGTCTATCAATCAGGCCTAAGGATTTACACATGCATTGCGTTTCAGACTAGTGAAGACCCATTTGTTACTTCACCTTGGTTTCGTTAGGATTTTCGTGCGCAAGTTTCTCCACGAGCTTTGTTTTGCGATCCCTTATATGGCTGTACATTTCTGTAGCAGGCCTGCTTCTGTACTGGGTCATTGATGTGTAAGTTACACTATCCAAATTTCCCACTGGTAGAAGAAATTAATTTCCATTCATATTCTTCAAACAAATTATTCTGAGTACTGATAAGAATTTTTCACAATAGTCACAAACTAACCAGAAAAAAATAAATGATGACAACTATTTCATGTGGAGCAATGAGAAGGACTGAGGACTGCGTGCCAGGAACTAGTTACTCCTGGTCAGAAGGTTCTAAATATCCCGTGATATTGGTAATAACAGAAATGGAAAGGTTATATTTAAAGATACAGAGAAAAGGGAAGAAAATGAACGCATTGCTGTGCAACTGACATGCAGAGTTTCCAATATGACTCCAAGCTGTGACACGCAACCGTCGATTTCTAGTCTGGGTCCCTATTTCAGTTCTAGGTACAATAAGAGTGGGGTGAAGTGACATTGCATAATTTATTTAAGCTCACATAATCATAAACTCTACAGAAGCAATCCATCCATCCATCCATCCATCATCCAATTCTACATTGCCCCATGAGGAGCGTAGAAGCCCGGGGCTAGGCAATTTGGTCTTGACATTTACGATGAGAGTGACCAGCCTCACTCATCCCTGAGTGGCATTACATGAGCAATAACCCCAACCACCCTTTGGATATAAACCTTCACTGGCTCAATCCGACTGGAACGCTGTAATTACCCACTAAACCACCAGACGCCATAATCTGGTTATATGGTTACCACCCAGCGTAGTAAATGGTTTCCTGGTGTACAGGAAACCATTAGGCTTGTCACTCAGTGTAGAGTCACCCATAGGCAGAAGGAAGAGGAAAGAATGAAGGAAAGAAAGACAAAAGAGGAAGTGTAAAGTCACCCGTAGGCAGAAGGACAAGGAAAGAATGAAGTAAAGAAAGACAGAAGAGGAAGGAAGGAATGGAGAGAGGAGAGGAAAGGGCAGACACCCGAGAGCAGCACTACATCGAGTGAGTGGATGGTGAGCGCCCCCACCTACCACAACGGGAACAAAACTGCCGAGGAGTTATAAGCAGCAGAGTTCTAAGTCTACCGACCTTTACAAAATAGCTCTCCTGTATGCAGTAGTTGTGATGAACTATCAATTGATAGTGAATATGTTGCTATTGGCCATTTGGATAGTGGAAATGGTTATTATGGTTGAGATAATGGTGGTCGTGTTGTGCTGTTTTCATGAAAACGTGGGCATCCAAAGTTTTGAACTGATAACACTTGTTCCTCCCAAATAATGTTAAAAACAGCAAAATTCAGCGTAAGTTCAGTCTGAGATTCCTTGGAAGTATTTTATTTAAAAGTCTTTAGAATATAAGGTTTCGGAAAGACAGTTCAAGACAGTTCCATATTTGACGAGGTAGTTCATGCAAGTCTAAATACTGTATATGGGTTGACTGTGGTTGTAGAGGGTTAGACAGAAAAGAGGTGACACAGAGTACCTAGACGAGTGCGCATACAGATGGAATGTAGGAGATGTGAAAATATAGAGATCAGAAAGCCAGTGAACAAGAGAAAGAGAGGAGGGGGGGGGGGAGATGCAACATCATGTCGAAAGGAGAAGCTAAAGTCATGGAGAAGAGGAGGCTTGTGAGACGAAAAACATTTAACACAAATTACAAGTACTGAATCTGGTGAGCACCACGCAAATGAAATAAATATTCCATGCTTGGACGAACAAATGTACAATCCTCGATAGACCATTGTAGGTCTGGACCTCATTAAATCAATATCTCAGTGAGGCTGAGGAATGCACAGAGTCGGTACAGCACACCTTATTTTTGTGGAGCTAATTTAGCAAGAGAAGATAATTATGTCATCTCTCCTAGAGAAATCACGCGAAAAAGGGAAACGAACAATACTGAGAAAGTATGATGGATTAACCTGTGTGAGGCTGAAGGTGAGGAGATAATCGCATGAAAAACTCATCCGAACTGATTGACAAAGAAGAGTCATTATATTCATCAAGGTTCCTCTGGCCACAAGTAGAAATGAGACGGACCGTAAGACAGATGTGCCAAAACCTCATCTGAGATTGTTATGACGGTTCTGATGGACTGTGTGAGATGTGAGTAGAAAAGTGAGGGTGGAGTGACAAATAATTAAGTAGATATTGTTCAGAAGGTGAAAGATTATTAGGAGGAAGAAACTCAATGAAAGGCTCAGAGCCATTATTCACACACACACACACACACACACACACACACACACACACACACGCACACACCTGTCAGTTAAACTTAGTATGCTATCCTACTGCAGACTTCGATGAGGAAGAGAAATTAGTGCATGAGAAGAGAGAGAAACTGTAGACAGGGATCTGGATGTCTGTGAGATTGCTTACCATTTAAAGGGAATATTCTAACATTTCAAACATTCAATGCACTGAAAAATGTTTTCGAATTTCACACCATTAGCTTTTTCCTATTAAAAAGTAACCTTGAGAACACCCTGTGCGAATGAAGTATCCCTCAATCAGAGGTCAAAAAAAGAGGAGCGCACACACACACACACACACACACACACACACACACACACAGAGGGGGGGGGGAGTCTTCATCATCACCAGGGAAAGGCGGGAAAGCAGAGAGAAAAAATGTAAAAGAGAAAATGGAGGGGTGTCATGTCCAGGAGGAAGGGAGAGACAGAAGGAAAAGAGAAAACGTGGGACGGATTCACATAGAAAAAAAAAAGTGACATGGACGGAAGGAGAGAAAACCGAGTGGGAAAAAAAAAATCGTCGATGGAAATTAAAGCAAATATGTGATGGATGAAATAAAGGGAAGAAGTGAGAGAGTACGGAGGAAGGAAATAATTCAGATCAGCGAGAAAAGACAGGGTGGAAGGGTTTACAAAGATGTGAGTAAAAATGTGAAGAAAAAAGAGAGAGTCTTGTGATGGAGATTTTAGGGTGGTGGAGATTACAAGAGAGAGGGATGAAAGAGAGGAATGTGAGCGGAAGTGAGTGGGTGTGAATACAGAGAGAGAAAGAGAGAGACTTTTACTTTCTCAGATACCAGGATAAGACTTGAAAAACCGTTCCTTGAGGGCCATCAATCTTCCCCCGTGGAGCCTTCACATGTCACCACCTATACCCAAACGTCCGTATTTACTGCATGTTAGAACCACCATATCCAGGAGTGATATAGCGATATTTAGTTTCTTTTTTTCTTCTTCTTCTTTTCATTAGACAATATTTCAGCGAAGACCATGAACGAGTAAATGGTAAAAATGTATCAGAAAGAAATGGGGGAATTAATTTAGGCAATGAAGGAGGAAGAGACAGGGGGAAGGTAGCCACACATGGAGGATTCAGATAACGATGTATTAAAAAATAACTAGCACAAAAACCAGTCTCCTGCTACCCCCTCAAATTTCCGACCCCAACCCATCTGCCTCCTCCAAGGGACATGTTTGCGTCATGGAAATTTTGTTCTAAGGACCTATTTTCCCCATGGATCTACTTTTGCTCACGGAAGTATTTTCTTATTTCTTCCTAATTGATGTATCTTTTCCTAATGGGCTAATTTTCCCCACTGGACCTACTTTCTCCCGGGGACCAATTTTCCTCCATAAACCTATTTTCCACCATGGACCTGACTTTCACCCTGGAACTATTTTTTTCCATGGTCTGTTTTTCCTCCACGTATCATTTTTCTCTTCACTGACCTGTTATTATCACCTGGACATGTTCTCTTAAAACAATTGTCTACATAAGCATCTTCTCCATTGACCTATATTCCCTCAGAGACGCATTTTTTCCCCACTGAGAAGCAATGAATCTACACGTGGACCTATTTCCTCCTTTGGATTTATTTTTTCCACAAGGACCGATTTTTCCCAATTGGACTTATTTTCCCTTAAGACATATTCTCTGTGGACCTACTTCTCCACATGGACCTATTTCTATCATGGACCTGTTCACACGACTGGTCTTATTTTCACACAATTCACCCACCCACCCAACTAATTTACCCACCCACTATAGTCTCACCAATCTAAAACCAAGGTTTGGGTGGGGTCTGGCGCTGGGTGCAGCCATGCCATACTTCCTAAACGAGCGATGAGTAGATTTTGTTATATATGTAATAGGCATGACAGATAGGTACACACATACTATTACAATATAAACGTAAGTATTCTAGCATATCAAAGGAAGGTAAACTTGTAATGCATATGGCTCTTGTACATCAATAAAGAAACGTGGCATACATATTTTACAGTGGTGCTGAAAAAAATGTAGTTACTTTTACCGACTTTCACGGTAGTTCTAAGTTGGGTAAGTAATGTAACAATTACGTTTATAATATAATTTGAAGGAATCAGTAGAACATACGCTATTTTCTTAATAGAAATAAATAAGTTAAAACACTCACGAGCGGCAACATCCAGGCCCATACTGGAAGTTAATCCATTGGAGGGAGATTAAGCTTCTGTCACGTGCTTCCACTGTTCACTTTGTTATATATATAACTTAAATTATATTTATAACTTAAATTAGTTTGTCTTTACACACACACACACACACACACACACACACACACACACACACAGAAGTGGGTGAAGTCATGTCAGGCCAGGTGGCGAGGTGTGAGCGGACGAACTCTAACGGTGTCAGGTCAGCCACTACCCAATCAGAGTATAGGAAACAAGGCAACGCTGTACGCCGGGAAATCCCCGGCTGGACTCCACCCAAACCTTGGTTTTAGATTGGTGAGACTATAATACACCCTGCCTACCCACTCACCCTTCCCCACCCTGTCTCTCCCCGGCCACAGCACCCACCTACCTGTCTCACCCTTCCCATCCCACTCACCTACCCACATCACCCACCTATCCCACCCACCTACCTACCCACCCCATACATCTATCCACCAAGCCTACCTGGTTACTTGTAAGTTTTCATACACACACACATACACACACACACACACACACACACACACACACACACACACACACACACACACACACACACATACACACACACACACACACACACACATACACACACACACACACAGACGAACACACACGAGCTCATACTGAAGAAGGCACACTACTTTTATCTATACTATAAAAGTATTCTCTCTCTCTCTCTCTCTCTCTCTCTCTCTCTCTCTCTCTCTCTCTCTCTCTCTCTCTCTCTCTCTCTCTCTGCTGTATGTGTGTGTGTGTGTGTGTGTGTGTGTGTGTGTGTGTGTGTGTGTGTGTGTAGAAAGTTACAACGCATCTTGTGGTGGCCGTGTCTTGGTGACTGAGTGGATAATACACCCTGCCTACCCACTCACCCTTCCCCACCCTGTCTCTCCCCGGCCACAGCACCCACCTACCTGTCTCACCCTTCCCATCCCACCCACCTACCCACATCACCCACCTATCCCACCCACCTACCTACCCACCCCATACATCTATCCACCAGACGACTTAGCCTACCTGGTTACTTGTAAGTTTTCATACACACACACACATACACACACACACACACACACACACACACACACACACACACACACACACAAACACACACACACACACACACACACACATACACACACACACAGACAGACGAACACACACGAGCTCATACTGAAGAAGGCACACTACTTTTATCTATACTATAAAAGTATTCTCTCTCTCTCTCTCCCTCTCTCTCTCTCTCTGCTGTATGTGTGTGTGTGTGTGTGTGTGTGTGTGTGTATGTGTGTGTGTAGAAAGTTACAACGCATCTTGTGGTGGCCGTGTCTTGGTGATTGAGTGGATAAGTTAGTGGGTAAATGAGTGGGGTGGGTTGGTGGGTGCTTGGGGATGTCTTGGTAGGATGGGTGTGGTGGCAGGCAGAGTGGATAGAATGGGTGGGCGGAATGGGCTGGGGTGGCCGAAGTGGGTTGGGTGGGCATGGTGGGTGAGGTGAATGGCTGAGGTGGGCTGGACGGATCCAGTGGATGGGTGGGGATGGCAAAATGGTTGAGGTGACGGGATAGGGTGAGCAGGTGGGGTGATTGGGTGGGTTGGACAAATGAGTGGGGTGGGTGGGCTGTCGGTCCGTGGGTGGGTGGGCTTTCTGTGATTGGGCAGGCTTTTTGTTGGGGTGGGTTGGGTTAGTGTGTAGGTGGGCTTTGTAGGTGGGTGGGTGGATGTGCGACAACCCAAAGGAAAAACCAGGAGACCGGCTTACAATACTGGGTGGATGAGGGGAAGCACGTCGATTTGAGAACTGATCTATAGGGTAATTAAGTCCATGATTGGAATACGGCCATGTGAGTGATACATCTTTGTTGGAAATGGATACAAAATCGAAATAGCAAAGTAGTTCCTGTGAAGAAATAGTTCCATATGGGGATTTCATGTGTCTCCAAGGGGTGAAGGTGCATTAACAGGAAGAGAAGGTCTCTGGGGAAATGAGTACATGGGGGGAATTTTGGTTCAGGTCCATGGGTTAGGTCCACAGAGGCCATTGGTCATTCGAGGGAAAACAGGCATATGACGGGAAAGTGTCAATGGTGGTAAAAAGGTCCAAGAAGGATAAAAGGTCCATAAAGAAAGAGGTCCATGCGACAAAAAATTAAAATAAAAAGTCGTGAAGGAAGAAAGTCCATGTGAAAATTCGTGGGGAAAATCGGTCCATGGGGAAAAGGGGCCATAGAGGAAAATCAGTCCATGGGGGAAAAATATGTCTTAAGAGGAATAGACCCATACAGGATAATGGTTCTACGAGACGAAAAAAGTCCACTGGAAAATAGGCGAGTGAGGAGATTACCCCTAGAGGGTGTAGTTGGAGACAGGCCATATGTTGCAGTAGTATACGCCTGAATGGGACAGATGGACAGGAAACGGGGTGTGAACAAACATAAGGGGAAAAATAAACGAAGATATGGTAGAAAATATGGCGAGAGGGAACTAGGCAATATGCAGGGTGGAAGTAAGTCGAGTTAAGGTGGATGGGAGGAAATGAAGAGCTTAGAGGGTCGAAAGAAATGCTTGATTAAAGATTGCCAACATTCTCAAAGAAATGCAGGATGGTATCCACGAACCTACAATACACTGACATACCTCTGTGCAAATTTGCCAGATGATTAATGAACAAAGAAGCATATGGTATCCTACATACATATTTGTATGAACTGACCTTTGATTGTATAGAGCCCATTAAATGGGTTAAATTAAACAAAACATGTTGGTGTAGTTGCCCAAGGAAATATTTTATACTGCAAGTGGATTGATGAGGAAATAAGGGAATGGCACCACGCTAAAATTTTTTGGCAGGAAGATGATTGACACGGAAAAAGCACAGTAGGTCTCCATTTTAGTGCAGATACCAACAATAAAAAGTAAGAGTGTAGAGTCGGAGATTTCATGGTGTCAAAGATAAAAATAAGGGAGAGAGAGTACAACGAGAGGATAATCTCTGTGGCAATATGATGATGACAATAGCTTGGTAGATTAAACTATTTATTTATTGCCAGACGCTTTAATTACATAATGATTTAAAATCTAACAAACAATGCAGTGCGATTTCACAAGGTATTAGTGGTACTCTGAATGGTAAGTACTTTTCTAAACCCTATATAATATAAAAATTCGTAATGTTTTTCTGTTTAAGCTCTGTCCTTACCAAAGTAATGCATGTATATGTGAGAGAAACACAATCCATGGAGGCGGGTGAATTTCTGTATCTTTTTATGTGACTGTGCAGTGAGGTTGTTCAAATTACACTGGTTCTTGCATTCATGAACTCAGTGTGTCCGTCTGTCTTCATATCATTAGACTCCTAAGTCACTAGAGATTTTATCATCACCATCATCATCATCATCAATATTTCCTATCCAAGAGCTAAGCGTAATTCGGATACGAGAAGAAAGGCAATCTAACGATTCTTATATTTCACGGAAATAAGTAGTTACCCAAGAATACCCCATAAAAACGTCAGAAAAAGAAAATTCTAACAGAAATGTCACACCACATCTATTATCAAATGCATACAGGGAGACAAGGTGAAAGATAGGTAAAACTAGTTAGTGGGAGGAAGAGAACTGGAGTATAGAAAAGCCACAAAATCCTCACATTAGCGTATATACACACACGTGGTTGCCATGAAAATGTAGGTCTGGACTGTTTGTCGTGAACATCACGGGACTGATCCCGGTTGTGTCAGAAAATAGTTCGACATCTGAATTTTACCAAAAACCTTCACTCTTCTTCCTCGGCCCATCTAGATGTGGTACGGACAGGCCCTTTAATACTGTCGCATCGTTCATGATGAGATAACCTCTTGTGTGACTCAGATTAGACGGTTAGTTAACAGTGTACTCGTTGAAGTGATGAGGTGAGTAACACCATCTGTTGGCGGGTGAAACCAAGATTGGCTTCAGAGGAAAGACTCTCTTGCTTGTATCCAGAATACGATTTATATTATAATAACGAAAACTCCTTAAGATGATTTTTAACTCTAAGATACCTATCATCTTCGTAAGGAACTATATAAAGAAGTAATAGCATTAGGAATCCTATAAAAGAAAATCATTACAATAAAGCAAAGGATGGAAATTTATTTACCAAAAGTATACGTGACCTAGCTGCGAATATAAAAATTGTTTTATTTGGTGAGTTAAGTCACCATTAATAAGCTGCTTATCTGATGATGCGATCAACGCAGACTGCATAAATATAAATCAGCTGAATATACCCTAGTGTTTCAAATAGGGATATTAATAGTAATTAGTGAAGAACCATCAGGGTGTTGGATGCATGCGGTGTGGTGTATGTGTTTCTGTATTACTTTTGCTAAAATAAAGAATCTTAATTAAGTGGAGTTCTAATTCTGCCTATACCCAACCCTACTGTAATGCCCTATTCCTGGCTCTTCTCCACATGACACCGCTCGTCCTCCAGCCTCACATGCACACAACACCTCTCTCCCTCTTCCTACCTTGTTTTCACTCTTGTCGTATTTTCACTCTTCCTGCCTCATCTTCACTCCTCCCACCTCCACACTGCATCTCCCTCGTCCCGTCTCATCTTCATGCCACATCTCCCTCCCGCCTCACTTGCACACCTCACTCCCTCCTCCCGCCTCACTTGCACACCTTACTCCCTCCTCCCGCCTCACGTCCACACCACACCTCCCTCTCTTCTGCCTCACCTGCATACCACACATCCTTCGTCCCGCCTCATCTCCACACTACACCTCTCTCCTCCCTCCTCCTCCTTCCCTATCCTCATACACAAAACAGTGTAAAATATTAAACTTTTAAGTGTGTGTGTGTGTGTGTGTGTGTGTGTGTGTGTGTGTGTGTGTGTGTGTGCTTTATACAACTGTGTCAATGTATATTTCCTAAGAGACGACTATAACAAACACTTAGAGCTAACGTTTTTATACCGGGGTTATAAAAAATTGCCAATAAATACGGATCATTACACCATACAAATGAAGTGAAAAGATGGGTAAATTTCAGAACAAATTTAATAGGTATCATAACTGATTCTTAAAGGACGCAAAACGACTCTTACATCCTCTTGGTACCAACACAACCACCACTTCCTAAGACATCGGCGAATGAGCATCTCTGACTGTCCAGACCTTTGATACTGAATTTTTTACTTTTAAATGCTTTTCTTTTTATTTTTCTTGTGCTTTAAAACCCCTGTCCACTCCTTCTCTTGTTTCATGCTGCCATCCTCCCCCTTGTCACTGGCTTTAGCGGATCCTGTGGTGGGTTAAGGGCCAGGTTCTTACAAGCCTCACTTCCTGCGAAAAAAAGCACTTGCAGGACTTTATTTCTCTCCACACTTTGCTCCCTCCCTCTTATTTTCTTTTATGGTTTCTTATATTTATCATTAATCTGCTTTTTACGTAGAGCTTAATTCAGTTTTCCCGGTGTTGCAGTTTTTCATCATATTTTAGAGGTATTAATTCCATAAGGGATATATCAGTGTGAGATATCATTATAAATATACAATGTGAGGAGAGAAGGTTGCACAGCATAATTTCTTTTAAGCTTCTATCATTCTTCAAGTAGATCAGACTTGCTCTTTGCACATGGACTACACAAAGGTCGTTGAGGCAGGTAACTGTTACGACTTATTCCTCGTTCTTTTAAACCTGTTACCTGAAGGCCGGTTACCTAAAAAAAAAAATAATAATAATGATAATGAAAACGGCAGATAGCTACTATGAGAATTTGATTTTATACGAGGAATTTCTGCTTTAAACACCTTCATTCATTTGCTTCCATCGAAAACTGTGCAAAGTGAAATGTGTGTGTGTGTGTGTGTGTGTGTGTGTGTGTGTGTGTGTGTTCTCAGTGTACAGTCAGGGGTTTTTATCACGAAAACAAAATCTGGCACAGTGGTAGATATCAAAGAGAATCAGGTTTAAAGCTGGGTGGGACAAGAAAACATACCTATCGATGTTCCAGACCAGGAAGAGGGGACATAGCGCCACCCTCTTTCATTCTAAGTTAGAAAGGATGTCAAGGGTACTGGAGTATTAGGTGTGAGAGGAAGGATGGTGTACAGTCGTAACGGTAGATACTATTGTTTAGTAATGCAACATAAAGCATTGAAATAATTAAATACGTGAGTGTCAGAGACTAAAAGATGTAACCTACGGACGTGGCAAGCGAGTCACCAGGAGTTCTGAGATTATAAAGTAATAATGGGAGGGAATGTTTATGTACTGAATAGGAACTGAAGACACTTTTTGGTGATCAACTTCAGTTACTGAGATGTGATTCATCCTTCGCTATAAGACTTCCTGGAAAGTTTATTTTTCTTTCGACCTGATAAAAAAGACACAAGCGTCCTAATTACCGGGCGACAGAATGAAAAAGGAAAAAAATGAAGCGAGCTTATTGTACGGGTACGAGGGAAAATATGTTTTGAAAGTTGGAACAAAGACAGAACAAAAAATCAGTAGTAAAAATTAGTAAAGTCAATGGATCTTCGTTACACACACACACACACACACACACACACACACACACACACACACACACACACACACACACACACACACACTCTCTTCGGAAAAATCAGTAGAAGTCAATGGATCTTCTTCTCTGTCTGTTTGTCTGTCTGTCTGTCTGTCTGTCTGTCTCTCTCTCTCTCTCTCTCTCTCTCTCTCTCTCTCTCTCTCACACACACACACACACACACACACACACACACACACACACACACTTGCTACTTTCCCTTTAGGTCCTCGCACCCCCCACCTGGAAATTGTTCACTACCCCCTGTTTCCCCTGTGTAAGAACCACTGCTTTAGACCGTGCAAGTCGCCTACCATCCCTCACCCTCTTTCTCCTAGTGATATAGCTGCTTAATCCCTTCCTTCACCGACACCTGAATTTCCCGGATTTCCCTATGGACATCAAGAATCGCGGTTCTCCCTTTACCTTGCTGGTCTTTCCTTAGTTTTCCCCTAAGTAATCAGTATCCCTCTTCCTACTTCTTTTTTTTTTTTTTTTTTAGAACTACGACGCTAGACGAGAAGAGTGGCAGGAATGTTATTAGCTTTTTCATCTTTAGCGAAGAGGGAAGAAGGAGAAAATAAGAAAGAAAGTGGGATTTTCATGTCCAGACACAAAGAGAGAGAGAGAGAGAGAGAGAGAGAGCGGGCACAGGAAAAGAGCAGGGAGGAAAATTGAGCAAGGTAGTGTTGGAAGGAACGGTGAGAGGCAGCGGAAGAGTGTGGAGGAAGGAGGTAAAAGTCAGGTCAAGGCGGAGGAAAGATATGGCTGGGTAAGAAGGGCGGGAAGGAAAACAGGTGAGAGTGTCTTGCTCGAGATTCTGGGATGGAGAGAGAGAGAGACAGAGACAGAGACAGACAGACAGACAGACAGATCAGAATGTGATCAATGAAAGAAGAGAGGAAAGATGAGGTAAGGTTACTGTCTGATTTCATGGAAAACGTAGGCCAAAGCATCAACGAAAAAGAGGAAGGAAGTAGTCATAAAGCAGGATAGACTACAAGAGGATAATCAAGGCCGGAGACAAGTGTAAGATGATGAACAATAATCATATAAATTCAAAAACACATTTTTCATTATTAGCAAGAGCCATCGGCAGTACTGAATTGGCGAAAGAAGTAGGCGTATTAATTTCCCAAAAGTGCACCATAGCAGACAGGAGAGCACAGAGGCCTCTGACAAATAAAAAGGCAATTTAGATGCAGAAATAAACAAATAACCTTCAGTCAGGACAATTCTCTGGTACGACTGCATCTGGGTTTTGCTGTGCATTTCCAGTGCTGACCCTGTAAAACGATATCTAGAACCTTGAGGCAGTCCAGGTGGGGGACTGGTTACATCCAGCACGCAAAAGGAGAGCAAGTGAAGTCTGCAGGTCACTGGGCGGTAGAGACCGTGATTGCAAAGACAATTAACTGAGGTTTTCAAAACATTCATGGACCGGAAAACGGCGACTACCAACTCACATATTTTAAACAAATTCAACGATATATCGTGGATATCTGCTTGATTCAACGTACTGCCATATTGATATTTTAGAAAGTGTCTTCATGTAGATGACCTTCAATACAGTACTTGAAATCGACTACCAGCAGAGGTAGTTGACAGTTCCTCAAAAACAGTTAAAACTAAATTAAACTGAGCTTTGTTACGTCTGTCTTTGTGGTTGATTGAATGATTGCTCCTTTCCTGTAAAATTTACTAGTCCAGCATGTACCCTTTAGGTTTGGTACGGTTCCCTTTCCATGCCCCTGATATGGGTGGGAGAGATGGATATGGGGAGGCTTCATCTTTCCTCGACATTCCTCTCACTATCAGGATAACAACGTGTATCTCGCAACTTGGCAGATTCATTCATGGTACTGTACAGAAGCGATCTGAGTAGTGAGACGTTCAGAAGCACTACTCTCTCTCTCTCTCTCTCTCTCTCTCTCTCTCTCTCTCCATCGGAGCGGATTATCATTGAAAGTTCCTGAATATCATCTTTGTTCTTTCCTACTGTAGAACTCCAAAGGAGAAATAAAATGTTATAAAACTAACCACCAAGTCAGAAATAAGTAGGCGAAAGAAGAAAATGCAGACGGTAAGATAGTAATTTTCAAAAGGCAATTATAATTTATTTCCATGCAGAGAACGATCACACACACACACACACACACACACACACACACACACACACACACACACACACACACACACACACACACACACAGACACACACACACACGTAAAATTTTCCCCAACCAGTACACCAACACATGGCAGTCAAGGTGTCAATCAAAACACATCGACTCTACTGATAACTCGTCTCTGAACACGAGCAAACCTATTTTACATTCTAATCCACACACGCTCACTCCCCTGTCACCTCTTACGGCCTCATCGGTGTGTCCTACATTCGGCTACCCTAAGTTGTCTCATTCATTAACCTCCACAATATCAACTGCATCGGAGCAGTCTGAAAAAGTTTTATGTAAAGGATGTTAGTGATAAAACTTTAGAATTTCATGGACAGTTTAGTTAATATACTGTTTATTTATACCACTCGACTGCACAGCAAGTCAGTAAGGAAGAGAGAGGCGCAATAGGTTTAAGATTTGAGGAGGGTAGGACTTCAAACCTCCACCTCCCTTCTTGTTGATATAAGTAGTGGTAACGAGCGTGTGAAGATGTAGAATAAGAAGTTTGAGAGGCAGCTTGTGAAAGAAAAAGAGCAAGGAAATTATGGAGGGAGTGTGGAAGGAAGGGCAGAGGTGTAAGTTAGGCAAGGCAGTCTATAGCCTGAAAGGAGGCCAGTAATAGAGATAGACTGTTAATGTTTGTCGGGGAGGAGAAAGATTGCCGTGAGTTCCAAATTCTTACAGACAATAATAATGGTCCAACTGTTCATGCCACTGTAAGATTTATAATACCTGTATATCCATACCATTTTGAACAGGCAGGCTTCTTCCTCTCCATTTCCCCTCATCGTTTGGCTTTCTTATCTGTTCCTTTTTTTTTTCTATTTTGTAAGCTCTCTCCTTAGTCTTCCCCCTGCTTGCCAATTAACCCTAATGCCCTCATTCTTATTCCATCCTCACACCGATCCCTGTGTCGCTCCCTCATCATTATTCTGAAGCACCTTTGATCTCTTAATTCTTCTCCCCCTCCTTCTCTCATACTTTGCTTTCTCTTCTATTCCACCACCATTTAATTCCCTAAATTCTGTTCAATGTCAATCCCCCTCCTCCTAGTCCACTTGTTTTTTCCTCATATTCTGCTCTCGATCCTCCCCGATCCTTCACTGTATCCATTCTCTCTCTCTCTCTCTCTCTCTCTCTCTCTCTCTCTCTCTCTCTCTCTCTCTCTCTCTCTCTCTGTTCCGTAAATATTCATAGTTTTCTTGCATTCATCAACTTTTAACACCTCTGTCTCCTTGTCCTTCTCTTACTCACGACTTCTGCCTATGCTCTCCACTTTTTTCTTCTCATACAATTTCTCCCTCTCCTCAACGAGTAACAATTCTCTTTCCTCCTGTATTTTTTCATCTATGTTTCTCTTCCTCTTCCACCTCTTACTTTATCCTACACTTTCTCATTCTCCTTTTCCTCATCCAATTGCTCTCATATTTCCTCTTCTCTTCCTCCATCTCAGTTCCTTTCATTTTCGCTCCCTCTCTCGCTTTCAATAATGCATTATTTCTTAAGTCCCTTAGCACCAATACACCAGTCCTGTATGAGACAGCCCTAGCATGTATTCAGTATGGACGGTGGGTGTTAGCACCGAAGTGGTGACATGTGGAGGTGTAGGAGGACTGCTGGGCCTTGGGATAGGCTACTGCCCCCGAGATATAGGCCCTGAAGCCTTTGCCCAGAGTCGGACCATTAAAAAAAAAAAAAAAAAAAAAAAAAAGCCAACTTCTTTGACATTTGTGTTGTTTTCGCTTTCCTCATTCCTCAAACATTTTTCTTATTCCTTCGCTTCATTTATATTTACGCATCCATTTCCTCTGATATTTTTCTTTATTTCACAGTTCCTTCTAGCTTGATATTTCATTTTCCTCAAGTTCTCATCCTTCTCTCTCTTCTATCCAATTTCCCTTCCTTTATTCTGCTTCTCCTTCTTCCCCCTTGCCCCATAATTCCTTCCTCCCTTCTGTCTCACCTAGTCCTTGTCTTTGTCCCTAAATAATTCAAAACTTCCACCTTGATGTCTTTCTCCATCTTCTCTTCTTTCTCCTCCCCGTCTCATTCCTCCCTCCTTCCTCCTTCTTTGACCTTTTTCTTTTGCTTCCGTTAACTGCTGCTGTATTTCGTGTGCTTTCTTTTTATTTCACATCCCTCTCTTGCATATCTCCCTCCCTCCATCATCTCTGCTTTTCCTTTAGTTGCTTCATCTATTCACAGTTTTTGTCCACACTTTTTTCTTACTTGATTTTTTATGACCAATATTTCTTATCCTTTATTTATCATCATCATCATCGCTATCATATACCGGTATGTCATTATAGTTGATCTTTCCGCTATGGATGAATAAGGATACTTCCTCTTGATGATTAAGAATTGTTGGCAGGGGAATTGGCCTTTACTTAATAAGATTTATGGTTTTCCTGTTCTGTTTCCTCGAGAGCACCTCATATCGTCCCTGCGTGATTATGACGCGTCGCTCTGCCACTGAGACCTCCAAGTTGCCTCTCTTCCTTTCATTCCTGCGACCCTAATGTCACCTCGAGTCAACATCAAAGGGGCCGGGGAGGGTGAAGAGGAAAGAGGCAGGAAGTGACGGACGGTGAGACATTACTGATAAGGCAAGGAGAGGGAATAAGCTGGCAAACATATCTATCTACTTATCCGTGTATCTATCTATTTATCTATCTACCTACCCATCTCTCTCTATATCTATTTATCTATTTATCTGTAGTATAACTACCTATTTATCTATGTATATATGAATATACATAGTACATTATATCTAACTACATGAGAGAGAGAGAGAGAGAGAGAGAGAGAGAGAGAGAGAGAGAGAGAGAGAGAGAGAGAGAGAGAGAGAGAGAGAGAGAGATGGGGGTTGTCACAGTCACATCACACTGTGAAAAGAAGGACGTGAGCCGAAAGGGAATGAGGCTGGGTGAGTGGGGGAGAAAGGGATGAAGGAAAAATACGATCGTGGTGGATACCGGAGAGAAGAAGAGAAACAACAAATGGAGGAAGAATCATGTATGAATTAGAGAGATGTGCGAGTAAACAGTGAAAGATAAGTACAAGCGTTGCAATTAAATCAAAGGCAATGAATTAGCTTCCTTATTTCGAGAATTCTCTCCCTAACTCACTCGAATTGGAGATGAAATAAAAATGAGTAATTGAATTGCAGCGCTTATTAAAAGGAAGATTCACTAGAAAAAAAAAAAGGAGTAAGCTTATGAAGGAGAAAGATGAGAAGGAAGACAAGAGTAATTATGTACAGCGGGCGAGTAAAAAGAAAGAGAAACAAACATAATAACGGGACGAGGGAGAGAATAAGAAAAAAAAGTGCGAAGGTAAATAACGGAGGCAACAAAAGACAAGGAAATGCATGAAAGAGAGAGTGAATAAGACCAGTCCACGGTGAAAAGAGAGAGCGAGGGAGTACAGTGAGGAAAGGCACAGTAATAATATAAAAATTCCACTGTGGAGAGAAAGGTATGAACACAAAGATATACAAGTGATAAACAGGCAAAGGACATGAAGTAAAAAAAAAAAAATGAAGGAAGATGCTGGAAGTATCTGGAAAAGGAGCATCCAAGGAGAGAATAGTGTTGCTTGTCTCTCGTCTGTCACCGTCTTCTTCCCCCAGAACCGTCACACTTTTCTCATTCCTCCCACTCACATCTTCTCTCCTCTTTCTTCTCCTCCTTCTCCCCATTCTTCCTGTCTTTTCTGTGACACAAGGCTGGGCAGGCGGTGTATTTTCTTCTGAATTCTTTGTGCAATGAGAGGCAAAAGGAGGAAATGATGGAAAGGAGTATAAAAGAGAGAAAGGAGTGACGCACAAAGGCTGAAAGTATATGACGGACCAACAAACAAACAGACAGAGAAAGAGACAGCCTTTCTCTCCCCTCCGCCTTTTTACTAACCTTCCCCTCACCCTCTCGTAAGTGTCTAATGTAGTCTTCTTATGTGGATCCCTTTTTTTAAATCCACTCCTCTCCATCCCCACCTCCATACTCTCCTTTCCCTCCTCGCCACCATCGGCTATCACCATCCCCTTTTCTGCGTCTTATCACTTCATCCATTTTAACTGGAACGTATTCTCGTGGATTGTCTTCCATGTTTCCCAGTTTTATGCTCATTTGCGTCTGAAATAGCAGTAACAACAACAACAATAACAACTAATAATAATAACAATAATAATAATAACACTAATAATAATAATAACTCGGGGGGCACTCAGTGGAGCGCATCCCTCCGACAAGGGCACGTAATTTCCAAACCACTCTTCATAATACGATCCGGATCGGTCCCAAAAGTTAATCGATTGTTCCCTGGGACATGGGTTATTTTTTCACCAAATTTGGGCCAAATTTCTCTTTTAGTTTTTAAGTAATCTTAATAACAAACAAACAAACAAACAGGGGTGAAAACATACTCGCCTTGTCGGAGAGAATAATAATAATAGTTCAGCTGCTATTGATGTTGCTGCTATATTTCTACTACTATTGCTACTATTATTAATACTACTGCTAGTAATACTACCACTACTGCTGCTTTACTACTACTACTACTACTACTACTACAAATTATACTACTACTGCTACTGCTACAACAACAACAACAACAACTACTACTACTACTACTATTACTACTACTACTGCTACTGCTACAACTACTACTTCTACTACGACTACTACTATCAGTGCTATTACTATTATCGGTACTGATGCTGCTACTGCCATTAGTACTGGCAATAGTAGTAGTAGCTGTACTGCCAGTACTTATTATTTTTTTTTTTTATGTATCCGACTCTGGGCAAAGGCTTCACAGCCTGCTCCCAAGGCCCAGTAGTCCTCCTACATACCATGCACCTCTACATGTCACCACATCGGCGCTAACACCCACCGTCCATATTGAATATATGCTAGAGCTGTGTTATACAGGACTGGTGTATTAGTATTAGCTGGGGTTTTTACAACATGTCGGCGGGCCTTCTGGTAGATAAGTAAAGTCTGCTTTTACTAAATTCAAATTCTTCAACTGTTCCCTGCCCCAGCGGGGATTTGAACCTGGGTCTGGTAGGACTGCAGGCCACCTCTCTACCGATTGAGTCACCGCCTCCCCCCCCCTCTCTCTCTCTCTCTCTCTCTCTCTCTCTCTCTCTCTCTCTATTCATTTCCTACAACCTTAACCAAAGGAAATATATGTACCATTTGGATGCATACATACATAGTACATACATACTGTATATGCGTTTCGCGTATCAAGAGCGGTGTTATTTTTTGCGTGGTGTGTGTGTGTGTGTGTGTGTGTGTGTGTGTGTGTGTGTGTGTGTGTGTGTGTGTGTGTGTGTCGCGTTTTAACAAGGTATATACCTATTTTTATCCGATTTTAACCACACTTCGTGGAACGGTTGGGGGATAGCCATGGAGAAGCCTATCTAATAGAGAGAGAGAGAGAGAGAGAGAGAGAGAGAGAGAGAGAGAGAGAGAGAAAAGCAATGTGAAATTAATGAGTGAAGCTCTGACTTGACAAAATCAACTTAAAACAGTTTTATTCAGTTTTGAGAAAAAATGGGGTAAGGGTTGAGAGTCGGGCAGGAATGAAGTGAACCAGTACTGACAATATTTAGCCGGAGGTGAAGGTCACAGACAGGGTCAAAGTTGGATCCGAGTGTGTGCCTGAATACAAAATAAGACAAGCAGTTTTCATCCAATTTTAACTAAACTTGGTGGACAGGTTTAAGGTAAACCAATGAGTGTATGATTTTTTTTTTTCTTTAAGAAGAGGTCAACGTCACAGGGCAAGGTCAGCTTAAAGTATTTATCTCGTTCGGACCAGAATTAAGTGAAGGTTTTAGGGCACGGCAAAAATGAAGAGATTCACGTTTGAAAATAAACATTTAAATGTGAAGTTTCGATGTCTCTGCGTGCGTGGTAACAAAATAATTCAAACAGTTTTAATCCGATCTTAATCAAAATTCAAAGAAGGGTTGAGGGTCAGCCAAGAAGAGAATTAATTGTTTTATAGCATAATGGATGAAAGATCTTGGTGCTAGGGCAAGGTCTACTTAACAGTTTTTATACGACTTAACCCAAACTTTTTGAAGAGTTTGCGATAAGGTAAGGAAAAATGATTCTATTTTCGTCAATAATCAATCAGAGGTGAAGGTCATAGGGAAAGGTCAATTCAGTTACCATACATGGTGGAAAAGTTAAGGCTCAAGCAGGAATGATGAGATTCAACTTTGTGAACAAAGATGACGGTTAAAGGGCGAGGTCAAGTATTCAGCCGTATGAGTTGGCAGTCACTGGCGTTGCACTCTGTGAGTGCTCTTTCTTCTTTATCAATAAATTTATTCTGTAGTACAGAAACTCTGTATTATAGTACAATTTTTTTTTTTTAATTCTAATACAGAATTCTAGCCTCGTTCCTTTTGTACATGACCATCATGCCATTACTATTTGATTTGTTATGATAAACTTAGTCTTGTTTTGTAAGCGCCATCAGTCGTTGCTGTACATTTCCTGAACTGTAGGAGTTTAACAAATTATTTAAGAATTTAAGTTTTTCCCAGTTTCCCCTCATCTTAATAGGTTTTACTCTACAAACACAGGAGCAAGGTTAATAAAATCCCTCCTCATAAAATGTGGCGCTCATAAATTGCCTGAGCGGGTCCTGGGCCACTGAGAGGTGAGCAATATTGACCCAGGGGAAAATATTGACTCTAGCTGGTGGTAGGGATGATGAAGGGGTGGAGGGGTGATGAGACATGATGAGTTGAGGAGGGGGACGAGTGTGATGAGATGGAGCGTTGTTCAGGCGGAGGAATGGAAGTATGATGATGTGAAGGGGAGGAGGAAAATGACATGGAGAGGATGAGGTGTGATATGAAGGAGAGAGAGAAAATGACATGGAGAGGCTAAGGTGTGATGAAGTGGAAGGTTGGTGTGTTAGAGGGTTGGAGGTGGGATTAAGTGATGGGGCGATGTAAATGTTATGCATTTGTTTTGTAAAAAAAAATCTGTAAGACTGAGGTAATAAGGATCAGTATATTCTTAGAACTGTTACATTATATTCTTTGGTTTTTGAAATGCTTCCTACAATATTTCATCTAGGAATATTACATCGGTGGATTCTATGTCATTCCATCATTAAACGTTTGTCCTCTCTGGTCAGTGGCAAGGGCTTCAATCTATACAGTACAGTTCTTATTCAGTTTGAGTTAGTATCTGTTCTAACATCCAATCCTTGACTGCCCCATACGAAACTTAGGCGCAAGGGACTAGGTTACTGAATCTAGGCATTTAAGGTGGGAGTTGCTCGTCCTGAGCGAAATTATGAGAACAGTAACTCTCAGCTTTTCCTGGGATGTAAACATTTATAGGCCACATTCGGTTGGAGTACCTTCATCTGGTTAATCACCAGACCTTCATTTGCTAATATATTTACCAAACAGGGTTGGAACTGAGTTCCTAGGCATGAAGAACTCATTTGGTCAATCACTCATTGTAGAGGCATCTGAAAAACGCACTTGAGAGGATGCACAGTAATATTCCTTTATCCATGTCTCTGACATCAGTTCATCTTTTCATACTTAAATATATAGACACTTGCCTGTCAAATCAAATCTCGCATCATTCATAGACTGGAATTCACATACTGTTCGAGCGGGCCATGGGAGCAATGACTGGTGAGCAGTATTGACTTGGGGGAAATATTGACTCCGACAGCTGGCAGGGATGATGCAGGGGTGCACGTGTGACGGGGTGTGTGAGAGGTGGAAGGGGGGTTACTGGTAGGAAGCAGGAGGGAGAACAAACAGGAATATTAAGTCTTTTGTGTCTGCTGAGATGAAAGATGAAGAGAGGGGACGAAAGGACTGCGAGTGGGAAACGAAAAATAATAATGGTGAAGGGAGCACTGGCAGAAATGGAGAATTAAAAACTGGGAAGAGGAAAAGACGGATCGTCCAGCTAAAATGACATCTACCAGAGAGAGAGAGAGGGAGAGAGAGAGAGAGAGAGAGAGAGAGAGAGAGAGAGAGAGAAGGGGGGGATATAAACACAAGAATAACAGTATGAAGAATCTGACTAGATTAGACAAAAAAAAAAAAAGTAATATTACAGTTTCTGCCGGTTTATATGTAGATCTACAGATTTTGTGGATAATTTTAGATTGTTATATATAGTATGAAGAAGAGACCTACTCCACAGATTTGTATATATTTTCATAATAAAATAAAACCTTCATTTTCTTCATGAATAAGATGAAGGCAATCAAAATAGTTATTATTTCAACCAGTTGGGAATGCTGTTTAAAGTTCTTCATTTAAAATAATCCAGTATGAAAAGGAGGGCTTTAACTGAATTTCGTTACATTGCACAGAGTTCTTCATTAACGCTACCTCACATACACTAGGTACTTTTTTTTAGTCTGTTGAAGAAGAATCACTAAAAAGTATGAAGTGGAATTAAATCGAATAATTTCGGAGACAGGGGTGGTAATTGTGACATGGGAGTAAGGGAAGGGGAGCTGGATGGAAAGGAATATTTGGGAGAGGGAAACGTAGCAGGGCCTTGACCAAGCTTGCCTGATGTGGCTATGAGGTTGATGTGTGCAAGAAGGTGGAACGACAATCTCCGGGCAGGCAAGCGTTGATCAAAGTTGTCGCTGTATTTGCCCCCCTTCCTCACACACACACACACACACACACACACACACACACACACACACACACACACACACACACACACACACACACACACACACACACACACACACACAAACACACACACACATACACACACATACACCACTTTTTTTTTTTTTTAGCTTGGACGGTTGTGGATGGCTTGTCCTCTTTTCTTTTAACTTGTCGATTCCGGGTTATGGCTCGTTCTTTGTTGTTTTCTTGGAGAATGCTGCTGTGTTGTGTTGCTGAGAGTTTTTTTTTTTTTTTTTTTTTTTTTTGGGGGGGGGGGGTAGCTGGTCTCATACCGGAACATTGGTAGGTCATGACCATAGGTTCTTATATCATGTGTTTCTAGGTCTTCTGCTTCTGCTTCTCACTTCGTCTCATATTGCTTCGACTCCTCCTTGAGAAATTGTCGTTGAGATCTATTCAAGTATGAAACCTAAGAAACCTTTCAGCTAAGTAGGTGAAACATGCAAATGAACAATATCCCTGTCTTCTCTGCTCTCTTCAGATTAATTAAGACACTACTTCAACTTAAGTCTAGCGCCACTGATGAGAGTTTTTTATCGCCGATCAGTGGCGTGAAAACTAAAGCAAGAATTGATTGTCAACAGAGAATATGATAGGCATTCTCCAGGCGAGGCAGCTATTCATGGATTCATCTGACTCTGACCTCATGGTTGCTACATCCTTGCTTCAGAGAAAAAAGAAAGGAAGTCTAAAGGATTAATCTTATGAGTTACGGTCTTATGTTGTGATGATAGTTTATGCCAGCTTATACTCCTACTCTGCTTTCATCATTATTGGTGTGTTTGCCAAAACAAACATACGGTGGTATACACCACAATTTCTTCATGACATTACTTGGATTTACATATCTACTAGCATAATCTCTCAAAAATTATATTTCGTTACGTTTACTTTGTCATATACTACATACATCTCCAAAACAGGGTAGCTCTTGTTTATTTCCATCAAATCTTTTATATCGTGTAGACTCGTAGAGTGTCTTGGTTTAAACAAAAACTCATCATAATGTAATATAATTTGATCACTGTGATGGTGGAATTAAACCATTCGGTTCCCGCAACGTCCATCCTAACAGTTACTTTAGCAGACAAGGGATGAGGCAATGGCACACCGAATGTCTGACTTGGTTCGTATCTCTGAGTGGGGTAAAAATAATCTTGCTGTTTTTAATGCATCAAAGACTCAGTTTTTACACCTATTAACCCGACAGAATCTTCCACAGGAGTACCCACTAATGTTTAATAATATCCAGCTCAAGCCTGCATCATCCTTGAACATGCTTGGGGTTTCATGCACTCGGGATTTATCTTGGAAAGATCATATTACATTGCTTGTAAAATCAGCTTCCAAGAGATTAGGTGTGCTAAGCCGTCTCCGTACCTTCTTTACCCCTGCACAGTAGTTGACTTTATACGCGGGTTTTATTCGCCCCTGTGTAGAGTACAACTCTCATGTGTGGGGAGGCTCCTTCTCAACAGGGTGGAGTCAAAGGCTTATCGTCTCAGTAACTCTCCTCCTCTTACTGGCTCCCTTCAACCTTTGCCTTTTCGCCGCACTGTTGCATCTTTATCGCTTTTCTATCGCTACTTCCATGGTCACTGCTTCTCTGAACTGTCTGCTTGCACCTCTAGAACGGGTGCATAGCACCCGTCTAGCAACAAACTCTCATCCATTTTCTGTCCAACTCTTTAATGCAAGAGTTAGATAGATAGGTAGGTATCATCATCAGCCGTTTGAGTATCCACTGCAGGACCGGCCTATCCCGATCGAAGTCGGGACGATACAGCCAATGTATCTCTACCAAGTGGCTTAGGCTGTCTGGTAGAGATTGTATGTAGGGTGAGAACTGCTTGTAAGTGTAACTGTAGTGTTGGAGTGCCTTTGGATGTGTGTGTAGTCTGTGAACCAAGTGTAAGCGGCCCACGCAAGCCGACTGGGTGCAAGCATACTGTACAGTAAGCGACACTGGTTCAACCACAGCACCCCTTGTGTCCGCCAATGTAGTACGTGGCCGGGTGAACACTCCCAAAGTTTATTACCCTGGCGGGGCGCGAACCCTGGCTCACCCGTGTACGAAACACACACGCTACCACTGTACCACAGAGGCTCCATATATATATATATATATATATATATATATATATATATATATATATATAGGCCGGTCCTGCAGTGGATACTCAAACGGCTGATGATGATGATATATATATATATATATATATATATATATATATATATATATATATATATATATATATATATATATGTATGTGTGTGTGTGTGTGTGTGTGTGTGTGTGTGTGTGTATTCTGAAGTTTCTGAAGCTTAAAATTTTGCTTCATGCAGTATTTGCGGTGAAAGACTGCTGCATTTTCCATAAGAAGTCCCTCATCATGTGCAATCTGATAATGCGCTGAGCCCGTATCAATACTACTGTATTAATCTCAGTTATAGTTTTCCTTTGGATATGTATCTTTAACGGTATGGTGCAGCTAATGTGAAAAAAAATCCGAATTATATTTAAGCCATGTTTTTTTAATGCTGTGTATGTTCACACAACAAAGTATAACATACTTCGTAAGAAAATACTTATGAAAAATTTTAAGTATTAATTTTTCATGATAATGCATTCCACCCCTCTCTCTCTCTCTCTCTCTCTCTCTCTCTCTCTCTCTCTCTCTCTCTCTCTCTCTCTCTCTCTCTCTCTTTCTTTATTTACTTTATTTATATTCATTCATCATCCAATCCTACGTTGCCCCATGAGAAGCGTAGAAGCCTGGGGCTAGGCAAGTTAGTCCTGACATGAAAGATGAGAGTGACCAGACTCACTCATCCCTGAGTGGCATTAGGTGAGCAATAAATCCCAACCATTCCTTGGATATAAACCTTCACCGGCTCAATCCGATTACAGTGCGTGCTTATCCACTAAACCACCAGGCGCCAAAATTTGGTTATATGGTTACAACCCAGCGTAGTAAATGGTTTCCTGGTGTACAGGAAACCATTTGGCTTGTCACTCAATGTAGAGTCAACTACAGGCAGAAGGAAGAGGAAAGAATGAAGGAAAGGAAGACAGAGGGGGATGGAAGGAAAGAAGGATGGAGTAAACAGCGGACATCCGAGAGCGGCACTACATAGAGTGAGTGGATGGCGAGCGCCCCCACCAACCATATATATATATATATATATATATATATATATATATATATATATATATATATATATATATATATATATATATATATTTATATATATATATATATATATATATATATATATATATATATATATATATATATATATATATATATATATATATATATATATATATCCCATTTACTACGCTGGGTGGTAACCATATAACCAAATTTTGGCACCTGTTGGTTTAGTGGGTAATTATTGCGCTCCAGTCGGATTGAGCCGGTGAAGGTTTATATCCAAGGGATGGTTGGGGTTGATTGCTCATGTAATGCCACTCAGGGATGAGTGAGGCTGGTCACTCTCATCTTAAATGTCGAGATCAACTGCCTAGCCCTGGGCTCCTACGCTCCTCTTGGGGCAATGTAGGATTGGATGATGGATATATATATATATATATATATATATATATATATATATATATATATATATATATAATGTATATATATATATATATATATATATATATATATATATACTGTATTTATGTATATATATTAGTGCATGCCCCCCATAACTACGAGAATAAAGAGTAGCCTTTCCATCACAAAATGTTTGTAAATACCATTTTCCTTGTTTCCATACCGTTACTGAGTCCACAATGACCAGTTCAGACCAGAAAGTCGAAAAAATTATTTTCGCATGTTTTCGAGCGTCGCGATTTCTGACAATTTTTCGCCGCCGCTTCCCTCGCGATCTCCAAAATTTTTATTTGGCGTTTTTATGACTCCCTGCACTTACCCCGACCTAATTAAAAAAAAAGAATTAGGTTGATATCTATTACCGTTTTTGTTAAAGAAACGAACAAACGCACAGACAGAAACATAGATACACATCTTATATATATATATATATTCATTCATTGCCAGACGCCATGTATCCCAAACGGGGTGGTCAAGGGCTTAGAGTTCATTGTTTTACAGGGAGGGGCACTAATCTTCCACCAACCCCACTTGACACGTAGGGATGCCAACAGCATCTGGTGTTCCCAGGCGGTCACCCATCCAAGTACTAACCAGACCCAACGTTGCTTAACTTCGCTGATCGGACGGGAAGCGGTGTACTCAACGTGGCATGGCCGTTATATATATATATATATATATATATATATATATATATATCCAATCCAACATTGCCCCATGAGGAGCGTAGGAGCCCGGGGCTAGGCAGTTGGTCCCGACATTTAAGATGAGAGTGACCAGCCTCACTCATCCCTGAGTGGCATTACATGAGCAATCAACCCCAACCACCCCTTGGATATAAATCTTCACTGGCTCAATCCGACTGGAGCGCAATAATTACCCACTAAACCACCAGGTGCCAAAATTTGGTTATATGGTTACTACCCAGCGTAGTAAATGGTTCCCTGGTGTACAGGAAACCATTTGGCTTGTCACTCAGTGTAGAGTCGCCCACAGGCAGAAGGAAAAGGAAAGAAAGACAGAAGAGGGAGTGTAAAGTCACCCGTAGGCAGAAGGACAAGGAAAGAACGAAGGAAAAAAGAGAGAAGAGGATGGAAGGAAAGAAAGATGGAGGAGAGGATAGGGCAGACACCCGAGAGCAGCACTACATCGAGTGAGTGGATGGTGAGCTCCCCCACCTACCACATATATATATAGATAGATAGATAGATAGGTAGAAAGATATAGATATATATATAGATAGATAGATAGACAGATAGGTAGATACATAGATATAGATATAAATATAGATAGATAGATATTTATGTTTATATATATATATATATATATATATATATATATATATATATACCATTGGATCCCAGGGTTGCTGGGCGAGGCACTGTACTGGGAGGGTCCTAAGCGTACCGCCCTCCGCCTATCGGCTCATAGTTGCGAAGCTCATAGGTCTCTACCCGGGTGTTCCCTACTCCATTCAAATTTGAAAATTCCCAGTTCTCTCCAGTACTCTGGACACCGGGCTCCAATGGGTTAAGTAGTTATATATATATATATATATATATATATATATATATATATATATCAGGGGTTCCCAACCTGGGGTAAATTACCCCAAGTGGGGTAATTTGGTCTTTTGTGAAGGGTAATGGGGGAGGTAACAAAACAAAAAAAATTTAAAAATCATACCAGTTATGATAGACTTCGGACCTATATTAAAATTCAGAGATGAATGTTTAAAGTCATGTTTATTTGGTATCAGTGTTAATAATAAAAATAAATTACTCCTTGCAATAACCCTCTTGGTTTTAGCCTATCCTTTAATTAAGTCCTACATTCAAACTAAAATCTAGGCATCAAAATGTTAAGCAGCTAAAATGCAATTGTGGAAACATAAGCAATGAGGGGTAATGAGTGAAGAGAGGTGTGGAAAATGGGGTAATGGGTAAATAAAGGTTGGGAACCCCTGATATATATATATATATATCAAAATAATAAGATAACTGAGCTATCCTGGTAGTGAAAACAAAAACATTCGTGGGACCTGATAAACCAGTCTAATACGATTAGAGATACTGTGTGGGGGCGGTCGTGAAATGTTACGAGGACAGACTATAAGTAAGCGGAATGAATCATGTCAGAATCATATTTGTGGAAGTGATTTATGAAATTTACGCAAACAAGATATTCACATGGCCTTTAGGGATCGTCCCCTATCCCAAAGGATCTTGGTCTAAGCCGTTATCATCGGCCATAGTTTTCAGTTAAGAAACAGAAAAGTTTTCATAATGCTAGACCTACACTCGACATGGTTATAGGCAGCGTGGGGACCCACCAAGGAATGACCTCAAAGTGTGGCCGTCACACGCGGCCATAGTTTTT
>NC_137014.1:6687081-7029581 GCF_032717465.1 Coenobita brevimanus
AGTAGTAAATGAAAATATAGAAGGGATGTTAGACAAGTAAACCAGGAGAGAAAGAAGGAAGAGAGGAGGAAGAAAAATCGGCAGAGAGAGAAAGAGAGAGAGAGAGAGAGAGATGGTGGAGCGAGGACGAAGCGTGACGGAAAGGGGAAATAAGCCAATTGGAAATCAAGCACGTTCGCTGACAGCCTGATCTGCGTTGCGCCCTACCGAACTGAGGTAAAGAAATGGGAATGGTAAGCATAGGAACTGGTGGGACGAGTAGCAGTGTTAGTGGAGAGGGAGGTTAGGACAGGAAAGCATACCCTCTAAAATTAGGTTTTGTAGGTTGGTGGTGTGTGTGTAGTGAAAGTATATTTCAGATTACCCTCACACAATGAATATGCTGGCCTGGGAGGAGGGGTGTCGTTGGATCCAAAGAAATGAATGGGATGCGCTGGAATTGTGATGACGGGTGTGGATGGGCCATAAGAGTATACCTTGGAAATCTTGTGGTATATATTTGATGCCTCGAGTGCAGCAAATGTTATATTAATTTTGTCTGTACCAAAAACTAGAACAAAGAATGGTCAGGTGGCTCATATATATATTCCTGGTGTCTTGGGAAGCAGGCAACATGTTTGTTGTTGGGCGACTGTAGGAGACAGGCATAAATTTTTCCACAAAAATCTCGGATATGAATGGGAATTGGAATCAGCTCAAACAGAGAGACTGATCAGGGAAATAGAATGTGACTAAAACTAGGAAATAGGCGACCACACTCACGATGTGGAACGTGTCCGAGCTCTTCCGGTGAGAATTTGGCACATACTAGTAATATTTCACACCTTAATCCTGTTACAGATCGCTCCAAATGGCGATCGTACCCACAGAGGTCTCCCCAAATGGTGAGGGATACTTTTTTACAGCCCAAGCTGAACATTTCTTAACACACTTAAGTGAATTTCGGCTGAAGTAAGCTGTCCTTGCTCTCGCTCGGACAACGATGAAAGGGATCAGAGTGAAAAAACAGTGAGTAAGAATAGTAAAGGATAGCAATGAAATGAAAGGAGGTGAGGCACAAGTTGAACAGGCTAATTGAAAAGGAAAGAGAGGGAAAAGCCTGAGAATATGAAGGTGGGAGAAAGGAAGAGAAGGGTAAAAATCGAAGCAGCAAAGGCCGAGGAAGAGGATGACATGTGATCAGCAAAGAGAGGAACGAGGCGTAGGAGAGTGATTTAAAAAGGACGGAAGTAGTGACGCAACCTGGCGGCAACACGACAGGAGGGACATGAACCGGAAAACAAAAAGCCAGATAACAAAAGACCAGTTCCACCTCTCTTATTTTTGATGATGGTCGAGTGGATAGAAACGTTGGCTGCCTGTTCGAAAGGACGCAAGTTGCATCCCGGGTTCGGGCAGGGTACAGTCTGAATATTTAAATTTGATTAGAACAGGCTTTACTGATAATCCACAATAACCAACGATATCAGACTGAACGTAGATACTCGATGTAGGGATGACTCTGACACGTCCATAAGCCTTAACAAAATAATATTATCCATCGTAACGCCCAGGCACAGGTCATTTATTTACCTATTTTTTTTTTTCAGCAACTAACCTTAATCTTCATGCTTTTCTATACCCAAACATCTAACACGCAAAACCACAATCGACAAAAATCTTAATTTCCCCATATTCTTCTTCTTCTCTCTGAGTCCTCTAGATCTAAAATAGCAAAATCTGTTACTTTTATTCCACAGCGGGGTTTCATATTCCAGTGATTCGTGGGCAGCGTAGATAATACCGGAAAAAAAAAGTGAAGGATGATGGGTAAGGAACAAGTCAACTTTTGCAGTTTTCATCCGAATTAAGCCAAACTTGGTGGCACAGTAGAGAGTGAGCAAAGGATGAAGTGGTTCAGTTTTAAGAACAATCGGGAAGGTCACACGGCAATGTCAAACATTCAACTTTTTAACTAAAAAAAAAAAAAATAATAAATTCAAGTTAAACTTAATGGAACGATGTAGTGTCTGCCAATGATTAAATTATTCAGTTTTGAGAGAAATAGGTCAGGGGTCAAGGTATCACAGCAATTTCAAAGTAAACACTTTTGATCCAATCTGGACCAAATTTAGTGGAATGGTTATTGATCGCGCAAGGATGAAGTATTTTAAATTTAACAATTAGTCGAAGGTCAAAAGTGATTTGAGGCTTCGTAGCACTTCTTCCTTAGCGAATTAAATTGCACTTTATACGTTAACATTCTCCTGCTTATTATTGATATCGTTTCGATATCGACATTCTTTCCATCAATGACATACAAGATGATGCTGAGCTGTAAGGAGCAAAATAAATCGTTTAGGAGGAGATGCTACGAAACCTCCTGTGTGATCTAAAATTCGACAAATAGACCGATCGCAAGTCATGGGTGTTGTGCTCTGTCAGTGTTTTTTGTTGTTGTCCTCAGATACTTTTTTAAAGTTCAAGGGGAACTTTTAAAACGAATGCACTTATCACAGCCTTTATTAATCCCTTCACCGCTATGACGCTCTTGAGCACATTGCAAAAATCTTCGGAGTTTTCTTACACACAGGATTTCTTAAAATCAGTAGAGGAGATATAGAATTTTTTTTTCTTGTATATATAAAGTAGGGATGGCAACTCACACAAAAAAATCGGAAGAAGGTAGAGGTATTAAAACATGTAATCCTATCTCTATTTTTTTCTCATTTACTCCAGTGCGTGTTATTACAGTGTAGCCTAAGTGAACCTAACCAGTGTCATAATAGTCGTAGAACAATTCATCAGCCGTGCAGTGCAAAAAAGGAATCCCATTAAAAGAAAAAAACAGATGTAGGGATATGATTACAGATCCTTTTAATTTCTTGACCTTGTTCTGCTGGGGTTGGTCGCATTGCCATCCCCACATCTTCATACATCTTATGAATTACTTTTTAAAAATTATTTTATAACAAGCGCCTTTGTCGATCGCGAGACCTGTGGAGGGAGCGGAAGTAAAAGCAGTGGAAGGATTAAGCAGAGGAATAGGTGCAATGGCCTGAATTTTTGGTAGGCGGTGGGGCTGGAGTGGGAAAACATACCCTATAAAACTGTTTTTGTAGGATTAATGGTTTGATTGCAATTAAAGTTATTTCAAAATATTGTCCAAGTATTATATGAGCACACACACACACACACACACACACACACACACACACACACACACACACACACACACATGGAGACAAAATAAAAAATTATGAGATAAGCTGGAACTTTGGTAGGAATAGGAAGGGTCGTCACAATATACTCTGTGAAAATGTTTACTGTAAGCCTAATTTTACTGAATGTTTCTTTCAACGTTTTCTCTAAGAATGAGATAAGATCGACTTGTTCTCTTACATCCTGCTCTAGCCATGCAAGAAAACAAAAAGAATAATAATACCAATACACAAGTCCTGAACGAGACAGCTTTAACATGTATTTAGTATGGACGGTGGGCATTAAGCGCTCCAGTGAGAAGTAAAAGAGTATGGCATATGGGAGGCATGTTAGACACTAGGGAGGGGATTATCAGGTCTATGCCAAAAGTGGGACACATACAAACTAATGCCGGAAAGTACAAGAGATGTACACAAACAACGAGTGAATACTGTTATAGGTCGAAGTTTAACGTTTCCTTTTACCTTGACCTTCAATTGGATGTCCTCGAAATCAGATCCCCTCATCGTTGGCTTACCTTCAAAATCTCCTCCAAGTTTGGTCTAAATCGAAAAAAAAAAAAATTGACTTTGCCATGTGACCTTCATCTTTGACGTACTGTTATAAAATAATGAGTCAACCTCTTGACTGACCCACAGTCCTTTCATCTTTTCAACCACTTCAGATCGAATCGGTTTGAGTTATATTTACACATAGGCACACATGGATCCAACTCTGACCTTGCCGTGTGACCTCGATCTTTGACACTATAGCTCACAAAATCGATTCCAAGTGATCATGCCTTATCCTTAACCATTCCTCCATTCTTGGTCTAAATAGAATGAAATCAATTCAAGCTGTCATTGTCCAGTGATCTTCACTTTTTATCTATTGTTACTAAAACCAGTATGTCAGCCTCTTATTTGGCCCTTAACCCTTTCTTCAAATTTGGTTAATAACGGATCAAACCAGTTTGATAAATATACTACTTCACTACAACTCTGTCCTTTATTTCTTACATACAAGTGTCTTTACCCCCTGGGGGTAGGGGGGTTTCAAGAATACTCCCCCAGTATCCCTGTTTGTCGTACGAGGCGACTAAAAGGGTTGGTGGTGGGTTAGTGCCCCACCCCGTAAAAAGAACTAACTAAAAAAGCAAATAAAGCGCCTCGGACCCGGACGGACCATACGTTGACGACTAAGGAACGGACAAAGGACATTCTGAGGGTAGGAACGTGGAATGTGAGAGGAGTGAATGATGAAGTGAAAGAGAGAGAGATTGTTCAGGTGCTTGAGGATGCAAAAGTGGATATATGTGGACTGACTGAAACTAAATGGAAAGGTGAAAGGATGAGAGAATGGGAATACGGTGTAGGTATATGTGCAGGAGTCAGTGAGAATGAGAGGGCAAGAGAGGGAGTATGTCTGATGATAAGCAAGAAGTGGAAGGAGAATATAAGAGAGTATGGAACAGTGGGTGCAAGGATTGTATGGGTGAGGATGAAAGTAGGTATACAAGCATGGGCGATTGTATGTGTGTATGCTCCAACAGAGGATCGAGTGGCAAGAGTGAAAGATGAGTTTTGGGCGAGAGTAGAAGCATGTATGGATAAGTTTGAGAGGAGCGAAAGGGTGCTGTTGATTGGAGACATGAATGGCAAAGTTGGGAATGTACGAGTGGATGGAGTGGTTGATCAGTGGGGTGTGCCAGCTGAAGTAGATGGGAATGGTAGCGCTTTGGTGGATATCTGTGCTGGTAAGGGGTTGGCAATAGCCAACACCTACTTTCGTCATAAGATGATCCACCGGTATACATGGAGAGTAATGAGGAGGATGGATGGTGAACTTGTTGAACGAAAGGCAATGATAGACTACGTGTGTGTGGATGAGCGAATGAGAAGACAAGTGTTGGATGCAAGGGTGTGGAGAGGGTGGGGGAATGGAGTCTCGGACCATCACTTAGTGATGGCCAAGGTAGAGCTGCAAAGAAAGTGGTTGAGGAGACGAAGGGGAAGACAGGAGGAAGCAGCTCCTGTGAGAAGAGTGGAGAAATTGCAAGATAGTGAGAAAAAGACAGAATATAAGAGCATAGTGGAAGAAAGATTGGGAAGGTATGAGCTAGAGCAGATGGAAGGGGTGGAAGACGTATGTAAGATATTCACGGAAGAGATAAGCACAGCGTGTGAGGCGGTTTGTGGAGTGAGGAGGAGATGCAAGGGTGTGCAAGGGACAGCATGGTGGAATGATGAGGTGAAACGAGCTGTGGAACAAAAGAAGAAGGCATATGGTGAATGGTTGGCGAGTAGAGGTAGGGGAGAAGATGAGAGAGAGAAGAGAGAGGTATATGTGAGCAGGAGAAGGGAGGTTAAGAGACTGGTGAAGGAGAGTAAGAAGAAAGTGGATGAAGAGTTTGGGAGGAATCTGAGTGTGAAATGGAGGGAGAGTAGAAATTGTTTTGGAAGGAGGTAAAGAAAGTAAGGCAGTGTGAAAGGGGAAATGTTAGGGGAGTGAAAGATAGGAATAATAGTTTGTTGGTGGAGAAGAGAGAGAAATTGAGGAGATGGAAGGAGCACTTTGAGGATTTGTTGAATGTAGAGAGTGAGAGCAGTGTGAGTATAAGTGGTTGGGGAATGGCTGGGAGAAGAAGAGATGAGAGGAGGGAGGAAGAGATCAGTAGGTCGGAAGTAGTGGAAGCGATGAAGAAGATTAAGATGGGAAAGGCCCCAGGAATTGATGGAGTGTGTGGTGAAATGCTCAGGTATGGGGGTGAGATTGTTGTGGAGTGGATATGGAAGTTGTGTAGATTGGCTTGGGAAGAGGGAAGGGTTCCAGAGGACTGGAAATCAGGTATAATTGTTCCTCTGTACAAAGGAAAAGGGGAGAGAGAAGTATGTGGTAACCATAGGGGTATTTGCCTTCTTAGTGTGACTGGTAAAATATATGGTAGAATACTCATTGATAGGGTTAGGCATATGACAGAGGAGCTAGTTGGAGAAGAACAAGGGGGATTTAGGAAGGGAAAAGGGTGTGTAGATCAGATATTTGTTCTAAGATGTTTAGTGGAGAAGTATCTAGAGAAGGGAAGGAAAGTGTATGCTGCCTTCATGGACTTGGAGAAAGCTTATGACAGAATAGATAGGCAAGGTATGTGGAAGGTATTAAGAATATATGGAGTGGAGGGGAAATTGTTAAATGCTGTGAAGAGTATGTACGAGGGAGCTAGGGCTACGGTGCGAGTGGATGGTGAGCTGAGTGAGTTCTTTGATCTCAATGTGGGACTGAAACAGGGGTGTGTGATGTCTCCATGGCTGTTTAATATATATATATGGATGGGGTTGTAAAGGAGGTGCAAGGTAGGGCAGTGGATGTGGGGGTGGCCCTAATGAATGAGGGTGAGATTTGGAAGCTTCCGGTGTTGCTGTTTGCTGATGATACAGTATTGTTGAGTGAAGATGAATGGGAGTTGCAAGGTTTGGTGAATGAATTTGGGACAGTGTGTAGGAGGAGGAAGCTGAAAGTTAATGTAAACAAAAGTAAAGTTATGGTGTTTGAGAGGAATGAAGTCACAGAGTGTGCAGTGAGGTTGGATGGTGAGGATATGGAGAATGTGAGTGCATTCAAGTACTTGGGTAGTGTGATGAGTAAGGATGGAACTTTGGGGGATGAAGTACGTGGATGGGTACAGCAGGGAAGGAAGGTTGTTGGTACAGTGAAAGCAGTGATGAGAAATAGGGAGGTGAGTATGGAAGTTAAGAAGTCACTGCATGATGGTATTGTGATCCCTACCCTGACGTATGGAAGCGAGGCATGGACCTTGCAAGAGGGGAACAAGTCAAGAGTGAGAGCAGTGGAAATGAGTTACTTGAGAGGAGCATGTGGAGTGACGTGGAGGGACAGGTTGACGAATGAAGAAGTGAAGGAACGTTGTGGGGTAGATGTGGATGTGGTTGAAAAGATTAGGAGAAATACACTGAGGTGGTTTGGACATGTGAAGAGAATGGAGAATGAAAGACTGACTAAGAGGGTGTATGTAGGTGAGGTGGAGGGAGGGAGAGGGAGGGGTAGACCGAGGATGAGGTGGAGGGATGGAGTTGAGAGGTATATGAGGGAGGGGGGGTGAGTTGGGGGGAGGGGAGTCAAATGGTGTGTGACAGAGTGACTTGGAGGCGTTTTGTCTGCGGCCACCCTTTGCGGGATTAGGGCGTCGGGCTATAGATAGATAGATAGATAGTCTTTATTTACGTAGTCAGTCACTGGCAATATATGATGTCGAGATGCTTCTCAGCTTCTAAAGAGAACGGCATTAAAGAAGAAGAAAGAAGATTAAAGAAGGAGAAAGAAGATTAATGAAAAAGTGTGATAATGTACAGGGGCCACAATAAATCAAGCAGTTTTCCGAAGAATGGGGATATGGATGGAGCAGATGGAGGGAAAAAACTCAAACAGCCACCCGTTACACCATACAACCTCATGGTAATATACTGAGTGTATTCATATTCACCATCTCATGAATGAGCATCTAAGCCTGCACCGCTGATGGTGTTGCCATTATCAGCACTGGGATTGCTGAGGGACCTGGGAGGTGACATGCCTTTACAGTTCTTCAAAGAAAATGCTATTACTCTGGATTAAGGATTAGTCAGTTCAGGACCAAAACTATGGTATTTAGTGGAACTCAGTCTACAGCAACTGCCTCCATCAGTTGCACAAACATAAGAACGGGTTCCTTGTTAACAATATCACGGGGTGTGGATTGGCAGACGGTGCACCAAGAAATCTAAAGTTTCCTACCTTCAACAGGGAACAACCTTTAGAAAAACAAGCGTGATGAGAGCCACCAAAAGTAATAAAGAAGGTGCTAGTTTGTGTATCAGGCGAACGATCTCAATTCATGTCATTAGATCACTCTTTGACTACCGTGCCCCTTGCCTTTTGATAAGTAGTGTGTCGCTCATTGTCGATCTTGAAGTTCTCCAGAATAATACCCTCATATCATTTTGAGTGTGTCTGCATTCTCCATCAAGAGACGAACATCATACAACACAAGGCTTGCATTAAACAAAGAACTACCTGTGCGTTTGACAAGATGGATGGCCGTGCTAGGTCAAAGGGGTTATCACTTCGTGAGAACATGGATGAACTGCGCAGACAAGGCCATTAAGGCTGCTATCCTAGGTAAGGCAAAGGATAATCACCTCATGCATATTACACTCTCCCACCATCGTGCGGATCATTGTTCATTAATTACATGCCTTAACTTCATCCCATCCTACTCCACTGTATCAAGAGGCTGTCTTACTCCCGCTCATTATTCCCAAAACCCTCACATATTACACTAACTGGTATATTGCTAGTAACTTTGGTCTTCTTTTGCTGCTACCATATATGTTGGAGTCAGTAGAATATGGAGGCTTCCTTATGATGATTCCACCTTTCAAGCATAATTTATAGCCAAGTCTGGGGCGTTATTAGAAACATACACTGGAGCAAACAGAGCAGCAAATGCTCATTAATTATCTATGATGGTGGTAAATATATACACCTAACCCAACACTTAGTTCACAACACCTCAACTAGCGTCACCCAGTCTCTCCAGACCTCACATAGCTCTCCCGAACCTCACACAGTCTCCCCTACCTCCCAAATTCTCCTCTTGCCTCACATTCTCCCCTATCGTAACACATCCAGGTTTCCCCCCGGACTCAACAGTATGTTATGGCATGATCAAAGGCCTATCCTGCCACCAGAGGCCTCCCTTTAATCCCGGGGATCTTGATCAGATTCCAGGCCACCTTTGAACTCTGGCCTCAACGCTCACTCGTTTAATCCTCTTACATTCTCATTCATGTTCGTCCATCCGCTTCTTGCTTATAAACACCAATCTAATCTCTCCTCGTCCTTATACGCGCTGTTATTCTGACTCTCTGGTCTCGTGTTCTCTAAGGTACGCGTCTTCAACTTTTCACACTACTGTCAGACATTGTCTTTCAAGTCTCATCTGTACTATCTATACATACCGGAAAATTAAGTACTCGAACAATTCGCTCAAACTGCTCTCACCATTCGTCTAGTGTAATATATCTTTCTTTCATTCTGTCACTTCTCGCTGTTTATCTCTCCATCCTCGAACACAAAATAATAAAAAATGTGATTGAGACTGTCCTGCAATACAGAGCATACCAAGCAACAAATGCATCACATCCTGGCATACAAAAATTGAAGTTCCCTCAGGTTTCTAAATGGCTGAGATATGGTGCTCAAGACCCAACACATATTAATGTCTGTGAACCCGTTAGTTTCTAGTAATTTTTCAACGAAGAAGTTATAAATCAATGGATGATATTCCGTGTATTGACGGATATTTTCAGTTACTACATTAATCAGTTTTTCTTTTCAGATTTATACATAAGCTTGGTCTCGAGATTATTGGAAATTTTTTTTACCACATTTCCAACGTGCCACCAAGTACAAATACGAATTATGTCGGACGCAGAGGCCTTAAAAATCTGAAAAATAAAGTAACATGTCCTTACATAAGGAATATGAGTTTCCTTCTTCATGATTTGTATTCCTGCAACTTTGCAACTAAAACAGGTAAAAGTTCCGTGCTTGCTGCAAACAGTCAATTACTGGCCACCCATAAGGCTAGTGTGGTATTGTTCGCTGCTTCAGGTCGTGCCGAGCTGCTACCGTCCTGTAAGGCTTCCATAGGTTTTCAATAAAGCCTTCGTACGATATTAATTTTTATAGCATCTTTCGAAATAGAATAGATTAACAAATAACACACCAACTTAATGACCTACCACCAATGCATGCGGATGATGTTCGTGTGGTCGTCTCTGTGATTTGGGGCTAATTTTGTCATAGACGTTCAACAAATTCACTTCGCAAGGAGTAGATGCAAGGAGAGTGGAAAGGTTACAAGAGGATGAGAATAAGGCAGAATATAAGAGAGAAGTGGAGAAACGATTGGGTAAATATGAATTGGAGCAGATGGGGGACGTGGAAGGTGTGTGCAAGATATTCACAACAGAAATATGTGCAGCATGTGAGGTGGTGTGTGGGGTGAAGAGAAGACGAAAGGGAGTGCAAGGATCAGAATGGTGGAATGAAGAGGTGAGACAAGCTGTGGCACAAAAGAAGAAAGCATATAATGAATAGATAAGAAATAGGGCCGTGGAAGAAGTTGAGAGACGGAAGAGAGAGCTATATGTAGTAAGGAAGACAGAGGTGAAAAGTTTAGTAAGGGAGAGTAAGAAGAGAGTGAATAAGGAATTTGGAAGGAATCTGAGTGTAAAGTGGAGGGACTTTGAGAAAATGTTCTGGAGAGAGGTAAAGAGAGGTAGACAGGGTGGCAATAAAGTTAGTCAGGGAGTGAAAAATAAAAATGGTAGATTACTAGTTGAGAAGGGAGAAAAAGTGAGCAGATGGAGAGAACACTTTAAGGAATTGCTGAACACAGAGAATGAAAGTAATGCGAGTATAAGTGTCTGGGGAATGGCTGGGAGAAGGAGGGAGGAGAGAAGACAGAAAGGAATCAGTAGGATGGAAGTTGTGGAAACAATGAAGAAATTCAAAATGGGGAAAGCCCCAGGAATTGATGGAGTGTGTGGTGAAATGCTGAAGTATGGGAGATAGTAGAAGAATTGATGTGGAAGATGTGCATATTGGCCTGGGAAGAAGATAGAGTCCTGGAGTATTGGAAGTTAAGGGGAAAAAGAAGTGTGCGGTAATCACAGGGGCATTTGTCTTCTCAATGTAACAGAAAAAGTATATGGTAGGATACTTACTGAGTTAAGGAAATAACAGAGGAATTAGTTGGAGAAGAACAGGGAGGTCTTAGGAAGGGAAGAGGTTGTGTAGATCAGAGATTCATTCTTAGATCTTTAGTGGAAAAGTTTCTAGAGAAGGGAAAGAAGTTGTATGCGGCTTTCATGGATTTGGAGAAAGCATATGACAGGGTGGATAGACAAGGATTGTGGAAAGTATTAAGTAGATGGGAAGTTGTTGAATGCTGTGAAGGGTATATATGAGGGTGCTAAGGCTGCAGTGCATGTGGATAGTAAACTGAGTGAATTTTTCTATTTAAAGATTGGGTTGAAACAGGGATGTGTCATATCTAAATGGTTGTTTAGTCTGTACATGGATGGGGTTATAAAGGTGTTACAAGGTAGGGCAGTGGATGTTGGAGTGGCCCTAATGAGAGAGGGCAGTGTTTGGATACTCCCTGTACTGTTGTTTGCAGATGATACTGTGTTGTTAAGTGAAGACGAAGGGGAGCTGCAAGGCTTAGTGGATGAGTCTGGGAGAGTGTGCAAGAAACGGAATCTAACGGTGAATATAGGGAAGAGTAAAGCTATGGTCTTAAGGGGTAGTGTGATGAGTAAGGATGGAAGTTTGGCGGGTGAAGTGCTTGAAAGGGTACAACAAGGAAGAAAGGTTGCTGGTTCCTTGAAAGTAGTGATAAGAAACAGGGAAGAGAGCATGGAAGTGAAAAAATTACTAAATGACAGTATTGTGATACCAACTCTAACGTATGGAAGTGAAGCTTGGATCTTGTTGGGGGGACACAAGTCAAGAGTGAGAGCAGTGGAAATGAGTTTTTTGAGTGGAGCATGTGGAGTCACATGGAGAGACAGACTGACAAATGAGGAAGTGAAGGAGCGTTGTGGTGTGGATGTGGATGTGATAGGAAGCATTAGGAGAAACATACTGAGGTGGTTTGGCCATGTGGAGAGGATGGAGAGTGAGAGACTGACGAGAAGAGTGTATGTGAATGAGGTGGAGGGAGAGAGAGGGAGGGGCAGGCCAAGAATGAGATGGAGGGATGGAGTGAAGAGGTATATGAGAGGGAGGGGGGGGGGGTGAGCTAGGAGCAGGGCAGTGAAATGGCGGGGGACAGGGTGACGTGGAAGCGAATTGTTTGTGGCCACCCCGTATGGGATTAAGGCGTCTGGCAATAGGTAGATAGATAGTATATACATAGTATATACATACAAGTCAAGAGTGAGAGCAGTGGAAATGAGTTATTTAAGAGGAGCCTGTGGAGTCACGTGGAGAGACAGGCTGACGAATGAGGATATAAAGGAGCGTTGTGGTGTGGATGTGGATGTGATAGGAAGCGTTGTGAGGAACACACTGAGGTGGTTTGGCCATGTGGAGAGGATGGAGGGTGAAAGATTGACGAAGAGAGTGTATGTGAGCGAGGTGGAGGGTGGAAGAGGGAGGGGGAGACCGAGGATGAGATGGAGGGATGGGGTGGAGAGGTATATGAGAGAGGGGGGGTGTGAGTTGGGAGCAGGGCAGTGAAATGGCGGGGGACAGGGCGACTTGGAGGCGATTTGTTTGTGGCCACCCCAAACGGGATTGAGGCGTCTGGCAATAGATAGATAGATATATATATATATATATATATATATATATATATATATATATATATATATATATATATATATATATATATATATATATATATATATATATATACACACACACACATATCGTTTCGTTTCGTTTTTAAAGGCTCCAACACGCGTGCATACGTCGGCCTTGGTCACCTAACTACGGCTCTCTATGCTGCTCGATCTATGGCAGCTTCCCTATTCAGTCCTGTACCCCTGAGGTCACACTCAACGACCTGAACCCATGTCTTTTTCGGTCTATCTCTCGCAAGCCTACCCTTATCGTTAACACTTTTCACTTTCTGCACAAGATTGTCATCTCCCATCCTCTCCACGTGCCCAAACCATATCAATCAACCTCTCCTCATTACAACATTATTAACCTCCAGTCCCATCCTACCTCTCAACTCATCCATCATAAATCTAGTCCCCCGCAGGCTTCTCACCAAAGGCGCACTGCATATCCACCTAACCGTTGTCATTTCTGTACGTCTGAGCCTGCGAATACCTTCTTCCTTTACTTCCCAGGTCTCACAATCATACAGCATTACACTCCTAACACATGCCGCAAACAAAGATCCCTTACCACGGAGGAAGAACCCTCTCAATGTCAGGAGAAGCAACAGCTCCCTGAACTTCTTCCAGCCACTCTTCACTCTAGCCACAGAGCTACCTCCAGCCCCAACTCTAGCACATAACATGTCTCCCAAATAACAAAACTCTTTTTCACACTCAAGTGACTCACAAGCAAGATCAATCCATTCAAGCCTGACACTCTCTACATGTTGTCTCTGACACGCCACACATGAAATCAGCATTATCTAGCAGTATACCTCTGATTCCATTACATGTTTTATGCACCCACTTATCACAAACACTGCCCATGAATAAATCTCACGCCCTTGTGGCAAATTGCACATGGCCACTCCCCCTCATCACTGACAGTACCACCACCATCCCTAGACACTAGCACTTTGTTAGCTCCGCCAACGAGGCTGAAGGAGATTATTCACTTATGTCTGTCTGTCTGTCCAGACGATATCTCCAAAAGTTCTTAACGAATTGCAATGAAATTTTGTGGAAGGGTGGACCATGGGCCAAGGAAAAAAAGATTGGTTTTGCGGAGGATCCGGATCCGGATCAGGGTCCTATCTCCACGGATCCGGATCCTATATAATGGCAATGGTATTTGCAGACGTAAACACTCTCTGAGTGCATTCTAGTTTTATCTGCATTTACTCTTAAGCCCTTGCGCCCCATACCATCTCTCCATTTCCTAAATCTTTCCTCCGCCTCCTTTTCATTCTCTTCAATCGACAACAAGTCATCGGCATACATCTCGCACTGGTGTCAATTTATGATGTCGCGTGAGAGGGTTTCAAGTACCATGATGAACAAGGGGCTCAAAACTGACCCCTGTTGTACACCAACATTCACTAAATCCTCATCACTCAAATCTCCATTCACCCTTTCTTGGGTGCGAGCACCCACATTCATAGCCATAACCACCCTAACCAGACACTCCTCGATCCCAAGCGTTCTCATTGCCCATTTCGCCACCTCCCAAAGGACTCTGCCAAAGGAGTTCTCCAAAAAAAAAAAAAAAATACAGATCCCTTTTCTTTCTTATTCGTTATTCCTGAAGCTGTCGAACAGTGAACATGACATCAGTGGTCCCTTTACCTAACATAAACCAAAACTGCATCTCATCTACATTCAATCTTTCATTAATCATACCTTCTAGAACTCTCTCCATTACCTACATTGTCTAATCCAAAAGCTTTATGCCTCTATAATTTCTTTTTTCCAGGGCATCACCCTTCCCCTTGTACACACTTACAGTAGACACTCTTCAGCCAATCGTCTGGGACAACACACTGATAATTATATATATATATATATATATATATATATATATATATATATATATATATATGAGACACCTAAATACGAGTAATAGAGAGGGGGATACCGTTAGTAATGAATGGTGAGGAATGTAATAAATCATACCTAATGTATGTAGATAATGCAGTACTCCATGTGAATAGTGAACAAGAGTTTGACAGACTGTTGTGGATTTTCTAGATGCCTGAGTGTCGTGGTTTGAAAGTAAATATAGATGAGAGTGTAAAGATGGTTGCTGAGAGAAAAAGTGACTCCCAGTTTTATATTACAGGGAATGGAGAGAGACTGCAATTGATGAGAGAGTTTATGTACCGGTACCTAGGTGCATTGGTAAAAAAAAAATATTAATACGAAAAGGAAGTGGAATGCAGAATGGTGCAGGAAAGGAAAGTGGCTTGTGCAACGAAGGCCCAGATAAGAAGTAGAGGTCTGAATTTGACGGCTGCGAGAGGTTTGCATGAAACAGTTTAGTGCTAACTCAAACGTACGGGTCTGAGACTATGGTGTGGAACGAAAATGAAAGTCATTAATAAGAGCAACGGGCATGGGACCGTTAAGGATTGTATATGGAGTGTGGAAAGTAGACAGGATAAGGAATATTGTTTATTATGAAAGATGCTGAGTGAGGAAATATGTGGACACCAGAATCAAAGACAGTGTACTTAAATATTAGGGTCATGTGAAGAGAATGAGTGTGAATAGAGCTGTGAAAATGGTATTATCTGAGAGAGTTTGAAGGTGCGAGGAGGCGTGGTAGGCCTAGGAGAAGATAGATAGACATGGCAAAACACGTGTGAGAGATCAAGATGAATAGCAGCTGATGAGGCTAGGAAACTGACAAAAAATCATGCTGGCAAGATGTACTTTGTGCGGAGAAGTGTATGACCATTTATATTTATTTTCTTCTTGACAGTCGTCTTAAAGACTGTCAGATAAGGGAGTGTGAATTTACGCGCGGTGCAAGTTTTTTGATGTATCAGTCAGAGCCAGGATTTCGGGAGCTTGAATGGTGAGTGGATGGGAGTGTGGCCTAATCAAACTATGGTTACAACCTTATTCTATTATGTTTTTTTTTTTTTTCTGGCTCAATGCACCCTGCCTCACCCCACCTTGAGTGGTAAAGGGGATCCGGATAATGATAACGATGACGATGACGATGATGATGATGTGCGAACAACAAGAATTTAAACTTCCATCATCATAAAAACATGGAGGATTAATGGAGACCGTTTCTAATAACAGCATTCCTAGTCATCTCCCTAAAATAATTACAGTTTTTACTAGTAGAGGGATAGCATAAAATATCACTGTGTTGGGCAGACTTAGGAGGAAAGGAGAGAAAACGAAAAAAAGACGGGAAATACTATGCTGGGGAAGAGAGTAACGCATACCTTCAAAAAATAAGCAAATAAATGATATGTAAAGGGTGGGACTTGGAAAAGCGTGAGAGAGAGAGAGAGAGAGAGAGAGAGAGAGAGAGAGAGACTGGAGTACGGGAGAAGACAAAACTATGAAAAGGTGGAAAGGGAGAAATTAAAGGAAGAAAAAACCCATGCACAGCAATAGTATTTTCCTACCTCTAATGTGGGGCCTTGTGTCTCTTTCCTTCTCTTTTTTGTGGTCTCTTGTTCTAGATTTCTTCATTGTCCCCTTTATCCTTCTTGTTCTGGCGTTGTCTGACTGGGATGTAATTAACTTGAAATTTATTGTTTTCCTTTCTTGTCGCTTCCCACCGTCTAACGTTTATTGTAAATCATCCTCTGTGTAATCCCTCCTCCCCCGTCTCTCTCTCTCTCTCTCTCTCCCGACCGGTGTCCTAAATTCGTATCGACTTTTATCTCGTGTGATGTCTCAGCTGTGTGTGTGTGTGTGTGTGTGTGTGTGTGTGTGTGTGAGAGAGAGAGAGAGAGAGAGAGAGAGAGAGAGAGAGAGAGGAGGGGGGGGGAACATACCTCCCACTTACCTCAGAGAGAGAGAGAAAAACATCACTATCTCAGTCCTGTCTCGGAAGCTCTTACATGACACTCCAGTTTTGTTTCCTTTTTGCACATTTTACCTCTCTCTTCTATGTCCATGTTTCTGCTCAGGTCGTGATATTACGTCTCAGTTCTGTCTCCTCTTTATCTCTTCTTCACTTTACGCAGAGAGAGAGAGAGGGGGGGGAGGTTAGGGGGAGGGGCCAAGGTATGCAATCAAGGATATCCTACGTTTGGCAGTGAGGTGGGGGTGCTGTTGTCGATGGCTGTTGGGAAAGCATGTCTAGCTATCTATTGTATGGTTTTGACGTAGATTTTTCGGTCAGGAATTCATACTCTTTTGGGATTCATTTACACCCTCATAATTATACCCTCGTAACCACACATACAACCATTAGTGCTGAGTTAGGTAAAGGATGAATGATTGGAGTTTAAACACGAAGATAAACAACGATCTAAGAATGTTGTCTGGTGATCATGGTTGCAGCCACGGCGGGGGGGGGGGGTGTTATTGCCGCTCCCGCTCCCCTTTTCAACAGAAGAAACTGAACAGGAAGGTAGTTATTTAGTCATTTATATACATCTATAGATATTCATTCAGATATTAATTACTGTTTCCTAGGTTGCTTTTTCTATTACTTAACACTAGATATATTTATTGTTAATCTAGCTTACTTGTGTAGTGTTTCTTAGGTAACTGGTCTAAAAAATATGACAGGCTAAATTCCCCCTCCCCTCTGTAAGAAAATCTACCCCTTCCAGTGATGAATATCGTGGGATTAAGCTTATTTACTGTTTTCAATAACCCTTTGACCTACTCTTACCCTCCCTTCTCGTTTTAGGCCTCCATACATTCTCTCTCTCTCTCTCTCTCTCTCTCTCTCTCTCTCTCTCTCTCTCTCTCTTATATCAAGCGGGTATGCTCACGTGCCGGCATTTGTTTGATCTCTTCTTGTCGTTTATGGCAGAATCGAAGTATTTTTCCTCCCCAGTCTATAGATTTCAAGCAATATATATCGCATGGTGTTCAGACTTAAGCTATAGTTTAACCCATTAGGTCCCAGGATTCCTGTGTGGGGAATTGTCCTGGAAGGGTACTATGCGCACCGCCCTCTGTCTATCAGCTCAGTCGCGAAGCTCATAGGGTCTCATCCAGGGATTCTCCCGTTTATTATCTCTAGAAAATGCCCAGTTCCGTCCAAAGAATGAGGACACTGGGCGCAAATATGTTAATATTTTAAGTGAAGGCAAAGCAACAATGATACACGGAAGGAACGAGGAAACTTTTATTTACATTGATATGATCTATGTACAATATATCAGACCAAACTCTCAGTAAACTTCCACACCCAACCCTTATAACCCATATTCATCTGATAGTTTTAAAGCTGATTTGATCATGTATGTGTTAAACCCGAATATATGTAATAAAAATAACGTTTATTCATTTATTATTTGTGTGTGTGTGTGTGTGTGTGTGTGTGTGTGTGTGTGTGTGTGTGTGTGTGTGTGTGTGTGTGTGTGACGAAATTTAAAGCTGTTTTGATCGTGTATGATTTTCGCACTAGAACATATGATAAAAATAAAGGTTTCTAAAGTAATAAAACCCGTATTAATTAATTTTCTAACTGTAATATAGCTAAGTACAATGGAATATAGCTAATATTAACTCTCATGCCGGACAATGTTAAAGACATAGATAATTATCTGTGGTCCTTTTACTATAAAGATAATCCTGAGAGAGTCCATTTTTAATTTAATGTAAGATACTGCCGCAGACACCGTGTAATAACTGTCATTCACTAATGTAATATTATATGTTTGCCTAAATATGTTTGCTGAATAGTTGCTTTAATTAATATTGCCGCAGACTGTGGATAATTTGTATCATTCACTCATTCAACATTAATCAAGTTTGCCCACCTGTGTTTATTGAAGAGTTAATTCATTTACATCTTTGAAGTTTTTTTTTTTTTTTTGGCACTGTATTAAATATATTTCTTCCCATTCCAAATAGTTGACAGACATGACGTAAGAAATCGACCAAATGGTTACAGAGAGTAATGCCTGAACACGCTCATTCAAAAAGTTCCGTTACCTGTATTACCGTGACTGTAGCAGCACGATGCACGCCATCCTTCTTAATTGTACAATAGTTGTAAATCCCGCCTATCTATTTGTAGTCATCTAATTCCAGACTTTATTCAGGATGTCCAAGACACAAATGCCTCCCAGATTCTACTCATATATATATATATATATATATATATATATATATATATATATATATGCAAACTAACCACAGGAGAAATGAAAGGAGCGACAGTGAGTACTTTCGTATATTACATCTTCAGACAGGGTGAGACAGAAACGTAAGGGGTAGAGGTCTTTTATGCACACCCGCAGCAGGTAGTGGCACAGAACAATGGATGACCTGAATTTTCACCTGCGGCTTAACTTAGGGTCACCTGCAGTAGGGAGTGGAACACAACAAAGGATGACCTGAATCTAAGAAATGCATTTCTCCTGTGGTTAGTTTGCATACATATCTTCACGGTGAAGTGAAGTCTCTGCATATATATATATATATATATATATATATATATATATATATATATATATATATATATATATATATATATATCACGACTCTCCTTCGCAACCCGTTATTTCGCGCGGCTGTAACTGTGATAGGGTAGATGTTACCAGTTAGGCTTGAGTTTTTAGCATATATATATATATATATATATATATATATATATATATATATATATATATATATATATATATATATATATATATATATATATATTGTGTGTGTGTGTGTGTGTGGCTTTTATTACACGAGTGAAATTAAAGGAATCGCAAGGTCTAGGAAGCCTACTACAGCTCTCCATTTAAAGAATAATTGATAATTTTTCTCTCATATAGGGAAACGGAACACCGGTAATTCATTTTTAGACAAATTAGGGATAATTTATTGTCAGGGTGGGTAGGTTATGGATGAAAATCCATCAATGGACCCTTAAATTTCTGGTGGTATCATTATAGGTGTACAAATGCCGTCAAATACACCTATTTCTCATATCACTATTTTTTATGTAATACCAATGTATGCATATACCTACGTCGATTTGCTAAGCATATCAGTAAATTTTGTAGCCTGAACTTAGTATTTCATATATTTGGTGGGAAAGTACATAGACCATGAATTTACCACAAAATGAAGAGTTAATGACCAAGCAGATGTGAATACACTGCATTAAACTGCTTTTGCAGTTTGGTAGGCAACTTACATTATTCTTATGCTTCTTTCCTCGGATTCTAAGATGAACACGTGATGCATGACTCCACAACATATCATTCACCTCCTACAGTGTCTTGCATTCAGCTGCACCATAGGTTTACTTTTGGCATTATAGAAAAACATCAGTATTTCAGTTTCAGGTCTCCCATTTCAGTATATGGGACACACACCACAACTCATGTTTCCGAAGGAACGGACCTGGGCTCATAAGCCAACAGTCCATATGGGCTCAATAATAAGTTCCTGGGAAGGTTAACTGAGGTGCTTCTCACGCATGAGACAGTACGTTACTTGGGCTGACATGAAGCAACCAGCCCAAGGAGGCAGTGTTGAATTCAGTACCACAAGCTCTGCCCTAAGAACTTGCTGCAGTACTATTCTCGTGTTTACCTTGTTTCTAAATTTATTCCTTTGTAACGAAGTAAACGGCGAATCGTAACAGATGACCGTTGTTAAAAGGGTACACTAATTTCTAGTACAACATTTTCCATCTTAAAATACTGACGTTTCCAAGGCAGAATCTTGCGTCTTAGGGTTTGCTAAATTATTCAAGGGAAATCATTACAGTGAGAATCAAAAGCTTGCAATAATTCTGTCAGCATAACATTTACTGTGCAGGACTACTAGGACACTTGCATTAATATCTAGTTGTCAAAAACATAAAACAACAATTAAGTATTTAACTACCTGACACCTGAATTTTGCATCAGAGAGCCATTTGGCTGGTCTTTTCCACACACGCACAAGCCTCAGTAAGCACCAGTTAGGGAAGCCTTATGATTCACACAAGAAAGGAAGGTGGTGGTAGCAGAGCTTCTCCTCGAGTCTTACACCATAGTGGTTACCTGCCTTAATTACACTTGTGCACCCAATTTTCATAGGTATAATTTATATTAAAAGATAAAGTAAGAGATGGAGATGGAGCCTCCCTGTCTTTGCGTAAACTACCCATTGTGCTAATGATAACCAGGAATATATTTCAACTAGGTTGGCAAATATGATTTCGGTGTGTGTGTGTGTGTGTGTGTGTGTGTGTACCAAATACAATAAAATCTATTCAATATGAACTGTTGGTACTGTCTATCTATTTATTGCCAGACGCCACAATCCCGCAAGGGGTGGCCATTGTGATACACATTATTATTATGTTATCTTCTGGTTTGTATTAACAGAAATGGTCTGTCCACACCTGTTAGGGAAGTTAAATTGTTTTAAGCCTGTCGAGTTCCACAGAGGTCATTATGGCACATACAATATGGTTTTAAAGTGTGAGAAAAAGGAGTTTGGCTACTCCCACCTCCCTTCCTGTATACTTCTGACACGAAGTTTGTAATAATACTGACAGTTACTGGATATGTGTTTGTGGATCTAGTAGGATGGGAATGACGAGTAGGTGGTAATGATAGTGTGTTGCATCAGGGGATTTGTCCACTGAGCTCTGTAATATGGAGAGGCTATATCCGGAGCGAGCGTGTAACTTTGGCCGCCACATTGAAACACCACCACTCGTCGCCTCCGTCACTGTTCTTAGCCTGCTGTTTCTGTTTCGCTGTTGCTTACATAAGCTAAGCAGTGGGCCATGGCACTATATTTTCCGAATTCATCGGCTGATTTCAAAAGACGAGGACGTCGGTGGTGTAGATAAACAACATCAGCGCCTCTCTGGGCCCCTGGCGGCGCTTACGCAAACTATGTGGTGCAGAAAGCCTCTCCATACCATAGAGCTCAGTGGATTTGTCCCTAGTGGATGAAAAATTTAGAAGGAAGTCCGGAATATAGGATCTGTTGGTGGGTGTGGATGGGTAGATGTGTGTGTGTGTGTGTGTGTGTGTGTGTGTGTGTGTGTGTGAGAGAGAGAGAGGGGGGGAGAGAGAGCGAGAGATAGGTTGTTTAAAGAATTGTGTGTTTTCCTTTGTTGATTGAATTGTGTATGTTCGATTTTAGTGGATATGAAAGGTTTTGGTGAATCCAAGGGATATCGATTTGTATGTGTGCAGTTAAAATTATGTGTTCACAGTTCTCAGAGCATAAATCTCTCTAAACACATAATAGCACATGAGTATTTCAAAATCATTTCTACCATCGACTAAGTTACACTACGATATCGATTGCCAAAACGTGGACTTCTATATCTGACAAAGTGTATCATCGCTTTGAGTATCACAATATGAGACGAGCAAACACTGCAAACAATAGCGGCACAAATACTAGGGATAGCTTTGCAATTAAGATGAAATAGGTTGCGCGATATAGCACGGTCACTGGGAAAAAATTCCAATGCGTGGTTGATTCAGAATTAATACATTAATATTTTATTATTTTTTTATCAGTTCAATCATTCTTTTTTCAAATTCTGATGCACATATTACTTTTAGAAGATTGTCTTTTTCTTTTTTTACCTAGCTGTTGCTTGAAGCCAACCACTTCTGAAATTAAAGGAAGAAAACGTTGCCGTAGATTTATATATACATTTATTTATTTATTTACCTATTTATTTATTTATTCAACTATTTATTTATTTATTCATCGGTACTTGTTACAGGCCTTGAAAGTTCCTTCCTCAGTAGTTCGGTGGTATGGAAGTAAACATGACGAATGCTAATATCGCAGTGATTTGTATAACTATAGTCAGTGAAATTGCTGTAAAAGTACGTTTCTCCAAATATGATACATAATTCATTTTACATCCGTCTGTAGGCATGTCATTATTCTATAAACTTTGGTCTTTATTCGATCATTCCTACTTTATATTGTGATATTTACCTGATAGTTGAATTCGCCACACATTTTTTTAATGCCTCCCATGACAGTATTATATCAGGTTATACCCTCCAGATTTCAGTAAGTTTAATAATCTTGTCAGGAGCAGAAAAAGAGTATAAGGTGAAGCGGGATCCTTTTACCCGTGGAACAAAATAGATTTCAAGCATAACATCAGGACACAGAAGTGGATTGACATTGTAATGGCAACTGAGAAAGGACGGTGCACTAAAATAATACAGAGGCTGAAATTCGTCAACACTCACGTACAAATCACAATAATAAAGTTGATAAGCGTAGAAGCGTAGAGGAAGACTTGCTATCGCCTTATGATATGCCATCTATCTTAATCTAGAGATGCCAACGGTCGGGAGAGGAAAGAGAGAGAGAGAGAGAGAGAGAGAGCACTCAGAATGGAAATCAACAGTAATTTCTAGTACGAAGAAAAGGAATAAAACTGAATACAAAATATACTACATATAACGAATAAACTGGGGAAGAACGAATAACAAACACATTCGGAGCGACAGGAAAATTTCACATAGCAAATGAGAACAGTTGGCCTCCCATATAGCAGTTAAGATCATATTTTGATAACTATTATGTACGTAAACTAAGAATATACTCTCTATGAACTAAATGGATACGAATGTACTATTTCAGGTCTAATTTGGGCTACCGAATCTGTAAGTTAAGCTAACCCCATGAAAGTATCCCTATACCACTAAACATTTGGCACAATTTTAACTAAGATCCTCCAAGATATGCAGGAGATTGCGATTGAATACAGAAGTAAAGTCCGTTAGCTCTATAAATCATACCAAACTCAATGAAATCTGACCAACATGAACGGCTGGTATTGTGATGCACAGTATTTTAGTACAGTTTGCTATTGTAACTTACAAACAATTTAAGGCCAAAGTAGCTGGCACCTGTGAGATTTAACTAACTTTAAAATAATTCAGAACTTCAAAGTAAATTGTCCGTAACACCTAGCGCTGCTATGGACAAGCTTATCTGCAACGGTAGATATAAATAAGCATTTAAGCTGAAAATTAAGAGGGCTTCGAATAATTCAGGTCTTTGAATGCAAGTGACATCTGCCAACCGCGTGTTATTCTAGTGTTGATTTTATTTTCTTAACATAGAATTAAAATCATTATATTCTACTGTCGCAGAACTTCATCAAATTAGACTGGGTGATTATAAAAAACACAGAACATAAATTTCTAGTGCTTTAGATTTACTTTCTATAAGCATAATCTTTACGTCACTGCTATTTTTGCCATCTAAGTTGTTTGGCATTGCATCATATGAAAACGATTAGTGCTCGGTAAATCCTGAGACACTGTAAAATACATTGACTTATGTACTTGCACATGTATAATATATGACTTGCTATATATAACTGAAAGGCTCTGCTGATTATAATCTTTAAGTGATTAAAGGTAACACGCAATGAAACAAAACTAATGGCATCAAAAGGTGATCACTTTTCTGACAAAAGACCCATGGCAATGTCAAAAAAAAAAAAAAAAAAAAATACTCATATGAAAAAAAATGCATTACATGTTTTGATTTATGACTGAATGGCATAATAGCTTTCTGTGACAAACAGAGTATTCATTATACTTTTTGCATCATAAAACAATGTACCATAGAGTAAATATATTGTTAGACGCTATGTCTACTGCAGAACAGCAAACTGAGAAAAAGAAGTGCTGTATTAAAAGCATCAATCGCATGCGCCATGATAGGTGCACTGACAGAGGAAAGTTCCTCCCTATTTACACCCACCTTCATTAACAGACGTCCATTACAGCTCGAATCACGGTCTGTTTACTCACCAGAAACGAAAATGTGAGTTTGACCTCGACGAACTACTCAGGTATGAACAGGGAGGAAGTGTTGAGTGTGAGTGTAGAATAATAACGAATGTTCTAAGCAACAGCTTTATCAATAGTGCTGTGTTGTCTAGGCTGCTAAGAGATACTGTCTCATGTTATGAGCATTATCTACTCCCACTGAAAGCTGCAAGAACAGACCAAGCAATGAGAACAAACAGGAGGTTTCTACACGATAAAGGCGTCTGCATAAAGTAATGAAGTTTAGTGGAGGCTAGCAACCAATTATGGTTTAGAAATCTGGATTCGTAAGGCCATAACAAATGAACATCCAAGCTGATAGAGTTCAGTGTTATGAAAGGAGGAATTCTCCCAATCAGATAGTGAAAAAATGCAGAAACTACGAAACACTTTACTGAACGAGCGATTGCGTAGGCCTGGCTAGTTTACAGGATACAGTAATTTATGTTGATACTGACACCATTGATTTTCGTACGATGGAATGGTCAGAGAACAAGGATTTTTTTTTTTTTTCAAATTTACTTTTTAGGTATCCCGGAAAGATAAAAGTAGCCTAAGGTATCACAATCGCAACAACAGGTAACTACCAACAAGAAACTAAGTAATTATCAAAACTACAATTATGTAACACCACAGTTGTGACGCCTGACACACATGAGCATTATTCGGTACACCCTATAGGCTAAATGACTGATTACTGACTAGACTCCATAGCACATTTGTAACTTGACTGGACTTAGTCTACGGAAAAAATAGTAGAGAGCATAATAAGGTCATGTGATAAATTTATAAACTCTGGGATTTTATATAGCCTAGGTGACTGTAAGATAATATCCGATGACAGCAATCGAAACACTTAGCATTTAGCGCTACAGCTCGTGATATTTTCACATTTACAGCTAAGCGTTAACCCTTAAACTCACGCCAGCATTATAAATAGTCAAATTTCTCTGAAGAAAAAAAATATCCAACTTCATTGTGGAAGCACAGTTGTAAACGTTGTTAATACATATACTTTCGGACCTGTTAAGAATTCCTTTTAAAAAGATATATTGCAAATATATTGGATCCTAAGTTAACATCATTATATAAACTCTTGGTGGGGAAAAAAAAAATGGTAAAAGCCAGTCCCATACGATCCGCTTGGATTTGCAAGAGTCTGGTGTACACTTCTGGTGACACTGTATGGACGAAAATTGACATCCATCTCTTGGAAAATTTGTACCGGCGCGTATCATACGACCATCACCCCCGGCGTAAAGGTTAAGGGTTAAATGTGTTGTATAAGTTTCTTCGTGAACATAATGGCCAGAAGGACGGAAGTGAAGAAGACCTACGGCGTGAACAGCGAAGGTGGTGTGGGTGGCTTACAAGCTCTAGTGTATAAAATACGGTAGTGCTGAGTTGCTGTGTTTATCGAGCAAAGGTGAGAATAATAGCTTTAGTATGTTTTACTAAAGTAACTGTAGAAAATATGTTGCTATAATATATATATTGGACATACCTATATATAATGATTCTGGGATGGTGAATATTATAGAAGAATTGGAATGATGCAAAACTGTTACAGTGCTCATTTAAGCGTTATACAAAATGCTGAAAATATCAATTACAGTCTATGCCATCAAGCACTCAGTGAGATAAAAATTGAAATTTATAAGATTATAAACATTTAACCGTGTTTATTTAGTAACGATACCTCGTTTACCAAGTATTAAAATTATTTGACATCAGATTCCTTTATACTCTACGAAGTGTTTCCCGTGGCTTCAGAAAGAAAAACAAAATGTTTAAGTACAAGGGCGTAATTCTGAACTGCTTTTTTGCCAACATCAGAAGATTCAACTGAATTCATTAGAGTTTTCTGGTGATAAAGGGCCTAGAAGACTTCCTAAACCCCTTGACTACGAGAGATTCCCGTAAGTTTACAAAAATTGTCCTGCTGTGGCAAGACCAAACACAAAAGACATCTGCATACAGAGCGTTAACTTCAAAATAGCCTAAGCAATCCATCTAGTGAAGCCCTGCAACATAAGGAAGCGATAATGACTTTAGAGAAGTAAATTAAAAGCGATAAGATGCCACACGGGAAGGAAGACAATCAACATCAACTAAACTACATCACTGGCATTACATCCACCCGAGAGAAGAGGACGCTTTTTGACACATCATCTGTCATAACATGGATTCTCCACGCTCAGCCCCGCCCCGCCCCGCGCCGCTTCTTTACCCCGCCTCCCTCCCCGCCCCTTCTCTTGCCCCAGCACCGCCTTTACGATTCCCTTGGACGAGGAGACCGCCCTCAGACGCCTGGTTTGCTTTGAATCATTTAATTCCTCTTCCAATATAACCACCTCGTCATCTTGTAGGTTGACCTTCCTTTTCCGTCTTCTTTTCCTCGTCTCCTCTTCATTGTCCTCCTCCTCCTCCTCGTCATCCTCCTCCTCCTCCTCTTCTTCCTCGTCCTCCTCATCGATTTCTTCCTCCTCCTCCACCAGCTCCTCCTCAAGTATGACCTCCTGGCCTGGGATGTGCTGAACCCGTTTCCTTGAGGGTGCGACCAGACAGCGACGGTCATGGTAAATGTCATCGTGTACGTTTCCGTCTATCATCCCTCCAGCAACAGCCATCACCGCTTCGCTGTCGTACCTGGTCGAGCGGAAATAAAGCGAAGTGTAAGAAAAAGAAGAAAAAAAAGCGATTACACACACACACACACACACACACACACACACACACACACACGCACACACACACACACACACACACACACACACACACACGCACGCACGCACGCACGCGCGCGCGAGCAAGGTAATTAACTACTCTGAGGCCCCAGATTAACATCAATATATATCCATTATTAATCGACGGATTTAAATAAAACACCGTACCAGGTACTTTCAACTTCATTTTGTGTCAGTCATGCACTGCAAAGAGAAGATCATTAACATTTGAACTTAAAGAATTATATGCCGGAAATTAAATACTGCCCTCTGACACAGTGCGGTGCTGACTGGGCATCAGTTGGTCAACTACACTGATCCAGTGAACATACCCTGCCCGATACCTGACAGCGAATGCCTATATTATCTTAAATTACCTTAAGAATTTTTCCTACATGTAGGAACAGCTTCAGGAAAAAGAATCTGAAAACATGCCTCGCACACTGATTAGCTAAAAGGAAGACATTATGAGGGACAATGCAGTCTTCCTCGGTGAATAAAAATTGCACCGAATATCCGCTATTGTAGAACACAACATTTAATTATTCTTAATCACCGAATGAGACAGTTTCAAAAACTCGCTGCGAATGTTGATAAATAGTGGTATAATAAAATAAGTAGCAAATTCCATTTCAGTCGATTCATTAATAACGGAAACATTTTACTTACTCTGGAGCCTCAGAGTGGTGAATCACCAGGCAGTGAATCAGTACGATTATATATTTTTCTCAAATGAGGAATGTAAGTAATGTTGGTAATAAAGTAACATGAAACACGTTATGTCCCACGGCTATACATCACAAACATTGCCCTCGTCCTTTTCTCACCAAATAAATGCTCTAGGTAGAATCCAAAAAGAGAAAAAGAACATAAAAAAAAAAGTATGAACACAGTGTTCAGTAACTACCAACCTAAGGAATGTGCCACCACGTCCCCCACCGGTGACTGTCACCGCCGCCACCACGCCGTTGCTGCCACCACTCTCCTCGCCCCCGTTCCCTCGCCGCCCGCATTTACCAGGTGCCAGCGCCTGTGTGAACCTGGGACATAAAACAGATGGTTCATGAAGCGCCACCTAGTATACTGCTTCTATTCATGACAGTTTCCTTACTGTATTACAGTATAAGGATTGTCTGTAGATTAGACTAGTAATTGCAACTCTTGTACCACACTGAGAAAACAAACGAACTCCTCAAAAGAATATACATTTGATAGGAGAGGTGCTTCGGGCCTTTGTGCTAGGACCAGTTACATGACCTTGTCTTAAATTACCGGTACTTAAAACTGACGCCCAACCTAACTTCTCCTAACCCTACTCGATTTCAACTGAAATATTCTTCAATATGTTGTTGTGTTTCCAGCTCATCTAGACATGAACCCGGTGCAGAGCAGGCTACAACTGTCCTTCTGCAGCCCATCATTCTTCTTTTAAAAGATACGAAGAGACTTGACGAACTTTTATTCTGGTATAACTAGATAGTAGAGCCTCCCAGGTTTATCGGTACCATGACAAAAACGCGTCACTCGGGCACCTTGGATGTGTAAAGGGTAATAAATATAAACATAGGCAACGCTACGCTGTTGCAACCTTCCACATGACCAAGAACATAATCCTACTTCCCTGCTCACCTAACCAAGCGCATAACGCCCTCACTCCTCCCCCATCTTTTATTTTAAAGGTGGGCGTAAGGAGAACGCCTTGAAGACCTATAACACTTCAGATTCCTTGTGTAGGTCGCATTGAAATCTCTGGGAAAATTATTTTTTTTAATATTTCATTATTTTCAAAGACACTACTTAAGACACAGCATTCTACCTATAAAAGGCACCAGTTCACTGTAAAACACATAACTATGTTGAATTTCATTATTCTGTAGTGATTACTTTCTGAGTTCTGGCCCGGAAACGAAATCTCTTTGCCCGGCCAGCCGCCATGCCACCCTGACGCCCTGCCTTCCAGCTTTACAAACGGACACCTGTTGATCACAGTGATAACAACACCCTCCACTAACTTTGTCAAGTATAGGGTAAAAATGATAAATTTAATAACAGATTTTTTTTCTCTCTATGAAACTTCACCTAACTACTACGATAATTTGTTTAGTCTATTCTTGCACGCTTATCGGCTTAATGACTTCTCGAGTGGAGGGTGTAAAGCTTTTAATAATCTCAGTCCATACAAGATCCTACTCAAAGGTGAGTCAAACTTTCGGGATAAACAAAAAATAAAGTACGATATCACCATAGCGAAAGATTAAGTTATTATAATGTTGTTTGAAGGTAGGTATGGAGGAACGCGGTGATTAAAAGGGTAGGCAACTCCTGGTGTAGACTAATACAAACATTTACCCTGTATGTAATATATTCTTACCAATTTCTGTGTCCATAGTCCTGCTTTGTCACGGCCCTGCTTTATTCAGTAAAACAGAATAAGGCATATAGACAATAATGCATATACAAAGATAAGTCATTAAAACAGATCCACAATAGGAGCAGAGGTTCGGAGACTTCCTCCTAGCTTCCTTTGAATCATTTCGTTTCGTTTTGTTTCGTTTTTAAAGACTCCAACACACCTGCATGCATCGGCCTTGGTCACCTAATGGCGGCCCTCCATGCTACGCGATCTCTGGCTGCTTCCCTCTTCAGTCCCTTATCCTTGAGGTCACGCTCAATGACTTCATCAAAGGTCTTTTTCGGTCTACCTCTCGCAACCCTACCCCTAACGTTAACACTTCTCACTTTCTGTACCCAGTTATCATCGCCCATCCTCTCCACATACCCAAACCATCTCAATCTACCTCTTCTCATCACAACACCAAAACACTTCAGCCCCATCCTACCTTAACTCTTCCATCGTAAACCTAGTCCCCCAGGCCTCGCACTCAGGAACGCATTGCACATCCATTTAATCATTGACAGTTCTGAACGTTTGAGCCTGGGAATATCCTCTTCCTTTGCTGCCCAGGTCTCACTACCATACAGCATGACACTCCTAACACGTGCCACATACAAAGATCCTTCAGCGCGCGAGAGAGAGCCCTCTTAATGTCAGGAGAGGCAACAGCTCCCTGAACTTCTTCCAACAACTCCTCAGTCTAGCCACAGAGCTAGCTCCAGCCCCATCTCCAGCACATAACCACATAACATGTCTCCCAAATAACAAAACTCTTCCACTCACACAAGATAGGCCTACTCTCCAGCAATATCAATCCTTTTACGCCTGACAAAATCCACATGCTCGCCCCGACACATCGCACACATGAAATCAGCATAATCTCGCAGTCTACCTTTAATACCACTACATCTCTTATGCATCCACTTATCACAAACACTGCACAAGATGGAATTACTTCTCACGCCATTGTGGCAAACTGCACATGGCCACTCTCCCTCATCTTTGACAGTACCGCCACCAGCCCTAGATACGATCACTTTTGTTTTATCTGCCTTTACTCTTCAGTCCTTGTACTCCATACCATCTCCCCACTTCCTAAGTCTTTCCTCCACCTCCCTTTCATTCTCTGCAGTCAACACCAAAACATCAGCATACAACATCTCCCACAGGAGTCCATATCTGAATCCTCGTGAGAGGGCCTCAAGTACCACGACAAACAATAAGGGGCTCAAGGCTGACACTGATGCACACCAAAATTCACGGAAAACTCATCACTCAAATCTCCATTCACCTGTACCAGGGTACGAGTACCCACATACATAGCCATAACAACCTTAACCAGCCACTCCTCAATCCCAAGCTTTCTCATTGTCCACTTCACCCTCTCTCTAGGGACTTATGTGTCGCTGGCTCTAAAAATGTTACAGTAATAACAATATTACAATTGGAAACAGCGGTTAAAAAGTATAAATTTAAAAGTAGTACTGAAAAGGAAACTAGAGTTAACAGTTGCATCGAATACAATTTGGCATTGTTTCTCAGACTTGCTACCTATAAATTCTGAAGGATAGATGGGAAGGGACAAAAAAATCACCTGTGAGAGTAGATGACGCTGGGTCGCCTGGACGGGAGGTGGTGTGGGCGAGCATGGCGCAGAGGCGTTGGGTGTGCGTTGCGGCAGAGTCTGACCAGTAGCAGCAATAGCAGCGACAGAAGGATGAACACACACATGCACGCCACCCCTAAATACACTACTACACCCACGTCACCACCCCGTCCACCCATTGGACCCCTCGCATGCCCACTCCTCTGCGTCAGTACCTTCTCAAGGTAGAATATTTCCCGAGAGATCTCCAGTAACGTGGTGTTAGCTCGGGCTAGGGCCCGCAACCGTGATTCAGCTTGTGGGTTTCTAGCGACATCTAGGCTAACATTAACCATGAAAGCAGTGTCACAAAAGACAGCAGGCACCGATACATCTTCGTAACCAACTGACAGACGCGCTGACAGTGATGCCTTCAGGAAGGTGACGAAGGCTGCCATACGTTGTTTAATCACTGAACAATTGCCGTCCAGCACCAACACAAACCATCGGTATCGAGGGGGACTGAGAGGGGGCTCGATCCCTCCAGGTGTTGGACCCTCCCCATCATGTTCTTCACTTTCACTCACAATTTCCTCCTCCTGGTCTTCCCACTCTGTCCCCCCATCCTCCTCTTCCTCCCCTCCTTCAGCCTGGGCCGCCACATGCATAATTTCAACGGTGTAGCTGGGGCTGGGGGGTGGGGTGGGGACTGTAATAGTAGAGCTGTGGGGTGGCGTTGTGTGTGAATCAGCCTGGTGGTGCTGCAGGATGGAGATGGCCAGCAGTAGATCACCTGCTTCTTCGCCCCGCCTAGCCAGTTCCTCTTCTAAGGCTCCTAAATCCACCCCAGGCCCCCTCATAACCGAGCTGGAGGGCTTTTCATTCGGGTTGGTGCTTGGATCATGACTCCCCGTAATCTGTACATGTTCCCCAGTTCCCTGCCCCACTCCCTGCCATTCTCTAGGTGTGGTCAGAGATGGGTCCTGAGGCCAAAGGGAGAGGGACTCCGTAGTGGTCGCATGCATGATTTGCCCTGGAGGTCGTAGGGTTCCACCAGAGTCTCTTGGTGGTGTCCCTCGTAGCGCTAGATCCTTGTGATTGGTAGGTGGGACCTGAGTCGATGTCATGGCAGCTGGGGATGGATGGGCAAGGGGAGCCGATGTAGGAGCCGTGACGGGACTAAGGGGTACGGGTGGTGGCGAGGCCTGTAGGGGCGGAGCAGCAGAGGGGTGTGGGGGCACTGGACCACTGCTCTCCTCGCCACTATCTGGTACACGAGGGCCCCAGTATCGGACGGGGTGTGATGTGCGGTGTAACAGGCGAGGGGCCTCCATCAACATCGTAGTAACAGCTGCCGCTTCCACCCACCTGCCTGCAGGTCATAACAACTCGTCAATATCATATCACATTTTAGTAAGATTAATGCCCACTCTCTCTCTCTCTCTCTCTCTCTCTCTCTCTCTCTCTCCAATATCTCATGACAAAATATGAATTACCATCACGTGAGCAACGTTTATGCATGTTGACATAGTCGGACTTTTTTTTAAGTATACTGTACTGCGTTAACTTAAATCATACAGTTATGGAGTAACTTTAGAGACAATGTAACTCATCACTGAGATTCCCTTTTTACTCCAGTCTCTGATCGTAGCAATATACTGCTATGATATAGGCTACTCATAACTGACACTGAGAGAAGATTCATTCCGTCTTCAATAAAAGCGGAATATTGCATCACATACGGTGGCTGGCGTGTCTCATTCATCATATGTGAGCTGAATTAAAGGGAATAAATCGTCACCCGAGCCGCGTCTTCCATGGCCAAGCAGTTTTCCATCCGTCCCAAGATTTATTACGCCGTAAATTTTTACTTGAAAAGGAGATATTACTGAAAATCTTAAATCTGACACCATCCACTCCAATTTCCCACAGCTTGCTCTGGCTCAACCACTTCCGGCCGAATATCTTGCTGCAAATATTACTACCTGAGTAAAATAAGGGTTTGGATGTCAAAGGGATTAGGATTTAAAATGAGTATATTTTCAGACTGTGGGCTCGGCTAGCACGTCCTCAAAACTTACCTAAAACGAAAATGCAAATAGGAAGAATGGCGAAAAGGAAATATATGTAGATGAACTTATATAAATGAGGAGACGTGGTAGGGCAAGAGGTAATTGGACGGATGCGATACACAAGTGTGCGAGAAAGCAGAGTATGTAAATAAAGGAAGATGAAGAAAGGGAACTGGATCTAAGTAGATGGATGACATATACGTTGCACTGAGTACATGGCAAGGACTGGCATCTCTTCAACATTGCAATCGAGCGAAGGACTCGATCGTATTGGTGCGTTGTACAGGAAACAAATCTTTAGACAAACTTATAGACTGATTTGCTTTTGAAGTTGAGCTACGGTTTCGAAACCACGAATGAGTTGTGCATGATCCTGAGCCTGATTTAACTGGGTATACTGCATGGTAGTTCTTCTACTGTTGTGTTTTTGGTACCTAGTGGATCCTACGTAATTCCCATGTAGTGTGCGATGATGATGATGATGATGATATACTCGTAATAGCCTATACACAATTGTGTAAGTCCTCTTAACTAACAGGTTTTTAAAAGAATAGAGAAATAAATCAAGTAAGTACCACACAGTAGGCTACATGGACTCTTATTACTACCTGAGTAAAATAAGGGTTTGAATGTCAAAGGGATTAGGATTTAAAATGAGTATATTTTCAGACTGTGGGCTCGGCTAGCACGTCCTCAAAACTTACCTAAAACGAAAATGCAAATAGAAAGAATGGCGAAAAGGAAATATATGTAGATGAACTTATATAAATGAGGAGACGTGGTAGGGCAAGAGGTAATTGGACGGATGCGATACACAAGTGTGCGAGAAAGCAGAGTATGTAAATAAAGGAAGATGAAGAAAGGGAACTGGATCTAAGTAGATGGATGACATATACGTTGCACTGAGTACATGGCAAGGACTGGCATCTCTTCAACATTGCAATCGAGCGAAGGACTCGATCGTATTGGTGTGTTGTACAGGAAACAAATCTTTAGACAAACTTATAGACTGATTTGCTTTTGAAGTTGAGCTACGGTTTCGAAACCACGAATGAGTTGTGCATGATCCTGAGCCTGATTTAACTGGGTATACTGCATGGTAGTTCTTCTACTGTTGTGTTTTTGGTACCTAGTGGATCCTACGTAATTCCCATGTAGTGTGCGATGATGATGATGATGATGATATACTCGTAATAGCCTATACACAATTGTGTAAGTCCTCTTAACTAACAGGTTTTTAAAAGAATAGAGAAATAAATCAAGTAAGTACCACACAGTAGGCTACATGGACTCTTATCTCTTTCTGAGAAAATACAAGTATTATATGACACCTGAAACATCTGCCACTGAAACGAGTGTCAAAGGTCATGTGGTATTTATATATTGTCAGAGCAGTAGCGTAGCTAATGCAGGGAGGGAGAATTTAGTGGACCAATTTTACAGTAAGCAGTGAATTCAGGTGTAGTCAGACCGTCGGGTTAAGCCATGTTTATGATGACAGGTCATGTCAGGAATGAGATGAGGCAGAAGATTGTAGTGAGGTGTGATCACTAATGTGTTGTGACGTTCTGTATGGCAGAAATCATTGGCTACATCACAGAGTGAGGAGGGAGTTCGTTTAATGAGACACTTGTAATGCAGCAGCGATCATCATTAAGAAATATGACCTCTCCATATCAAGTGACGTTGTAAACAAAGAAATGACTAGGATAATTGTGATATATATATATATATATATATATATATATATATATATATATATATATATATATTCTTTCCTTGTCCTTCTGCCTATGGGTAACTTTACACTCCCTCTTCCGCCTTTCTTTCCTTCATTCTTTCCTCTTCCTTCTGCCTGTGGATGACTCTACACTTGAGTGACAAGCCAAATGGTTTCCTGTACACCAGGAAACCATTTACTACGCTGGGTGGTGACTATATAACCAAATTTTGGCGCCTGGTGGTTTAGTGGGTAATTATTGCGCTCCAATCGGATTGAGCCGGTGAAGGTTTATATCCAAAGGGTGGTTGGGGTTGATTGCTCATATAATGCCACTCAGGGATGAATGAGGCTGGTCACTCTCATCTTAAATGTGAGGACCAAATGCCTAGCCCCGGGCTCCTACGCTCCTCATGGGGCAATGTAGGACTGGATGATGGATGGATATATATATACATATATATATATATATATATATATATATATATATATATATATATATATATATATATATATATATATATATATATATATAAGCTAGCTAGAAAAATGAAAAGGGGAATACCAAGGGTTCATCTGTTTTTCAAGACATCTTCCGGTATTCTCTTAAAATGTCTTAAAAGAAAATCGGTATTCCACTTTTCCTTTTTCGTAGCAGCTTATGCTCCATATTTTATAGCACACAAGTTTGTGATTTATTCTTCATGCATATATATGACCTTCTCTTTAAAAAAAATTCTGGCTGCGCCCCTGATTAAGACTGACAGAGAAACAATAACAGCTTCTAATATTCAAAGGACACAAAAACTGTTACATAATTAAAATTCTTCTTCTTCTTCCACAACTTTGCCAATATTTTAATGGGATTGCTGTTTCTGACTAGTCGTCACCGTTCTCTGTGTCACAGTGCATCCCCCGCTATATTCTCCCTTATATCTCGCTGTATACAGTCCACCACCGTCTCCTCGGCCGACCCCTTCTCCGTCTACCCTCCACTTCCGTGCCCATCATAGTCCTCATTCCTTCTCATTATATGTTACATAATAAAAGAACAGATTTAATTATACCATATAGATCAACAGGGCGACAATACGGGTAAGAGCTAAAGTAGTGTTTGGATGTAAAAAAATGAATGACTGAGGAGCCAGTACTGGTAATGTGCTGAACCAACTTTGCTCATTTAGGGGCATGACTTTTTTCTGTATCTATCAAAACCTTCAGCAAGGGGAATCTAGTTTTTATTTTAGTCATACTAAGATCAAGCGACCTTATTCGGCTTTGGACAGTCTTTTCATGTTGGCGAAGACAGATAGAACCTTACTTAGCCCCTTTAATACAGAGGCCTTTCCCACCTTTGGTTCCTTCTTCCTCACATAAAAAAAAATAAAAAAAAAATAAAGATATCTCTAAGAAATAAGAAAACCCAAAAATATGGTATTTAATTCATGTGTTAAAATAAATTTAAATTACATAGGCATGCCAGACACTTATTTCCGCCAGAATGTAGTGGTGGTTGTGATAAACTGAGGAGAAATTATTTTATTGCGAGGAAAGGACTTTCTGGTGACCTAGATGCTAAATGGCTGGGCTTACCAAGGGACACAGTGGAGGCAGCAACTAGGAGGACGGCAGGCAGGGTTGGCATACTCGCTTTTCTGCAAGAGAAATAGGCATCATTAATATCAGAAAATACTCTTCATAGATAACAAAATACGGAAGGAAAGAGTTCATTTGCTTGTTCCACAATTCTATGTTGTCTTGTAATGAACGTTCCTTTGCATGATTTCGGTAAACAGAAGAGCACATACTAATAACCAGAACTTTCTGCAAATTTACTGTACATGCATAGGTTATCCTGTGAGAATTATTCCCCCATGACTTGTAATAACGATGATGCACACCCACACACACCCACACCCACACCCACACCCACACACACACACACTCACACACACACACACACACACACACACACACACACACACACACACACACACACACACACACACACACACACACACACACACACACACGCACACCATAAAGTTATGAAACAAGAACATCATCCACCACTAGTGCACTGAATCAGCATAACTCAACCATCATAACCAACGGCAAACAAAACCTTCACCTGACACATCTCTAAGAAGGAATGGGTCTTGACATAGCCTAGGAGATTCTCATTCAGGCCATTCATGTCTTTCAGATCGTTGGCATCCATTTAGGCTCAGCCAGGTAATCATAGTTCTCTTCAGCACCATTCAGATCCAGTTAGATTAATTCAGGTCCAGTGTTGTCCAATCCGGCCCATTGAGTTAGTTGGGTTCAATCAGTTCATTCTTAATCATTCAAACTGTTGGATCAGTTACCGTCTGTTCATATTCAGTCAGGTTCATTTAGGTCTGTTCAGGTTCAGTTAGGTGCACTGAGTTGGAGCTAGACCATTTCATGTCATTCAGAATCATCAGAACTATTCAGGTTGCTTAAATCCATAAGGGTTCTGTCAGGTTTTTCAGGTCTCAGGTATATTCGGTGCTTTTATATCCATTCAGGCCCCACAAAGAGAATTCATATTGTTTTTTTTTTCCAAGCCTGGAAAATCCATCCAAGTTCAGTCACTTCAGGTTAGGACCACGCATTTGCTGTTTGGTCATCTGAAGTCCAGTCACATCAACACAGGTCAGCTTTGAGTCAGTCTATTCACTCCGTCAAATTTCAATAATGGCCCGACCAAAGTAGATTAACGGAGGACGATTTCTGACATGTTAGATCTTTCAAGTCGATCCATATTTATCAACCCTAGTAAAGATTAATTCAAGTCATGCTTTTCTTATAACTGCGCGTGCAGATAATCCTACTTGATGCAATCATTTTGAGACATGACCCTTGAGGTTTTTTGGTACTGGGTGAGACGAGCGAATGGATTGGATTAGTAGTAAATGATGAAGGTATCTGGGGAAGTATATGATGTGGAGATGGTTATTATAAGATGGCCGGTAGGTACAAATCAGAGATGTGCTAGGAAAGAAAGAATAGAGGCATAATTATGGTGAGCGGAAAGGACTAGCGTGGATGGGTTGAGTTAAATTTATGATGATTGGTGGGACAAGGCTGTATGACGAAGATGGGCGTTGTATGGGTGGCGGAATTGGAAAATAAAAGAGATTTCTCTTAAAACTTCAAAGAGAGTAACGTAGAAAAAAGGCAGGGTCGATGGTTAGGGATGGGCGCTAACTGTAGTGGGTGGTGGGGTGCGGTGGGATAAGCACTAGAGGCTATCACTGTATGAATATGTTGGTAATGGAAACAGATTCTAAGTGTGTGTGTGTGTGTGTGTGTGTGTGTGTGTGTGTGTGTGTGTGTGTGTGTGTGTGTGTTGTAAAAGGGTTAGGGGTATAAAATGGTTAAGAGAACAGTAAGAGGAATAAGAGGCGATGTTGGTGACAGGTAAGCTTCCTATAAAACTGGGCATTATTGGTTTACCAGTTTGCTAAGGGACAGAATAATTATCTTTTTTTTTCTAAGTAGGGGAACAAGACTAACAAGAAATAAGTATGCACGCGCTGTTCTTAATATACATTGAGCCTCACGACGCAGGTAATACACTGCTCACTGAATTATAGTAGCAATAATACGATGGGATAATAAAACTAAGGATTAAAGTAGTTTATATCCTTCACAATCAGAGTTTTCACCATGACATTTTTTTTATACATTTTTTTTTGGGGGGTGGGGTGGGGGTGAGAGAGGTAATAAGTTACGTTTAACCGTGTTTTGCAAGGTAATCTGTGTTGCGAATCCAGTGAATATCTAAAACCAAGGAATCCAAAATAAATTCAAGGTATTCGCAGACATTTTAACTTAACCGAACCATAAACAGACGAAAGCTTTTACGAGTCCTTTGTGTTTATGACGTATGGTGCAGATATTCGAGGATTTGTATAATTTCTTGGCACATTTGATTGTTTGCGAAAATGATATTCTGGAGATGATTAATGAGTGAAAAGATAAAATTGCATTAGAATTTTATCGCACGGTAACTGTACCTATCCTATTTACTTCAGGTATTGACTTGAGCGATGAAAATAGTTTTTTTAATTAGAAACTATATAAACAAGAGAGGGTATGAGGTTTAGTTGTCCGATGGATGACACCGAACAGCCCTAAGCATCACAAATGACAAGATGGTAAATAGAAAGATGCCAAAAAGAGGGATGGTTCATTATTATGCGTACATTAAGGGAGATAGTGGTGAAGTAAAAGCAACGTTGGACTTGGAACTGGGTGATCAAGGATCTGATCTCGGCTGTTGCAAGGAAGAGTTTCAGGAAATGAATCTGACACCACATGTTCCCTGTTCTTCCACAACAACCTGCAATACCTCTCTAGAGTTTCTGAAGCTAATATACTGTCCACATTAAATTAATGGTGCGGACTGTGGAAATAACTGCCAAAGCAAATTCTTAGAGGTCATTTATCAGCTGGTGTGAATTAGGTTAACTTGTTAACTAGTTTCCGGTGTCGGATGAGTAAAAAAAAAAAAAAAGTATCAGTAATCGGTAAAGTTGGTAAGGCCCTATCATGTCCAAGTTCTTACAGAAGATTATACTGTGAACTAGTGTAAGTACTGTACGCTGACTGCTCATCTCTTACACTAGAGATCGTCTGTTATTATGCTCTTAGCTTTATTGTTTATAATTATTGTTACCTAAACTAAACAAGGCAGTTAATCGCTATGGACGTGCTGGAGGAGCACACCTTTACTTGGTGGCACCGATATAACCGGGTGACTCTGCTCCCTGGTTATGCAAACCTCCCTCAAATATTTTCCTCTCCCCCGAAAAGAGGATGATGGACGGTATGAGGAGGGTAATTTAAAGCTGCAGTCCACTGGATTCACAGTTAGTTGAGCCTGGGGTTATAATTACTACTGTAACTGCCACAATTAGGACGGTTGCAAAACAGACACCTCCTTTTCAAAACTATGTTTATTAAATTAAAATAGATTATTGTTTACCGACAGTTACAAGGGGTGTTAAGGCCAATATAGATTAAGATCTGAGAAATAAAGTTCTATAACCTCCACCTTCCTGCTTCTTCCTTCTACCGCGCACATTTGATCCTGTGACAGCTGACCACAGCAAAAGACGTCCAAACATTTATCAAGATAATTTGGTAACACTCCGTCTGGCTCTCCCATATTCCTATTCTCTTAATCAGCTTTGCATACCACTTTACGTTTCCCTGTATGACTGAACAACCTAAAGGATTAATGCTTCGCTTGAAATATGCGCTGTATTGGAGGGAAATTAAACACAATACACGAGTAAGATTATCGAATATTGCGGACTAACGCTAAGAGACAAGGTGTTGTTGTTGTTGATCAAACCTTGTCTGTTCAGCCGAAAAGACCCATCAACCACAGGCAAGCAACCCCCCCTTTCAGGATTATCCCGTGCAGTAAACCCATGTTCCCTTGCGCGGTGGGAAACTGTGGAGGTTTGGTTCCTGGGTAAATGCCGCATTAGCGTTTCCACTCAGTTAACAGGGGCACCATAAAAGGCTCCACTTCTCCCCGTGATCTGGTTATATGGTTATCACCCAGCGCTGAAAACAGTTTTCCTGGATTACAGGAAACGATTAGAATCGTTGTTCAGTGTCGAGCCAACTCAGATGGAAAGCAGATTATTAAAAAGTTACAGGAAGGTAATGGAGAAATGGGAAGAGAGGAGGGTAGACACAGAATGATAAAGGTGAAGGAAGAAGTAGGCAGCACTACATTAATTGTGTGAATGATGGTTCGCTACACTTACCAACAAAGAAGGGGTGTACATGAAGGGAGGCAAACTTGGGAAATGGGATGGGTAAAAGATATGAATAAAATTACACAAGTAGTATCAAGATAATGATAATAATAATAATAATAATAATAATAGCCGACGTATATTATAAAAGAAGGAAGCTACTGAGATTCAAGGAGACACCTGGATGCAAATAATGGAGGCAAAGAAATACTGAAATAGACAGGAGCACATCACATTTATATAAAGATTAACAACAAAACAAAGCGCAGAAATACGAAGAGGAAAAATTGGGGAAAAGGGAGAAGAAAACTGCAAGAATTCTAAGAGCAACGAAGAGAGAGAGAGAGAGAGAGAGAGAGAGAGAGGGGGGGGGGGAAGCCACATCCCAGGACACGAGTGAGATCATTTCCTTCCCATTGTGTGCCGCTCACAGACGGGAAATTAAAACCGCCCCGCCTCACGTTTCATTTTACCAGCTTTATTGAGACAGCTTTCTTCCCCCATTATGATGATAATAATAATTATAATAATAATAATAATAATATAATAATAATAGTAGTAGTAGTAGTAGCAGTAGTAGTAGTAATAGTAGTAGTAGTAGCAACAGTTAGTAGTTAGTAATAGTAGTAGTAGTAGTAGTGGTAGTAGTAGTAGTCATAATAATAATAATTATTATTATTATTATTATTATTATAAAAGTACTCTTGTGGTAGGTGGGGGCGCTCACCATCCACTCACTCAATGTAGTGCTGCTCTCGGGTGTCTGCCCTGTCATCTCCTCCATCCTTCTTTCCTTCCATCTTCTTCTATCTTTCTTTCCTTCATTCATTCCTTGTCCTTCTGCCTACGGGTGACTTTACACTCCCTCTTCTGTCTTTCATTCCTTCATTCTTTCCTCTTTCTTCTGCCTATGGGTGACTCTACACTGAGTGACAAGCCAAATGGTTTCCTGTACACCAGGAAACTATTTACTATGCTGGGTGGTAACCATATAACCAAATTTTGGCGCCTGGTGGTTTAGTGGGTAATTATTGTGTTCCAATCGGATTGAGCCGGTGAAGGTTTATATCCAAGGGATGGTTGGGGTTTATTGCTCACGTAATGCCACTCAGGGATGAGTGAGGCTGGTCACTCTCATCTTAAATGTCAGGACCAACTGCCTAGCCCCGGGCTCCTACGCTCCTCATGGGGCAACGTAGGATTGGATAATGGATGGATGGATGGATGGATGGATAAAAGTACTAATAATAACGAAAGAAATGCTGTTGAAAACATGTTAAAGCTTCTCTGGGCAGTATTAGCAAACATAATAAAATAATAATAATAATAATAATAATAATAATCCATCCATCCATCCATCATCCAATTCTAAGTTGCCCCATGAGGAGCGTAGAAGCCCGGGGCTAGACAATTTGGTCCTGACATTTAAGATGAGAGTGCCCAGCCTCACTCATCCCTGAGTGGCATTACATGAGCAATAACCCCAAGCATCCCTTGGATATAAACCTTCACAGGCTCAATCCGACTGGAACACAATAATTACCCACTAAACCACCAGGTGCCATAATTTGGTTATATGGTTACCACCCAGCGTAGTAAATGGTTTCCTGGTGCACAGGAAACCATTAGGCTTGTCACTCAGTGTAGAATCACCCACAGGCAGAAGGAAGAGGAAAGAATGAAGGAAAGAAAGACAAAAGAGGGAGTGTAAAGTCACCCGTAGGCAGAAGGAAGAGGAAAGAATGAAGTAAAGAAAGACAAAAGAGGAAGGAAGGAATGGAGAGGGGAGAGGAAAGGGCAGACACCCGAGAGCAGCACTACATCGAGTGAATGGATGGTGAGCGCCCCCACCTACCACAAATAATAATAATAATAATAATAAAGTAGGAAATGTATCTGAAAGCAGACGGTTTTTAAAGCTAATTTGGAAAGAAAAGATCACGTTAGTTATAATATGTTTACCCTTATCGATTTCCTAAGGATCACTGAGCCAGAAAAATTTTATGAGTTTAAAGATAGAGGCGAGGAAGTTGTGTGACCTCCGACTCCCTTCCCCAGCTGGAGGAAGAGAAATAAGTTGTAACACAATAAGAAAAATGATAAATATTGCTTTCAACGTGCATCATTAGTCTTCAAAGTTTGCTGCATTAAAACAAAAAAGTATGGTAAATCATCCTTATTTCTCATAATAATGCCAACATAAAGCTTTTTTTTACGTAACCTGGTATAAATCCGAAAAAAATGGTACCGGTGTGTCGTCTGATTGTCTGATTGCCTTCCATTGATATATCGGGAGGGGCAAGGTGCACTGAGGAATATTTTAAGATTTTAGGAAACTTATATCGAAAATTAGGAATGTTCGGGGGGCGTTTTCTTATTAGTACTGGAAAAAATGGCGGATTCTGAGGTAATTAGTAGCAAGATTCTTAACCTCCAATATACATATGCTACCGTATGATATTTGCCTGGAAAGGGCCAGAAATGTCCTAAATATGGTATGGGACAGAAATATAAGAGATTGAACAATGTGATGAAGCAGGTAAAAGGCGGGTTTTTTTAGTTAAAATGAAATCCGTCCATGCAGCACGATAACGTGGTGGACTGAAGAGGTGAAACAGGCTGTGGCACAAAAGAAGAAAGCATACAATGAATGGATGAGAAATAGGGGCGTGGAAGAAGTTGAGAGGCTGAAGAGAGAGTTATATGTAGAAAGAAAGAGAGAGGTGAAAAGATTAGTAAGAGAGAGTAAGAAGAGAGTGGATGAGGAATTTGGTAGGAATTTGAGTGTAAAGTGGAGGGACTGTAAGAAAATGTTCTGGAAAGAGGTGAAAAGAGTAAGACAGGGTGGAAGTGAAGTTAGCAGGGGAGTGACAGATAAAAATGGTAGATTACTAGTGGAGAAGGGAGAAATAGTGAGCAGATAGAGAGAACACTTTAAGGAATTGTTGAACGTAGAGGATGGAAGTAATGCGAGTATAAGTGGCCGGGGAATGGCTGGGAGAAGGAGGGAGGTGAGAAGACAGGAAGAAATCAGTAGGATAGAAGTTGTGGAAGCAATGAAGAAAGTTAAATCTGGGAAAGCCCCAGGAATTGATGGAGTGTGTGGTGAAATGCAGAAGCATGGGGGAGAGATAGTAGTAGAATGGTTGTGGAAGATGTGCAGATTAGCCTGGGAGGAAGGTAGAGTCCCGGAGGATTGGAAGTCAGGTATAATTATTCCCTTGTACAAAGGAAAAGGGGGAAAAGAAGTGTGTGGTAATCATAGGGGCATTTGTCTTCTTAGTATAACAGGAAAAGTGTATGGTAGGATACTTATTGACAGAGTTAGAGAAAGAACAGAGAAATTAGTTGGAGAAGAACAGGGAGGCTTTAGGAAGGGAAGAGGTTGTGTAGATCAGATATTCATTCTTAGATCTTTAGTGGAAAAGTTTCTAGAGAAGGGAAAGAAGTTGTATGCGGCTTTCATGGATTTGGAGAAAGCATATGACAGGGTGGATAGACAAGGATTGTGGAAAGTGTTAAGAATATGGAGTAGATGGGAAGTTGTTGAATGCTGTGAAGAGTATGTACGATGGTGCGAAGGCTGCAGTGCGTGTGGATGGTGAACTAAGTGAATTTTTCTCTTTGAAAGTTGGTTTGAAACAGGGATGTGTCATGTCTCCATGGTTGTTCAATCTGTACATGGATGGGGTAATAAAAGAGGTACAAGGTAGGGCAGTGGATGTTGGAGTGGCCCTGGTGAGAGAGGATAGTGTTTGGAAACTCCCTGTACTGTTGTTTGCAGATGATACTGTGTTGTTGAGTGAAGACGAAGGGGAGCTGCAAGGCTTGGTGGATGAGTTTGGGAGAGTGTGTAAGAAACGGAATCTGAAGGTGAATGTAGGGAAGAGTAAAGTGATGGTCTTTGAGAGAGGTGAAGTCAGTGAATGTACAGCGAGGTTGGATGGTGAGGAATTGGAAAATGTGAGTACGTTTAAGTACTTGGGTAGTGTGATGAGTAAGGATTGAGGTTTGGAGGGTGAAGTGCTTGAAAGGGTACAGCAGGGAAGAAAGGTTGCTGGTTCTTTGAAAGCAGTGATAAGAAACAGGGAAGTGAGCATGGAAGTGAAAAAGTTACTACATGACAGTATTGTGATACCAACTCTAACGTACGGAAGTGAAGCTTGGACGTTGTTGGAAGGACACAAGTCAAGAGTGAGAGCAGTGGAAATGAGTTATTTAAGAGGAGCCTGTGGAGTCACATGGAGAGATAGGCTGACGAATGAGGATATAAAGGAACGTTGTGGTGTTGATGTGGATGTGATAGGGAGCGTTATGAGGAACACACTGAGGTGGTTTGGCCATGTGGAGAGGATGGAGGGTGAAAGACTGATGAAGAGAGTGTATGTGAGTGAGGTGGAGGGGGGAAGAGGGAGGGGGAGGCCGAGGATGAGATGGAGGGATGGGGTGGAGAGGTATATGAGAGAGGGGGGTGTGAGTTGGGAGCAGGGTAGTGAAATGGCGGGGGACAGGGCGACTTGGAGGCGATTTGTTTGTGGCCACCCCAAACGGGATTGAGGCGTCTGGCAATAGATAGATAGATAGATAGATTTTTTTCTTCCAACTACTAATATTTTTGCTCAGAGGAAACTTTTCTTTCTCGTAAATGAAAGGAGAAAAAGGCAACTGTTGCCTCCTTTAGTGAAACAACTATTTTGGCCAGCTCCATGCTGCCCTTATTGTTCGTTGAGCTTTCTTTCTTTCTTGTTCAATTGTGGCAGGCATTTTTACCCTTCAGAATTAGCCGATTTCTATCAAACTTGGAGACAATGACCAGCCTATGACTTAGTTGTGTTCGGAAGGTTTTGGTTGCTAGGCAACTCTTCTCTGCCTATCAACGGCCGAAAGCCCTTTTTATTTGTACTTTTACGTTTTGAGCTGTAGAAGCATTACTAATGAGCGTCGTAAGCTCTGACTTCTTTAGGTGTAATCTTAAAGTCATTCCATATCGGAAGTGTGCCAACCCTTTTTCACCTTCCTCCTCTGGTTTTCGAGTGGCAACCCTGCGAAGATTGGCCTTAGTGTCCCTCCCATGCTTGTTTAATTGTGGCAGGCACTTTTACCCTTCAGAATTAACCTGTTCCGACCAAACTTGGACACAATGACCAGCCTATGACCTAGTTGTGTCTGCAAGGTTATGGCTGCTAGGCAACTACTCGTTGCCTAGCAAAGGCCGAAAACCCACTTTTTTCGTACTTTTACGTTTTGAGCTGTAGAAGCATTACAAATGTATAGAGGAAACTCTGACTTCTTTAGGCATAATCCTGAGGTAATTTCCTATCCGAAGCATGTCATCCATTTTTTCCTTTCTCCTCTAGTTTTCAAGAGCCAACCCTGCGATGATTGGTCTCAGCGTCCATAGCAGCCAGTACCGGTTTTCAAAAATGTCCCCCTAGTTCTCCAGTGACTAGATGGAATTGACTAGTACTATAACTTTCTATTGTACACCTATGTCCTATATTGGTCAGGTCATGGGTCAAAGGTCATCAAATGCAAAAACGATGAAAGTGGCTAAAATCATGACTATGCTCGCGTGAAATGCTAAGGCTCCGATAATTATTAAATCAGGGCCATGATTCTAAGGTGGAATGTTGAACAGGAGTACCTCCATACAAGAATGACATTTAATGTCGAAACTCACTTCCAGTCGCTGGCAGCACCACCTAGAAGTTGTACCTCTGGTGGGCCATTCTGCAAATATCAAGTTCCCTAGCTCCACAGTGGGTTGATGGAATCGAATGAAACTTTGCATGCTTGTAGACATTAATGAGTACTACAAGTTGTGCTCCGTACATGCATGACCTATATCCTCCAGGTCAGGAGTCAAAGGTCATAAAGTGCAGAAAATATGAAAAGCGCTAAAATTATGACCTTCCTCGCGCGAAATGCTAAGGCTCTGAAGATTAATAAGCCAGGGCCATGATTCTTGGGTGGCATGTTGCACTCGAGCACCTCCATACAGAAATGCCTTTTAGTGTCGAAACTCACTTCCGGTCACAGACAAGGCTTGGTGCGCTTAGAGCTTGTCATCGTCGCCCTCCACTTTGTTTTTTTTTAATTTTTGGAAGACATGGGAAGACATTAATTAAAGCTGAGAAGAGACTTCTCACAGCGAAGGAGTGTAGAGGCTGAATTGTGAGAGCCTGAGCATTGTGCAGTGAAAGTGGTGAGAAGTTTTTAATAGATGAATGGAATACTCAAACAGGCGATACAATATCCCCACCTTACTGATGTAAGGTGGGGGTACACGCCATGAGGCGCTTAGCAAGGGGGATCTCCCCTGCAGCTTACTCTAATGAGCCGCTGGCGGGTTATTCACTATTTTTTCTCAGATGCAAGACCAGAGCACATTACAGGTTACCCCGGTTACCTTCATTATTCATGGTACTCATGTCATCTACCAACCCAAGAAAACTGGATAGGCACACGAGTCCAATGGAGGCAGCTGTCCTCGCAAGGATTCGAACTCCAGTGTTATCGAGTAGGCACTTCTCATCAAGCAACACTAAATACTCGTCTACCGCGGCAATACAGTAGATGAAGTTTTGTTACCTATGACAGAATAATAGCATACTCCTCACAGACCACTACAGAATTATGTTGATAGGTGTGCACGTCCCTTAACGACTAATCTAAAGGATATAACTGGGAGGGACTCAAGGAAGGGAAGTGGAGATTCCAGAACCTCCTCTCGTTCATCATTGAACCCATAGCCTTTATTGATCTCAGTGACGACTGTGCTGTTAACAGGTATAAATATATTTTAAGAGAGAGAGAGAGAGAGGAATTGACATAATTTTCTGCAAAGCTTTCTTTTTCTGTATAGTGGTGAGAAAAAGATGCATCGCACTCTAAAAGTTCTTTCTTTCTTCCCTTGCTTTATTCCCTCCACATTTTCATATATTCATTCCCCTGTTCGTTTACATCTCTCTTTCAACGTTCTCTTCTCCAGTAGCATCGCCTTACACTCCTTCATCATCATGACTGTCACTAATATTGCTCCTGCTAGATCATAAATGGATATGGAAATTATTCACAAATGTCCCTTTCATACCATGCCTAATTTTTACAACCGGTGTTTCGCCTAAATACCTGCCATAATTTCCTTCAGTAACATTATTTATATATTGTTTTCTTCTTCGGGGTCATATGTGGCAGCAGAGGGTAATCACGAATTTCTCGTTCGTGAGCAAGCTTACCATTAAAGCCTTGATGCTTTGCACTAAAGTATCTGTTTTGGTGCTCCTCCTCATCTTCCTCCTCGTCATCACACCCATCATCATCATTATATTTTTTCCTCATCAGGAACTATAAATGGCTCTGGGCAGTATTCACGTGCCAGCCTAGTTTTCATAATTGACTTTTTTCACAAATTAGCTTCAGGAATAGTGTAATTAGGTCGAGTGGACGAGAATTCCAGGGAAGCCCTTTCTGCTGTTGAGGCTAACGATGGATAATTACCATATTCAAACTCCTCCACTGTCTGCCGTCACAAAGAGGGGAGGAAGGAAGAGCGCGTTCAGGAAGGGGAAATGAGGAGGTAACAGCGGCAAGGCAGAATGGACAAGGAAAATAGGAAAGAGAAGAGGAAAAAGGTTTGGGTGAAGGGAAAATAAAGACACGGGGCACATGGAGAAGAAAAGGGGCAGATGGGACATGGGAAAGAAGAAAAAAAAGGTAAAGAGGGGATTAGGTGAGGATAAAAGAGTTTAAAAAAAAAAAAGGAAGAAAGAGAAAAGGAGTGAGGGAGAAGGGACGTGGGGATGCAGAATAAGGCAAAGAAGATTAGAAAGAGTTAGAACAGAGAAGATCATGAGACACAGAGAAGAGGAGAAGGATAAGAAGCACAGAATTTCAGAAAAGACACTCTACTGAGGGGGGGGGGGAAGGAAGAAGGGCAAAAGATGAGTGAAGGAGAGAAGACATCGGGATATATTAAAAGTGGAAGAAAAATGTTTGGGTGAGACTTAAGGGAGGTAAAAACCGGGGTAAGGGAAAAAAAGAAAGAGGGAGAAGAGACATGGGTAATTTGGAAAGCGAAGAGGCAACGAGTCTTTGCTAGGGAAAAAGGAGAAAAGAGAAGGGATGAGGGAGAAGAGACATGGGAAAATGAAAAGCAAGGAAGCAGAAGACAAGAGAAAAGAGCAGAAGTAGGAGAAGAAAAGGGATTTTTGTTAGGAGAAAACGATAAAAGACAAAATCTAATGGGCAAGGGAACGTGACAAGGGGAAGAGAGAGGAGGCAAGGGAAAGAATGGAGAAGGGAAGAGACAAGACAATAAATGAAGAAGCAGAAAAAGGGGCGAAGCAACAAGAAAACGGGTGAGTAAAAGAGAAAACGGACATAAAATGTAAAAAACAAAATATTATTGGAAAACTGAAAAAAAAGTGAAGCCAAATAAACAAGGGAAGGGTTATTTAATAATATACACATGAATAAATATCTATTAATGGATAATAGAAAGCAAAAGAAAAAGAAAGAAGTAACAGTAAGTTGGCAGGTAAAAGAAGGATAGAGAAGATGATAAAACGAAGGTATAAAAAGAAAATATATTTCGAATCAGGAGAGCAGTTAAAGGAAGGGTAGGAAACGGAAGAAAATGGTGGAGGGAGACTAAAAAAAAAATGAGGCTAGGTCAAAGAGAAGGAAAAACTTAGTGATATGACGAAATAAAAAAAAAAGACAGGAAGTGTAGATGAAATGGGAACATAAAAATAAAAGTAAACGAGTTGAGGAAAGGGAAGAAGCGAGTGTAGAATGGAAAATTTGGAATCATGGGAGGGTTGAAGACAGGTACGAAATGTGAGTAGAAATTAAGAGAAAAACAAATCTGAACATGGAAAGGGAAGACAAAAAAAGAAAATGGCCATAAACATTAAATAGTTGCAAGAACGAAACACATTCAAACAGAAAAAGGAAAACTAGAGCGGCACTCAGTGGAGCGCATCTCTCCAACAAAGGCAACGTAATTTCCAAACCAGTCTTCATAATGGGTTAGGTTTTCTCATCACTGATTAGGGTTTTGCAAAAAGTATTTTCCGGATCCAGAATCTGTAACACAATCCGGATCTGTCCCAAAATTAATCGATTGCTCCCTGGGACATGGGCTATCTAACCACCAAAATCCGTCTAAATCTCTCCTTTAGTCTCTGAGTAATCCGGCTAACAGGCAAACAAACTAACAAACAAATCAACAAACCGGGGTGAAAACATACTCTCCTTGTCAGAGAAAATGATAGGCCTCTGGTGGGCATGACAAGAATCTGTTAATCAGGTACACCCAGGAAACGGCTACACTGTCAAAAGACCATGAGGATAAACAAGGAAGCAAAGGAGAAAAGCAAAACACTTGGAAAGCACTATAACCCTAAACGTAAAATGAGACTGTCAGTTGGCGAATATATATATATATATATATATATATATATATATATATATATATATATATATATATATATATATATATATATATATATATATATATATATATATATATACTGTATATAGATAGATAGATGGATAGATAGATATAGATATAGAGATATATATATTAACACAAAATCACTGAAAATGAAAGTAGCATATAAAACGATTTTTTTTTTTTCTACGAAAAGAAAACCGAACCCAGCAATAGATAAGAAATCCGCGAAAATGCAAGGGTAAAAAGAGGGACCGAACACACGCATAAAGAAAGAAACGACAGGTCAGCAAAGTTTGAGGAGGAAGGGGAAGAGGAAAGGGAAGAGGAAGAAGAGAAGGAGGGAGAGGCCACAGAGGCCGGAAGGGGAAGGAATTCTTGTTCTTTTCTTTACCCGGGTCAATGGTTCCCTGAGGGTCTGAGGGACGGAGGGGAGGGAGTGTGTTAATTGCTAGAGAGAATAGGAGTATGAGAGGGATGGGAGGAGGGGAGAGAGAGAAAGAGGGAGTAAGTCGATAGTGCGAAGAGAGAGGAGGAAAAAGACTGTGGAGGAAGAAAGAGCAGAGAACAGGAGAGGAAAATCTTTGGCAGGAGATAGCAAACAAAGAAGGCATGGATGGCGACTGAAATATAACCGTAAGGGGGGAGAAAGTCGATAGAGCAAAAAGAGGTGACTGTGGAAGAAGGTGAGCGAAGTGAAGAAGGCTAGGATGTGAGAGTAGGTAAAGGAAGAGGGCAGTATAGACGAGTGATGTGGGAGGGGAGGAGAGAAAAGGAAAAATAATGTATGGGACGAAGGAAGTCAACAGGATGAGGAGATGAGAAGAGAATGCAAGAGTGTTCGAGAGAAGAAAGAATTGTGACATGACATGGTAAAAGGAAAGAGGGTAGTATTATCGAGTACGATAATGGAAGGAATAAGGAATGAATGGAGGAAAAGGAAAGGAACAGGACGAGGGAAGGAGGGGCTGGATACTGAAGAGGGTATGAAAGGAGAGGAAGGAGTTGTGGTGCAGGAGATGGCAAGGAAAGGAAGAAGGAAGGGAAGGAGGAAGTCGATAGTGCAAGGAGAGGAAGAGGAAACGGTGAGAGAGGAGGAGAAAGAGTTGTGGCAAGAGAAGGCGAGTGAAGTGAGGGAATCTGTGCTATGAAAGGAGTCTGGGGGAGATTGAGCGGAAAGAGAGAGGAAAGAGCTGAGTGGGGAGGAGACGATTAAGAGAATTCAGTGAAGAAAAAAATGAAAAAGAAAGGAAAATGAATGAAAGAAAAGACAGAAGGACGCGCTGCTTCAAGAGAAAGTGATCAGAATGTATTCGTCATGTAAAGCATGAGGATAACTGAAGTAGGTCTTTTGGTTCACATTAGGTAGCTCCTGTCTACCAGTATGATGAGTGATACGATGACAACAGCAGAGAAGAAATCTAACCCTCTTCTGCCAAACCCTCTTTTTTTATTATTATTATTTTATTTGCGTGTCCGACTCTGGGCAAAGGCTCAGGGCCTATTTCTTGGGGATAGTGGCCTATCCCAAGGCCCAGTAGTCCTCCTATATCTCCACATGTCACCACTTCGGCGCTAACACCCACCATCCATAATGAATACAAGCTAGGGCTGTCTCATACAGGACTGGTGTACTGGTATTAGCGGGGGTACTTTTACATGTCGGCGGGTCATCTGGTAGATCAGGAAAGTCTGTTTTTTAGGAAATTCAGATCCTAAAACCGTTCCCTGCCCCAGCCGGGATTCGATCCTGGCTCCATTAGGACTGCAAGCCGCCTCTCTACCGATTCAACCACCGCCTCCGACCGAAAATGTCAGGAATAATTTGGAACACCGTACAGAATGAAAAACTATACCCCTTTTTCCTTAATTTGGCTAGGAACTTCGTCCATTTACATTTTTTTTTTTTTCACGTACATGGCTGGCAGATAAAAGCAATCCTACGGCTCTACATTCTTTCTATAGCACTGCTTCGTAACTACCATCATTATAGAGTCCTAATCTATTGCCACAACTAAGCATTCAAGATGGAGATGGCAGTACTGGGCCAAGTTAGAGTAACCGAGCACACCATAAAAGTTTTGTAGGGAAGCAACGAAAGGGAAAAGTCTGACCGAATCGTATCCAGCAGCAGTTCTGCTCTTGATGTTTGGGAACGAATTTTATACCCAAACATACCTATTTGTATGCCTCTTGATCTTCATCCTAAAATTTACCATCGAACTAGGAGATACCATGGTTTCTGGCCTGTCTCTCTCAATCTGGAGGTGAAACCAAAGCTCCATTTTTCATGAAGACCCACAGAGTTGGTCACGAAACAACGTACGCTGGAACACCCGGCTTGCGAGATTTCAGTTTCACAGTCAACAACTAGGGAAATTCTCTTAAACTTAACACATTCCCTACCATTCATGTAATTATGAATTTTCTGAAAGCAATGTAGACTATTTTCTAAAATGTGTGGCAGCTCAGTGTCTGAGATTATAGGTAGAGGTTTGGTATTCAGGTTAACCAGGGAAACATGCATGAACGAGGAATATTATATATATATATATATAACATCGTACGGTACCATGACCTCACTTCTGCTGACAACTGATCTCTTCCGCAGTGCGAACTTACCATTATCTCCCTCTACAGTAACCACATGGCATATAAAAGCCGGTATTACCAGGCCATCATATTCCTTCGCACTGATTTGGGATGAGAGTAATTTGGAGAAATAAATGACGAAAAGTCGGCTGAGAGAACGTAGAATAGAATGAAAGGATGTAGGGGCACACAATGGACTCTGTGTAGTGTTGGCTTCGCATGACTATGAACTGAGTAGCAAGGCAAAAGTAAACCTGAAAACAAATTATTGCGTTGACTGATAACCATGTAACCAAATGAGCCCTGGTAGATTAGTGGATCAGGGCACTAGAGTCTGACTTAGGTGACGGATTTATTGCTCCCATAAAGTTACTCAGGGACAAGTGAACCTTATAATCTTTGCCTTAAACGTCGGGAGTGGGTAGCCTACAGTTGCTTTGGACTCCTACGCTCCTCAACTGGGGCAAATGGATTGGATGCTAGATTGTTAGAATAGGAAACGATTAAATAAGGCATCAGTAGCTTGGTGATAAGAGACAGTCTAAAGTTATGAGAAAAGAATGAGTTAGCCAGGAAATGCCTGAAAGAAGTAATTAAGAAGAGAATATTAGAGGGCAAATGGGAAATTCCCGGAAGAAAGTAATTAAGAAGAGAATTAGAGAGTTAATAAATAATCCCTGGAAGAATGTAATTAAGAACAAGAAATTAGAGAGTAAATAGAAAGGTCAACCGAAAGATAAAGAGAGACTGAACTACGAGTGGCAGGAGAGGGGATAGAGGGAGGAAATTCTATCTATCTATCTAACTATTACTAGACTCCCTCATCCCGTAAGGCGTGGCCATAAACAAATCGCCTCCATGTCGCCCTGTCCCCTGCCATTTCTCTGCCCTGCTCCCAGCTCACACCCCCCTCTCTCATATACCTATCCACTTCATCCCTCCATCTCATCCTCGGCCTCCCCCTCCCTCTCCACCCTTCTGTCTCACTCACATACAGTACACTTTCCTTGTTTGTCTCTCGGTCTCCTTCCTCTTCACATGGCCAAACCACCTCAGTGAATTACTCCTAACCCGTTCTATCACATTCACACCACAACGCTCCTTCACTTCCTCATTTGTCAGTCTATCTCTCCATGTAACTCCACATGCTCTTCTCAAATAACTCATTTCCACTGCTCTCACTATTGGCTTGAGTCCTTCCAACAAATTCCAAGCTCTGTTCTATACGTTAGAGTTGGTATCACAATACTATCACGCAGAAACATTTTTACTTCCATGCTCACTTCCTTATTTCTTATCACTGCTTTCAAAGAACCAGCAACGTTTCTTCCCTGTCGTTCCTGTTCTAGCACTTCATCATCCTAACTTCCATCTTTACTCATCACACAACCCAAGTACTTAAATGCATTCACATTTTCCATTTCATCATCATCCAACTTCACTGTACATTTAGTGATTTCATTTCTCTCGAAGACCATAACATTTCCATACATTCTCCTTTAGATTCCGTTTCTTACACACTTCCAAACTCATTCACCAGACCTTACAGATCCCCTTCGTCTTCACTTAACAATGCAATATCATCTGCAAAAAACAATACAGAGTTTCCAAACGCTACCCTCTCTCCAGCATCAACTGCCCTACCTTGAATCTCTTCTATAACTCCACCATATACAGACTGAACATCGATGGAGACATGAAACATCTCTGTTTCAATCCAACCTTCAGATGCAAAAATCCACCCAGTTCACCATCTCCATGCGCTGCAGCCTTAGCCCCCTCATACATGCTTTTCACAGCATTCAACAACTTCCCATTTATTCCATATATTCTTAATCTTTTCCACATTCCTTGTCTATCCTCCCTTTTCTATGCTCTCTCCAAATCCATGAAGGCCTCATACAGCTTCTTTCCCTTCTCTAGAAACTTTTCTACTAAAGACCTAAGAATGAATATCTGATCAGCGCAAACTTTTCCCTTCCTAAAACCTTTCTGTTCTTCTCCAGCTAATTCCTCTAAATTTCTTCTCCAACTAATTCCTCTGTTATTCTTCTCCTACTAATTCCTCTGTTATTTCCCTAACTCTGTCAGTATGTATCCTACCATATACTTTTCATATTATACTAAGAAGACAAATGCCATTTCATTACCAAACAGCATTTTTCGTCTTTTCTTTTGTACAGGGAAGTAATCATACCTGACTTCCAATCTCCTGGGACTCTACCTTGCTCCCAGGCCAATCTGTGCATCTTCCATATCCGCTTTACTACTATCTTTCCCTCATGCTTCGTCATTTCACCACACACTCCATCAATTCCTGGGCCTTCTTTCTTCATTTCTTCCACTACTTCCATCCTACTGATCTCTTCTTCCCTTTTCAACTCTCTTCTTCTCCCAGCCATTTCCCAGCCACTTATACTCGCATTTCTTTCATTCTCTATGTTTAACAGTTCCTTAGAGTGTTCCTTCTATCTGCTCACTTTTTCTCCCTTCTACATAATCAGTCTACAATAGTTATCTTTTACTCCTCTACTAACTTCTTTATCGCCCAGTCTAACCTTCCTTACTACTTACCAGAAAATTTTCTTACATAACCTCCACTTTACACTCAGATTCCTTCCAAATTCCTTATCCACTCTCTTCTTACTCTATCCTAGTAATCTTTTCATATCTCTCTTTCTCTCTGCATGTAACTCTCTCTTTCGTCCGTCAACTTCCTTCATGCTTCTGCTTCCCATTCACTCACTACATGCTTTCTGTTTTGCGCCACAGCTTGTCTCACCTCTTCATTCCACCATGCTGTTCCTTGCACCCCCTTTCGCTTTCTCTTCACCCCACACACCACATCACATACTGCACAGATTTCTCCTGTGAATGTCTTGCATACACCTTCCACCTCCTCCATCTGCTCCAGATCATTTTTACGCAATCGCTCCTTCATTCCTTTCGTATACTCTACCTTTTTCTGTCCTCATGCAACCTTTCCACCCTTCTTGTATGGACTACTTCCTCCTGTCCTTGTCTTTTTCAATTCACCCATCGCTGTTGTACCTTGACTTTCACCACCACCAAGCGGTGGCCAGAAGTCCACTCCCCCAACCTCGGTATGCTCTTGCATCCATTACATACCTTCTTATTCTGTCATCCACACACACATAATCAGTCATTGCCTTCCGTTCATTCAGTTCACCACCCATCCTTCTCAACACTCGCCACGTATACCTGTGGATCATATTGTGTCTAAAGAGGATATTGGCTATCACCAACCCCTCCCTGAACAAATGTCCACTAGAGCACAGCCATTCTCATCCACTTCTGCAGGCACACCCCACTCACCAACTGCTCCACCCACCTTCACATTTCCTACTTTTCCTTCTTATCTCCAATCAAAGACACTCTCATTTGTCTCAAACTTTTCCAAGCACACTTCCACATTTGCCCAGAACTCTTCTTTCACTCTGCTTACACGGACTTCCATTATTGCATATATACACACAATCGCCCATGTTTCTATTCCTACTTTCAATCTTACCCACACAGTCTTGAACCAACTGATGCATATACCCCATCCATACTCCCACTCTCTCTCTCTCTCTCTGTCTCCATATTTTTTGTCAATCCACATACGTCCAATTTTTCACCCTCAAGCACCTGGACAATCTCTCTCTCTTTCACCTCATCGTTTGCACTCCTTACATTCCACGTTGCAATCCATACCATGTCCTTTGTCTAGGCCTTGGTCGTCACCTGTTGGTCTGTCCTGGTCCGAGGCATTTTGTCTTTTAGTTAGTTCATTTCTGGGGAGGAGCACTAACCCTCCGCCAAACGAGAGCGTGACACTTGGGGAGCACGTACGAGTACTGGTTGGTTATAAGGTTACCACCAAGCGTATCAAATAATTTCCTGGTTTACAAGAAATAATTTGGGCTGTCACTCAGTGTAGAGTTACCCTGAAATAGAGTATCACTACACTGAGGAAAGGTTAAACACTAAAAATTGGGGAAGAATAAAAGAATGACGCTACAGATTTTAATCGAAGAGGGTGCAAAGGAAAGTTGCTAAGAATGTGATAATGCGAAGGGTTGAGAGAGAGAGAGAGAGAGAGAGAGAGAGAGAGAGAGAGAGAGAGAGTACAGACTCAAACAGAGTCATCTTTGGATCAAAATAAGGTACCGGGTAGGTTTTGCGCAGGACATACATGACCGGTCGTCATGACCCATGACTTCACCAGGGGACCTGCCACCGCTAGGACAACAGTGTGTTTTTAGCAGGCCCAGTGTGACACTGTGCAGTGTTTGGGTGTTCTGGGAAAACATCTTACGGTAATTATCTGAGACGGATTCGTATGCCGAATGATGAAATCATCTGACTAAAGTGGATAAATTTGTGTGGATGGAGGGACAAGTTCTCTTCCCACTGCCTTGTCTGTGAATGGCGGGTCAGCATGGAACATTACGCAGGATATTTGCAAAACAAGCTGCTAAGGATGCCGCCGCCAATAAAAAATAGGGTGCTAAAGCCTGGAGTTGTTCCGGATCAAAATCTGCCAACAAAACAACGTACTGTACGTAGTGAATAAATAGTCTTAGAGTGAGATATGATCGACTGCAATAAGATTAATTATTAGGTGATTTATGTTCATTTATGAACATCATATGTTCACGTAACATTTCTATGGGATTGTCTTGTCTCTGGAGAAAGCATTATCACCAAGAAACCATAGGGTGTTTGTGACAGGTTAAACAAAAAACAGTGAAAATAATAATTTCAAGCGTAGTTATAAAGCAGTTTCATAATACCATGCCTATATTCTCATTTTCCTTAAAACTCTTTACATAATCTCATTAAATATTGATAGATTATTTGAAATATGCGTTACGCGATTAAATAGGAAGAAAAAAAATGGGTTCATACGACATAATAGTATTGCTACCGTCCTACATTCATGACAGTAATTCTTGTAATAACTTAAAATCAATAGCTACACACTTTGAAAATGCCAATAAACGAAACTGAAATGTTGGGAAGAACGAGAGAGAGAGAGAGAGAGAGAGAGAGAGAGAGAGAGAGAGAGAGAATGGGGGGTATGAGGCGGTAAAGGTCACGTGAGAGAGAGAGAGAGAGAGAGAGAGAGAGAGAGAGAGCTTGTCCAGGTGATGGAGACAGAATGGAAAGTAGAAGCTATATTCTAGGGGCAGAGTAAGCTGCACATGAGCTCATTGTTCGAGTTTCTACACTGTGTGTGTGTGTGTGTGTGTGTGTGTGTGTGTGTGTGTGTGTGTGTTGTAAAATGGACCTGGATATTCAGAGCAACCACTGCATAGTCTCATGGTAACCCGGTGGAGGCAGTATAAATTTCCATCCAAAACTTCTTTTCCTCTGGTCCACGAGATACAGTCACCATTAAATCGATCAAACTCTGACTGGCATCAATGAGGTTGAAGTTTCCAGGGAAAAAATAAAAAAAGTGGTTTCCAGACTTAGCACGGATATATCACTTCCATAGCGATTTTACGTCTCTCAACACCTTCACTGAGAGAGGTCTTCCAAAATTTAGCGGTAACATGAATGAAACTAGAAAACAGATTTGGATATTGGAGTTGTTTCGAGTATAGTCCAAAGTGTATTGAATTCATAAACAGAGAACACACACACACACACACACACACTGGAAAGACTTTTTACGAATATTCCACGTTCTTTGCCATTAATCATATTCTTATACGGTCCTGATTCAATATATTAACCATATAACAATAACAGTAGTAGAAGAGCAAGAGTTTTCAAATATGAGCAAGAATTTTCAAGTTACGTTTATTCTAAATATCATAATATTAACAAGAAATGGCCCCAAGGCACAGCAAACCCACCCCCGGCAGTCATTTTAGTGATGACGTATAAACACATCAGGATTTCTAGTCAAAATGTCACGTATCAACTTTTGAGTAAATCGGGTGAAAAATTACGATTTTATGACCATTTGAAATTTTAGGCCCGACCCACCTGACATTGACCTCCCTACCGCTAACTTGGGGGTGACCCCCTGATGTAATGAGGCATGTTATAGGATGCAAATATGAAAGATGCACGTTTAGGCTTTGGTTTCATGTAGATATGACGAATTTGAAAGGAGTTATGGCAAAAAAACGATTTTTACCCGTCCCCCCCCCTTTTTTTTTTTTTTTACATTTTTGGGGCCTACAGCCTGGGCCTTGGCCCAGTTTGGCCCAAAACGTAATCAGGTGATCAGAAAGTCATAGCCCATCATCCCTGTAATTTTAGTCACAATCGCACTAGTAGTTTTCGCGTAAAGTTGTTAACAGAGACAGACAGACAAACATACAAACCGAGTGAAAACAATACCCGTCCCCGAGCCATTCCGGGGCGGGGATGGATAATAAGTGCCTAAAGTTACGAATGAATCGGGGAAAGAGTATAACACAGTAATTACGTAACTTACGAACTGTGTTTAGTAACGAACTGCGTATCTTTTTAGTAGCTGCTTGAGATTTTTTTTTTTTAACCGAGTTTCTAAACTGTTCAAAAATTACCTTATAGGATAACCTAAGATGAAATTTATATAAAAAGTCGTCATAAGAACAGTTTCCACGTTATGGCAAGGGCATATTTCGATTTTCTTGTCTAGTGTAATGCTTTATGTACATGTACATCTGAGTTGGCCTTATTCCAGTGGCCATTAATCAAACTGTTCTGTGTGTTTGTGAGGTGCCAGAGTTGCTATATGCAGTCCCTTACATTTTTGATCCTCATCATCACAATTATAATCATCATCACCTTCATAATCATCATCTTCATCATTATGATGAACATCAGCATCATGCAGTAATTTTTTACCTTACATGGTGAATATTTCGTATGATCCTGTGTTCAAACATACTTCCCTACAGGTCTGAACTAGACCTGTGATAAAACTCCTTGGATAATTTAAGGGGCTAAGTGCTCCACTGATGCGATTCTAGCATCTGTCTGTCTGTCTGTCTCTCTCTCTCTCTCTCTCTCTCTCTCTCTCTCTCTCTATATATATATATATATATATATATATATATATATATATATATATCTATAGATATACAGAGATAGCTAGATATATAGATATATATATATAGATATATATAGATAGATATAGATAGATAGATATATATATATATATATATATATATATCTATATATATATATATATATATATATATATATATATATATACTAAATAGTTTGAGAGAGGAATTTCGAGAGAGCTGAAAAATATCACTAAGAATATGAAGTACTCGTGGTTAGAATAGTAACCAAAGACATGCCTTCGGGTAAATGACTGTGGGTGTCATTCAGCGCAGCGACCATTTCCTTTCACTTGCCCTCTTTCAATATATATCTATTCCTCGCCGTTGCCTCGCCTCTTTCACCTCCCCTCCATCCAGTCTCTCTCGTGCACCTCCCTCTTTCAAAACCTTCTTTCCAGTTTTCTCCATTTTCTAAAACCTTAACTAGCTGCTCTATCATCTCATTTCTCTGCTGAATACTCGGCACATTTCCTCATCTCCCTTAGATAAGCATTTCAGAAATAAACTGTTTCTTTCCTTCTAGGACCTTAACAATGATGAATTAAGTACTGAGTAATATAACTGTATTTTTCTAATATATACATCCCCCAACCAGTAAAAAAAATCGCCCACCAGTACTGGATGGATTATTTGTGATAGTTCCTAATCTCTTCGCCTAAAATGATCTCTCTTAACATGAAGGGAATCATCCATTGTCAGTATTAATAGGATATGAATATCCTCCGACGTCTGAGCATTATCCTACCTCTAATCTCCTTCTATCTCACTATTGTATAGTTAACAAGAAATTCACCTTTACTTAAACAGTCATTGAACAATGTTTTGTCGTTTCCTGAAGAAGAAGGCTAGCATGTTTCTGGTAACTAAGAATTCAGCCAAGATGCATCTTATAATATTAACTTTACTGAATGCCATGAAAGATTATGATTTTATGGGCAATGAAATAGATCCTACAGTGCTGAGTCCCTGATACTGAATTCCTTGATATTTTATGTTTTGTGTTTCAGAATGAAATATGAATACGATGACCATTTACATGCTCTCCCTGACTTTCACTACCTTGTGTTATTGTTCACTATAAGATATACTGTTTGATTTATTAGAATTTAGTACATCATTTTTTAATCATTCATAAACTAGGAAAACTGGAGACATAAAAAGAGCATTTTCATTCTAGCCATGGAGTGATGGGGATCCAGAGAAAGGAGAACAGAGAAACAGAACTACAATCTGAGTTCTAAATAAAATGGACCATATTTCCGTTCATTCACCATGAAAACTAGCTAAATTCTCAGTTCCACCTCACCTGACTACATTAATGATTTGCACACTAAACGTTCTTCATAATGCGCATAGAAATGAGACATTCCCTCGGAAGATCAAAGCTTCAGCCTCCCGACATAGCAGTGTGCATGTGTGGAAGCCAAACTGGGGGAGGGAGAGGGAGCCACAAAAAAAAGTTACTGAGGGACCTCACCCCGCAGGCCCCACAACGTTTATAATTCACTCTACACAGTTCTGCCTTGGTCATGGCTGGCGAAAACTGAACTTGAAATTCAAAATTTTCCCAAAGCCAAGTTTTTGGCATATGCGCATTTCAGTATTTCAGGATCTGGCAGCTATGACTATGGTTTTTCACTTCATCGGCTGCCAAATTAAAAAGGAGTGCAGTCCTTGTCATCTGCGTCTCAATATAAATATCTCGTCCATCTATTTCTGTCAATCATCACCTTTTCTTCTATCCTAGTTTCTTTATCTCCTTTATTCACACATTCTCTTGTCATATTTATCCACTTTCCTCACCTCCTACTCATAAATTCAGACACTCCTCACTACAGGATTCATATCCCTTCCTCATAGAGACCATGTCTGTACACTTTTCTTCTCATCCATATTTCTTGTACTGCCAAGATATCCACGCTACAAACATCCCTTAACTATTTTTTCTCCTCTTATCTTTGACTTTTGAATTTCATGGTATTCCAGAATATTTTGTCTACGGGTTATTGTGATCACTAAGACAATTTCTTATATATATATATATATATATATATATATATATATATATATATATATATATATATATATATATATATATATATATATATATATATATATATATATATATATATATACGGGGTGGGGCAAAAGTTACTTTAACATAATATTAACACAGTTATATTTAAACTAAAGTAAGTGAACACCAATCTTATTTCAATTAAATGAAGTGTACATCAAGTAAATTAAAAAGTAAGCTGAATCAAATGTTCCAAATGGCCTTCTTCCCTTAAAAAGAATTGGCACCTCAGACACAGAGTGGCAAATTCTTCTCAGTTCATGATCATTTTTCAAGTTGTCAGATTCTGATATTATTCTTTCAGTTCTTGAAGACTTCTAGGTTTTGTCTTGTAAACTTCCTTCTTGATCATTCCCCAAACTACCAAGTCACATGGCATTAGGTTAGGTGACCTTGGAGGCCACTCAACATTACCCCTTCTTCCAACCTATGTGTCGAAAGTGTTACGAGAAATTCTCGCACATTCCTACCATAGTGAGGAAGTGCACCATCTTGCACCCAAATTAATTTGGAGGCCGAAATATAACTGTGTTTTAGTTGTAATATAGGTGTGTTAATAAAATACAGTAATATTACGGTAAAGTAACTTTTGGTCCACCCTGCAGAGTATGCTGTATATATATATATATATATATATATATATATATATATATATATATATATATATATATATATATAAAGATGGCCTGCAGTCCTACCGGACCCAGGTTCAAATCCCCGCTGGGGCAGGGAACAGTTTAGGCTAAGGATTTGAGTTTCATAAAATCAGACTTTATTGATCTACCAGAAGACCCTCCGACATGCCGTAAAAGCACCCCAGCTAATACCAGTACATCAGTCCTGTATGACACAGCCCTAGCATGTATTCAATATGAACGGTGGGTGTTAGCGCCGAAGTGGTGACATGTGGAGGTGTATGGTATGTGGGAGGACTACTGGGCCTTGGGAGCAGGCTGTGAAGCCTATGCTCAGTGTCGGACACATAATATATATAGATAGATAGATAGATATCCTCTTCACTCAACTCTCCATTCTGAATTGTCTTTGTATCAACACCCACATTAACTTTTTGGGCCACTCTGTTGATCATCCCGTCTTATTTACTTTTCTATTAACGCGCTTAGGTACTTAAAACTCCTTTACTATTTCCCTCTTTATCTCCCAACAACCATTATTTTACTCAATAGTGATTTCCCATTTAGACCCTGTGGCTCACATGTATTCATAATATTACCAACCAGAGTAGAAAAAAACAAATTTATCATCACAAAATAACGCATCCCCACCTGTACTCATTAGATTTTATAAACAGTATATACTAAATCAGCGGTTCTTAATTTCTTTGCCGCTATTACCCCTTGGCACACCAGTATAAGCTGTTACTACCTCATCTTACTTAAAACCGAGAGGAAGCAGAAAAACAGTGGTACTGGCGATGTATTTTCCAGGTGATTATACAAACTACAGAAAGAAGTCAGTATATGGTTTTCATCTACATCAAATTGTCTTCAATAGAACATACACTTGGTTAGACTACTGGTGTGATGGATGAAACAGTTTTTTCTTCGATCGATTTTTCGCTGTGTGGCTCCGAGGCAATACTGATCGCATGTCATAGTCAATATGCATCCTGGTTTTGGTCTTTCTTTCTTTTTTATTTTGTTTAGCATAGCAGAAAAGCCCACATTACAGCGGTACGCACTTGCAAAAGGCATCAGGATATTGTGTAATCATTATGAAAGAATGGTGTATTCTTTACCATGCTTTATCCAGAAAGTAGCCAGATTCTTCTCATGATATTTTTTGTCTAAAAAAAAAAAAATCGTCGAGCAATGTTTTACCAATATTACCCCGTTGACAAGGCAAAATTACACTTTGGGGGTAATTACCTCCACCTTAAGAACCAGTTCTAAATGAACCAGAATCAGAACAGTTTATTCCATTATACATTTTCATCTTAAATTAACAATGACCTCAATTGTCATTATATAAATATCTCCTAAATACGCACAATAAAGTACCAGAATATTCTGGAATAGGCGTTAACCTACAATACATGATGGTTTTATTTTTATTATTTTTTAGTATTTATTGTCAGACTCGCTGTCATCTCAGCAACCCTTATTTTGATTTTGTATACGGTGAAGGCCTACTGAAAAACTATGATGACTCACATTTGCCTCACTTAACTGTTTATGTTAAACCAGTTAGAAAACCACCCAGAGTAAAAGTAGTAGTAGTAGCAGTAGCAGCAGTAGTAGTAGTAGTAGTAATAGTACGGTAGTAGTAGGAGATGTTGTTGCTTTTGTTGTTGTTGTTGTCGTGTAGCCCAAGGTTCATCTGAAACGTGAACCAAGTGAACCACCCTGCTACTGCATTGCATCTTCCTTGTGGGAGGAAAGGGAAGCAGTTGGGGGACGTTTGTATAACAAGGTAGTTGGGCCACCAGGCTACATCGGTGCCACCACATGAAGGCGCCCCTCTTCAGCCCCATCCACAATATAAACTCGTTAATGCATTTGTTCTGATAAACCGTATGCTCTTCATATTAATAGATGCCATATATATTTTGCACTCATTCTCTCAATCTTTTTTCTGTGCCTCATTTACGGCATATATCTGATCTGCAAACTCCCCTGTTCATCATTTGCCATATATTTTGACATTTGTCTTACTGGTCTCTAGGATATCACAATTTTTCTGTATAGACTACATTACCCACAGTACTCAGCAAATTTATTATGCCATACGCTTTGCTCTCACATATCATTTTTTTCATCTTCTTTTTTAACTTATATTCGAGGACAAATTCTTAGTCTTCTTCCACTTAGCTGGCACTGCTCCGCTTACTCAGTCTTTCTAACATACCTTGACAAATAACTCATAGTGCGCTCTCCACTAATCTTTATCATTTATGCATATAAGCCGTCCACATTTGCTACACCACGGCCCTACGGATCAGTTTCCCTTCAGGACTAATAAAGCATAGTTTTAACATGGTCACCTTTGTAGTGAGTTTGTACGAGTGTCATCTTGATACATAGATATACCTGCTGCCTTCCCGTTCACCTAGTTCTCCATAGACTTCTTCACTTCTACACTTGTGATAATCTTGAGTGTCGCATTTCCCTGTACAACACCTATCCCCTATTATGGTCACAACGTCTCTGCTGTTGCCACTCCCATTCATCAATTATTTAGAACAACCTTTCCATATGATCGTTAGTATGCTTTAATATGATGTAATTATTCATTATTCACACCTTTCAGTTCTCCACACAAGCTGCAAACACTCCTGGAATTACTATCCCTTCAGTATGATGATCGATCCGAATTATTTTTTTAATTAGCCTATCTCCGCTTCAGATCAAGGTCTTCATTGGCAGAAGGGTAACAGTCTTCTTCATCCTCTTTACTAGGATGATGATATACTTAAGAATGTACAGTATTATACTTGCTACCACCAGACAATTTTACGAAGCTCAGGCAGGATCTCTAGTAGTAAGAAAAACTGAACGTGATGGAATCTGTCTTTACCACCTTTAGTAGGAGTTACATTTTCTTGGCAACAAATGACGTCTGAGGTAAGGCGACCCTATCCCTTTGAACGCAGAGCTGAAACAAGTACCTGACCTGCAAATGAACGGATGCATGTCGTAGTCTGTGAGAATGGTGGAGTTTTCTTCTTGTCTGTTATGGGCCCGATTATAAGGCCTGTGGACGAGAGTATATATATATTATTTACCCAGTCTGTTTATCACCTCGACCTGATGATGGGAACCTAGATATAAAGCAAGAGTTATTTCGTATTTGGGGGGGATTGTGCGGGTGCTCTCCTCGCCAGTAATGCCTCATAATTATATTCAGTCAAGAGGAGACCACTCGTAGCTTAAGGCTAATCAGAAAAAATGATATGACATTAAAGTATCTTCCCATTATAAAAATGCCTGGTACGGGTATCGAAGTATTTATTATATTTTCATCAACCTCACCAAATGTGTAATACGTTTCATATGTTAGTGTACCTTAGCTAATGAACTGAACACTCGACCAGGGACCGATATTAAAATGTGGTGCTCTGTCAATCTCTTATGGCCCATTTCCACTTGGCGAGGACTGTTTACGTGTGATGGGTTGCTAATGGTCCCACTTTGTTTGCCTGGCACTCCTCGTTGATTGGGTGTATGTAGTGACATCCCCGTGACGACAGAACCAGAGTAGAGAACCTGATTGATTCCTCTTAACTGCGGACACAGAATCTTTCGTCTTTCCTTGGCTGTTTACATTAATTAGCTTTGCGACAGGCAGGAGGCATTAACCATGTTTGTATGATGACTATTTATCATATTCATCCCGCCTCCAAGTGATTTTGATATAGCTGAGTGAATGCCTCTTGTACTGAAATGTTTAATGAAGGCTACAACTATTCCCTTCATCCGAAAAATCTCTCATAAGCAAAATATAATCGCATGTTAGTATAAACAATGCGAAATGGTGTTACCCCTGCTTTCATTTATTGGACTACAGTTAGAGGTAAGCATTGTTCCTTTAAATACTGACACACATCTCAAGAAGTTGTCACGGACTGTCCGTTAACTATGTGTTTAAGTAAGGAATTAAGTGTCTTACTGTAATGTAACCTACTACCATAGTTTTCTTAAACAGACTGGCTTATTGTCTTTGAGGTAAAATTAATCATGTACTTTTTTAGTTATCTTAAATAGGCTGTCCTGTTGTTTTTGAGGTAAAATGTCAAGATTACATGGCAAGGCCAGCTTAAACAGCTTTCATTTACTTTAGATCAAACTTGATGGAAGGACTGACGGCAAGGCTAGAACGAAGGGAGTCGATTTTGAGAACGATCAGTCGAAGTTCGTCACAGGACAACGTTAAAGTTCGACTCCTGTGTGTCTGTGTGTGAACAAAATAAAACATATTTGCTCTGATTAGAGCCAAGCTTGATGGAAGTGTTGAGGGTCAACCAAGAGGTTGGTCCATTGTTTTAAGAATCTTAGGTCAAAGACCAAGGTCACATGGCAAGGTCAATTTAAACAGTTATCATCCGGCTTCGACCAACGATGGTTGCTGTTCTTAATATGAGCCAAGAATAAAGGAATTCGATTTTGAAAACAACCAGTCCAAGGTCACTGTCAAAGGGTAAACTTTGTAGTGTCGCTAGTATGTACCTAGTGTGTGTCAGCCTGCATTTTGCTTGACTGGACTATTTTACATTTTACCTAATCATTACCACTATCATCCAGTCACAGTCAAGTATGTGGTGTATGGAGTGGATGAGTGTCGCTTTCCCACAGCATTTTATGAGGCCGAGGAATGACAACCTGACAGGTGTGTGTGTGTGTGTGTGTGTGTGTGTGTGTGTGTGTGTGTGTGTGTGTGTGTGTGTGTGTGTTTTACTTGTGGGTAGCCTGGATCATCTGTGACTCAGAGGTTGTGGTGTTCACATGTCGATCTCCGGTGCGTTGAGTTAATAATGGAATCCATCATTAGTGGACATTTATACTCATAGTAGGGGCAACATGCTCTCGATAAGCACCCCTTCCTTATTCTTGCTTGGCCAGCATGTAGACGGGTATATTATTATTGCTCTCATTTCGAGGGGGAAAGGTCTGGTTTAACAGTGGACCTCGTAATGGTTAATACAAATAGAGAGCTGGTAGCATTATGGAAAATAACTGAAAGTTAATAACACAAATCCCAAAGGTATTTCCTCTTCATCAACATTACTGAAAAACGCCTATGGCCATTCAGCACTGAAAGCTACTAATTATAATGCACGCTCTTATCTAGTTCACGTACTCTTGGCTATGGTGGCCAATGAACGGTAGTATTAGTATTTGCTTCTGTTGCCCCACGTTGGTTTGAATGTGCATGAGTGGACTATGGGCTGGTTGCCCCTCATCTTCGGTCGACATCCTCCTTTGGGGGGATAGAGAGTGAGATCAGAGACGTATGTATAACCGGCCAGCGAAGGAAGCCGGCTATATCGGTGTCTGCACTGGACGACGCTCTTTTCACGCACCGTCCTATCTATAACAGTACGGTACTGTATTACAGTATATACCACCATAAAATAAAGTATAGCAAAAATGGGATTAAACAGTTACGACTGCTCTGCAAAATATACATCTGACTACAGTAGGTGCTGCTCAGGCTGATGTGAAGTTCCCATCTCCTCTTCCCCATCCTCTACAGGTGTCCGTGGTCACCTCTTAAGCTCTCAAAGACTGGTATTCCCATTCAACACAAAGTATACAAAAAGGAAATGGGGTGAAGAAGAGGGTCAGTTTCATTTACTAGCCAAGTAGCCTATAATTCTTGGGTAGGAGGAAAACACCAGGTACAATAAGTCTTGGTCATATCTTGTCACTGCTAAGTTATATTCGTATGCTCATAGTCTCCTTCATAGTCAAAACAACAGTCACTGTCAGATTAACATCGCCCTGATACAATATCCAGTGTTTTTTTAAGCTTACCATCATCCTAATCCAATATCTTATACTTACATGGGGTAAAGAGATCAAGAGCAAATCTCTTTGATCTCTGAGGGGGCCTATCATAGAAGATGGGCAGCCTCAGCTCTCCACTCCTGCAACTTTTACCTCTCCGTACCACACTCGAGAAACACGAAGGTAAATTCTTTCCCTCTTTGCCAGGTTTGTCAGGAACGCATTTGTCTCTAATCCAGTAAGTACTATGCTTATAATTAAAAGCATGAAATACGTCAGTGAAATGGAACAAAAATTTATAGTGCTCATCGGTGAGGTAGCCAACACCAGCCAATCAACGCGAAGTGCAGGTCAAATAGCCTTTTCGCATCGGGAACCGGTGCTGTTCAAACAACTGTCCCTCTATAAATATCAGTTCTTCTAGTTCATTGCACATATACACACACGCTGCCATCGTCAGTTGTGCGCCTGGCTCGTTGAACAGTGAAATATATCGCAGTTTATCGATACTATTGCCAATAAACGCAGGGAAACTGGAGAAATAACTAATAAGAAAGGAAAGTGGAAGTAATGATAGAGAAACGCAAAAATTCTGAAGATAAAACGAAATGCTACAGATCTGTTACCACAATCCACAAATTAAAATATTTCACGAAGTAGTGGTTTAACTCCTTGGTTGGAAAATTAACTACTTTACATTTTATTTCGGTTAACTTTAGACGACTTTACCAAGCTCATGGGAAGCCAAAGTCGCGAAAAAAGCATAAATAAATAAATACAAAAGTAAATAAGCTATCACAATTAAAGGGATGGCTGAGGCATAAGGAACATAATAAGGGTTTCAATTTTATAACTGATACACCATTAAGAAAAGCACTACAGTAATTTCGGAAGAGGTAGCAGAAACGAGACAATTTATTTCATGTTTAGGCTCCTCTGCATTATAAAGGTAGTATGTAAAGTACAAACGGTCATTTCCCTCGCAGTGCTTTATTTTCTGCAGTGAAGGACGATGAACTTTTTTCTTTACTGAGTTCCCTTTTGAAAAAGGCTTTTTTTATTCTCTGTTAAGCTTCCCGGAAACGATTTGAGAAAAAATGTAGTGTTCCGGGTATCTCAGGCTACAATGAAGCAGAGACCACATGTTCGCCATATGATAAGAGAAGAAGCAAACTGACTTCAGTTATTAAGAGACGTGTGGAGCGAAATATCGTGTCAGTTCAGACGAAGATACGTAAGTACACAGGCATGGTGATGTCGGCTGTGGTGTACGCATGACAAGCATGGGTTATTTTAGGCCAAGTAAGGCCTAAATTTTACATGCCATATTACATAATATCAGCTTCCAACAAACACTGTCGCTTATAGGGCATACCCATGGTTTGAACCCTCGTTGCCCGCCACCCCCCTCGCCATCGAAGGATGTAGTCGAAAGCCCATCCACGGAATGCAACAAACTATGGATTACAGAACATGAAAATGTGACTGCAGGTAAAAAAAAAAAAACGTTTAGTGCTTCCAAGCGCTTATTCGCTAACGTAGTTCAGAAGCCATAACTACCTACCCGAGGGGCGGGGACGGGTAGATATTACTGTTAACTAAGCAGTAACGTTACTACCTTTGGTGAATAAATAAACGTGGCATTAAAGCGAAACTATTCACTTTACGTACTTTGGAGCATATAGTCATCGAAAGTTGTTTTTTAATTTGGTATCATGCTGCAAGAACCATACTTTTTTTTTTTTTTTTTTTTTAACTCCCGCCAGGTAATCAAGACATTTCAGAGGGTAGGTTACTTCAGGACTAGCCCTACTTACCAAGACAGGGTGTCCAAACAGTATTAAGAGAGAATTGTAGGAATAATTATGAATAACCAGTGATTAAAATTTTCAAAATTTCCGAAGGCTGAGCGTCAAAGTGCAAGACAATCAACTAGAGAGTAAGCGGTGAGCAGCGGCGGTAAGTCACATGGGTTATATTTAGTTTATGGGCACTGGGCACTAAGAGAAATTCCAACATTAAACATCAGGTCCATTTAAGCTCTCAGTGAGGATATTCCAGCTTTTCATTACGTGTAGTACGGTACGAAATGGCTGCTAGTTTGGGCGAAATTCACGTAGCTACATAACACTGAGATTCCCTTGCGTCATGCATATTTCTTTACCAACACTACCTCAGCTTGGATTTACGCTCCCTAGATAGGAAAAATAATTCAGCCATCTTCATCAGTAAATCTCACGGCACACCAGCGAATTGTGGGAAACTTCTTTTTAAGACTTGGGACACTGCCCGAAAACAGGACAGTTTACACAAAGGCTCGGCTTGGAGGAAGCTCAGACAAATATTTATTATTCTCTTATTCTTTCCAGTTTCTTGTTTACCCTTCCTAAGACCTCACACACACACACACACACACACACACACACACACACGCACACGATTAAACCTGTGGAGTCCTAATTTCATCATACCTCATTTCATTTCCGATGCAGTCCTTCGTCCACATTGAATCATCATGCATTCCCCTGCTCTCTCTCTCTCTCTCTCTCTCTCTCTCTCTCTCTCTCTCTCTCTCTCTCTCTCTCTCTCTCTCTCTCTCTCTCTCTCTCTCAGTGTTTTTTTAGCAATTTCGGGGTGGCCTTGGCAACTATCCATTTCTCTTAACTCCATGTCTTCGTCTGAGTCTATCCCATCCCTTTTAATGTGATGGATGTGTTTGGTATTTCTTCCCCGCAGCCTCTCCCGTCTCCATCCATCACTCCGACGCGCGTCTCCCTCTTCCCCAATTTATCATGTATAAAGTGAGCAGTAGTCTTATTTCCATCGCTCCTACTACACCGCTGTTCGCAAGGCCCATTTGCATATACGCGATATTATACAATGAAGTCATTTTTCTTCTAGGTAGGTCTTGTCTACCCTTGTTCTTGTACTTCATCATCATCTTATAATCTATTCTTGTCTCATCAGCAACATGGGCCACGGAACCAGACATTTTAGGCACAAGTAAAGGCTCGTTCGCTCGTGACTTTCGATGAAAAAAAAAAAATCCCAACCAACCCTTGAATCAAGACTCTTATGTTCCACACCCAACTGGAGTGTCCCACTAGACTACCAGGCTTCTGTGTGTTGGTTGTAGTTTTACCTCCCAGTGATTTACCTGAATCGTTTTTCTGGGATACAGAAAACCATTTGTTTTGTCATCCACTGCAGTCAGCAGAAGAAAACACCACATCTACACCTTTCACCAGCAAATATTCTTATAAATCTTAGTTCAGTAGTCAACGATTATGTTCTGAGAGAGAGAAAGAGAGAGAAAGAGGGGGGGGGGACCAGGGACTTGCAAGAATGGAAAAGGAAACAGCAAGGACAGGGCAAACTATCCTTACAAACTAAACGGTGCATGGCATGCCAGGTTCATAACGAAATGTATCTGAAAAATGAATCACCAAAGCATTCTTCTTGTCTTGGCCAGGAACAAAGGAACGTTGTTGGCTTCGCTACCTCACTACATTAATTAGTTTTTTTTTTTTTTTTTTTCATATAAAGCTTATCATTGTTTAAGGAGACTGTCTCCATATTTTTCGCAGCCCAGTTCTTTGCCTTTTAAAACTGTCACCAAAACAAATCTCCTTTAGGCTGAACAAAATGATCTGGGAGTACCAAAACTAAGAGAACGTCGTACTAAAAGACTTCAGAAGTTTCCTCATTTTAAGTTCTATGGCAATGGTTATGTTACCTCACAAAACTACGTTTCTCCCTGCTGATCTCGTTCAACACAAGGTTGATTTGTACTCCCCGTTGGTCGAGTGGTTAGCGCTGCGCTGATAGCATCGAAATTGTTGGCTCATTAGTGCCAGGGTCAACTCCTGATGCAGGCAGCTGGTGCTACTCGACTCAAAAGTCAATGAACCCTCTATGGACCAATAGATAAAATGAATACCTAGGGTAACACCTAGAGAGATAGCTTTGGCAACCTGTCGGATGCAGTGCCCTAGTTCACTGGCGGTGAAATGTTGTGCCTTCCTTCCAACCGTAGTATGAATCCATACCAAATGAGGACCAGGAATTCATCTCTCTCTCTCTCTCTCTCTCTCTCTCTCTCTCTCTCTCTGATTCACCTTCCTGAGACACTAATACCTTGCATCCCCCTCCTCCCAGAGCTCCGCTGCTCATTTTTTACAGATCCTTTTTACGTCTGGGAGAGAGAAACACAATCTGACTGCCTATGTACCCTAGAATGGTGAATGAACTACCCATCAAATGCCGAAGGTGAATGTTACGGTGATGAGTATCAGTGATAAGCTCCTCATGGATCTTTACCTTTTTATTGTGCATGGATGTCATTTCGGTTGTTTTGGAAACCTCGAAATTTAAGCCATTTGTTTCCACCTGTAATCAGTTGGCCTTGGACTGACTGGAGTTTCATATAATGTCTTATCCAAGTTTCTTTAAAGAAATGACAACTTTTTCAGAAATATCCATTATTAAAATAAACAGTTTATCATACTATGCTGTTGATTAAATTTAGGCTATAAAATAATTCCTATAGTTGAATAAAATCGCCCGCCGCTAGGTAGATCAGAATACTAAATTACCCCGACCAGCTGAAAAGGTCATTTCAGACTATGAGAAGCAGACTACTGTTATTTAGGGCTTACAATCGTTTGAGAGAGAAAAAAAAATCATAATAAAAATGTTCAAGCCATGCACCGCGTCAATCTGTTGTTTGTGCGTTTGTATTCGAACTGAAAAGGATAAGGAACACCGGTATTGGCATTGTGTGGGGTGGTTCATAGCACACCCAATTATACTGGACGGTTGCGTCAATTAAGTTCGCCAAAGCAGCGATAATTCGGCGCTTCCAGCTGCATACATTCACAATTGGTTTGGCTTAGAACAAATTTTCTCAGGTTATCTTTTCGCCAAGGTAGGTAAGCTAGGTGGTCTAGTGGTAGAGAATTCAAGCCCAGGGTGAAGACCATGCCAAATGGGCAATGGGTCGAACCTTCAAAATTTCGCTGATGGAATTCCTGTCATCTAAAATGTTGCCAGGGAAGTAAGTCAGTCTCCCATTTTTAACAACACTAAAAGAAGACGGTCTACGAGTGCGACCCCCTACACACAGAAAGGAAAATTACATTGATCCAGCCGTTATTGTTTTTAGCGCAGTATTATCTTTTGTTTCTGCAGCCAGATGCACTCTAAAATCTATCATTTTGATGATGATGATGATGATGGTTGTTATTATTATTATTATTATTATTATTATTATTATTATTATTATTTTCATTTTGATTTTGATTTTTATTACCCGTATTATTATTATTATTATTATTATTATTATTATTATTTTATTACCGTATTATTATTTTTGCTGTTATTATTATTATTATTATTAATGTTATTATTATTATTATTATTATTATTATTATCATTATTATAAAGGAGCTGTCTATCAGACTGGCAGAGCGATAATCACAGAACTACTCCTCAAATCTTAAACCTATAGCGATAACTAGCAATCATGATCCTTAAGCAGTCGATTTTATATATTCATGGCTCTCAACTACACCACCGCTATGGGTTTAACATTTGAAGAGGGGAGGTTAGGCGACCCTCACCTCGCATCTACAGGAAACATCTGAGTGAAGGTAGTACGGAGAAAGTAGGAGTTCTGCGCAGTCCTAGATTATAACTGAGTGGCGTAGTCCCAAGTACTGAGGCCCATACTCCCCTAGGATAAGGTTTTCTAACACTTCTCCCTTAGTTATTCATTTTGGTTATGGCTGTTAAACATACTTTTTGTAAGTTATATATGCAGAGTATGGAGAAGGACTTATGTAACACAGAAGAGGACAATGTGTAATAAGCTAAAGAAGTTGCTTAGGAGAAGGTGCCAGGGAGCTTCCTTGGCCGACGAGAATTCCGTCCTAGGTCTTTAGTTACAGAAAATGTGAGAAATGGGAAACAATGAAGGACGGTATATTTCAGTCGACTTTAATCCTTCACCGACTGTTGTTCCCACATTCTCTCCTCTATTTCCTGTTAAAAATATTGATTCACGTATAGGTCATCCAATTGTTGGCAACTCATCTGGATAGTAGGGGTCCGGGGCTAGGCTGTCTGTCAAGATTAAAGTTATAATGACCAGTCGCCCTTCCTGAGTAGTATTATGAGAGCAATAAACCCCAATCACCCCATGGACTTAAACCAGTACGGGTCACATAACGTTAGGATGCCAAACTAGTCTAGGCATTACAGTAATATGGCTATAGAGTTGTCGCACAACGCAGTTTATGATTACAAGCATTGAGAGAAAAGATCTGGCTTGGACTTAAATGTCACCTAATGTAATATATGGTACCACAGCATCCAGTGAGTGGATACGGGTGTTCCCTCCTATCACATCTTACTACTACTTCCACTACTACTACTACTACTACTACTACTACTACTATAATAATAATAATTATTATTATTATTAATATTATTATTATTATTACTATTATTATCGTTATGGTGTTAGGTGGTGGCGACCATCATCCACCCACTTGATGAAGTGCTGCCTACTTCATCCTTCTCCTTTATAATTCTTTTTCTATGGCTGCTCTCCTCTCTTCGTATTCTCCCATCTTTCATTTCACGTTTTATTACACTTCTTCCCTTTTCAGATGGCCTTGCATTGAGTGACAAGCGTATTTGTTTCCTGTAAGCCTGAAAACCATTTCAACACTGGGTGGTCACCATATATCAACCAATATGTGTTCCCTGAGTCTCAACAAGTTCGATGGCTGAGAGTTAGTTCCCCTCCCCGTAAAACAACTAGCTCAATGACAAACGCCAACCCTTACAGGATTATAGCGCCTAGTTATTGCTAGACGGATTATTATTATTATTATTATTATTATTATTATTATTATTACCATATTATTACTCTTATTATAACTCACTGCACAAGTGGCTGTTCTTGTCAATGTTGTCATTATTATTATTATTATTATTATTATTATTATTATTATTATTATCATTATTATTATTATTTTACGAAGAAGTAAATTGCTCGTATTCGCTCAGTTTCAAAGTTGCGACCATCATACTTGGGCCATCTCAGTCTCCCAGTTGGCGGCTTCATATGACCCAGTATCATCCAGTTTCCATTACTGGTGTTCCAGTTACAGCCAAAAATCCATAAAAATAGTCTATTCTCGGATTCTCAGAAACCGCTACAGATAAAAACTTGAAACTTTTGTGGGACATAGCCAAGGTCGGGGAGCAAGTCTGAAATGACTATGGGCCCATTTGGGCCAGTAGTTTCTGAGATCGCCCAGAGGTCAATGGAAAGTAGTTTGAAGTCACTGAGTGCACAGCTTGAAAAACCAAGATCATACTGAGCTACAATCACCGAACTTGGTACAATTATAGAACTTGATGTGCTATGCATGGCTACGAAGTATGAATGACCTTGACCCAAAACTCATGGCCACAGCCAAGATCAAAGTTCAAAATTTGCTTATTTTTTATGGAACACTGCATGAAGCCTGTTGAAATCACCAGGTCTAGCGATAGTCATTGGGGAATAAATCGGCCCCTGCAGTCGAACTGAGGTAGAAATTGGATGACCTTGTCTTGAGATGTTACTGAAACTGCTAATGGCAAATACCGTTTCTTCTTCTTCTTCTTCTTCTTCTTCCTCTTATTATTATTATTATTATTATTATTATTATTATTATTATGTGAGTGCATTCAAGTACTTGGGTAGTGTGATGAGTAAGGATGGAACTTTGGGGGATGAAGTACGTGAAAGGGTACAGCAGGGAAGGAAGGTTGTTGGCACACTGAAAGCAGTGATGAGAAATAGGGAGGTGAGTATGGAAGTTAAGAAGTCACTGCATGATAGTATTGTGATCCCTACCCTGACGTATGGAAGCGAGGCATGGACCTTGCAAGAGGGGAACAAGTCAAGAGTGAGAGCAGTGGAAATGAGTTACTTGAGAGGAGCATGTGGAGTGACGTGGAGGGACAGGTTGACGAATGAAGAAGTGAAGGAACGATGTGGGGTGGATGTGAATGTGGTTGAGAAGATTAGGAGAAATACACTGAGGTGTTTGGACATGTGAAGAGAATGGAGAATGAAAGACTGACTAAGAGGGTGTATGTAGGTGAGGTGGAGGGAGGGAGAGGGAGAGGTAGACCGAGGATGAGGTGGAGGGATGGAGTTGAGAGGTATAAGAGGGAGGGGGGGGTGCGTTGGGGGGAGGGTAGTCAAATGGTGGGTGACAGAGCGACTTGGAGGCGTTTTGTTTGAGGCCACCCTTTGCGGGATTAGGGCGTCGGGCTATAGATAGATAGATAGATAGATTATCATGTTCGAGTGTCCCTGGTGAAAGAGGGTAGTATTTGGAAACTCCCTGTACTGTTGTTTGCAGATGATACTGTGTTGTTGAGTGAAGACGAAGGGGAGCTGCAAGGCTTTGTGGATGAGTTTGGGAGAGTGTGTAAGAAACGAATTCTAAAGGTGAATGTAGGGAAGAGCAAAGTGATGGTCTTTGAGACAGGTGAGGTCAGTGAATGTACAGCGAGGTTGGATGGTGAGGAATTGGAAAATGCGAGTACGTTTATGTACTTGAGTAGTCTGATGAGTAAGGATGGAGGTTTGGAGGGTGAAGTACTTGAAAGGGTACAGCAGGGAAGAAAGGTTGCTGGTTCCTTGAAAGCAGTGATAAGAAACAGGGAAATGAGCATGGAAGTGAAAAAGTTACTACATGACAGTATTGTGATACCAACTCTAACGTATGGAAATAAAGCTTGGACGTTGCTGGAAGGGCACAAGTCAAGAGTGAGAGCAGTGGAAATGAGTTATTTAAGAGGAGCCTGTGGAGTCACATGGAGAGACAGACTGACAAATGAAGATATAAAGGAGCGTTGTGGTGTGGATGTGGATGTGATAGGAAGCGTTAGAAGGAATACACTGAGATGGTTTGGACATGTGGAGAGGATGGAGGGTGAAAGGCTGACGAAGAGAGTGTATGTGAGTGAGGTGGAGGGGGGGAGAGGGAGGGGGAGGCCGAGGACGAGATGGAGGGATGGGGTGGAGAGGTACCGTATATGAGAGAGGGGGGTGTAAGTTGGGAGCGGGGCAGTGAAATGGTGGGGGACAGGGCGACGTGGAGGCGATTTGTTTGTGGCCACCCCGAACGGAATTGAGGCGTCTGGCAATAGATAGATAGATAGATTATTATTATGTCTCATTAAAATCTGACCCGCCAACAACGTTGGACGGATTTTCACAAACTGCAGCTCAGATTAGTCTTCAGGTAAAACTACTGAGGAAATACTCAACAAAGAATTCCAGCACAGGCATTTGAATTATTATGTCCCATCTATCACAAAAGAACTCAACTCCATACCAGATACGGCTAGTTAATGTTTAATAGAAGATAGGTAGAGGACATTTGATTCACAAACGGATCACGCAAGCAAAAGCTCACTACTAGTAACCGAGCAAAATGACACGGTAGACAGCACATATGACATAGAGGTATACCTGATAAGAAGAAATACACTGGTAATACTATCGTACTACTATTTATCTAGTATATACTAGTACTTATCGTCCTACAATCAACGCACATCTGACAGAGCAACATAACATTGCCTAGACTCCTACAAACACCTCACATGACACAGCGCATTAACTAAACATACCACTACTAAAAACAACAAACATCGACGCAGCGACATACCATACTACAAAAATACTATTTCTGAAAAATAAAGTAAACCATAAACAACACACCACATCTAACACACAAATATAAAACATCACAGGGCATCGGACACAAAGTAACGAAATACAAACAACACAAATCCGGTGCAACAAAACAGTGCATGCAACTCAAGTAACACACCAGCATAACACACGGCAAATAATACATTTAACCATCAATATAGTCCATCTGGCGCAACATAACAGTCCAAGCAGCAAACTAAATCTGACACGGTAACGTAACAGCTGGGACAAGAGCATATTTACTGCAGCAACACACTTCAAGGAACACATCAGTTGACAACAAGAGAATTTATACAAACCGTGAATAATTAAAGACAAAACATTCAGGCCCTTCAAGCAACACAAAACAGTGACAGTAACGTAAGACCCACCAAAAGTATTACACAACACCTCGCACATTACAACACAATACATACACTAACAAGTTACAAACGACACTTTATAACTATCACAGAAACAGAACACATTTGATTCAGTAACACGGCACAACTAATGCAATAACAACATATTATCTGCCACGACAACACAACACATCGGAAAAACACGGCGGCTAACCACATCGAACACAGAAATACGTCATATCTGACATGGTCGCATTACACATGGGTCTCTGAACACACATTTTGCAGAACACAATGCACCAGACACGCATGACATTCGAAAGAACACTTCTGACAGAACCATCGGAAGCGACAACACGACAACAAACACACGACATCGGACAACAACACAGTTCATTACAAACAGCACACGCCATCGGGCACAGCAACACGGACTAGCCTACTATTAAAGGAAACATACTTGAAGTAACGAATATTAACTCGGTGGAAAATTACTTAAGTATGTTCGGTTGGCATTTCATTGACCCATTTTAACCCTTTCACTATGATGGCCCTTATTAGGTTGTGCATATTTATTTATTTATTTTTTTTTTTACTTCGAAGAAACCTCCAACATGAAGGCGTTAAAAATAAAACCATGGTGTCAGTATTTCAAAAATATTTATATACCGGACGAATTCTCTTTAGTAAAATTATTAAATCAATAACAAATAACTGAAACAGAACAGTTTGTCAACTCACCAAATGAAACATCAAAGAATTTCAGTTACACAAGCCAAGTGGCGTAGGTGTACTCACTTGTGTGATTTTTATACAGGCTGTCAATAAAGCGATCAATGGAGTCTGCACTACTACATATCCTTGTAAGTTCCTTTTTTGCTTTACTTCTCAGTCATGATAATCCAGTGTCAGTCAAGTATAATTTCACATAAAGAATTTCTTGATATACAGTATATGCCAATGTTGGTTGACTTAAGCTTATCCTCTGTTTAAGGGATGATCTGATCCTTACTAGGTCAGTGGTGAGGGTTTTGGGTACCCATGTTTATTCAGTTTTTTTTTTTTTTTTTCTAATCACAGGGCAGTGAATGTTTCTTGTTTAAATATGGTTGTTAAAATTAGTTTAAGAAAAATTTAATTATCACGACCAACACTGATGATTTTGAACGCCGCATATCACTGACAATACAATAGCCAAATGTGGTCCACGCTGCGATTCATCTATTAGAAGTTGCACACTCCCGATTATATATAAATTGTACTTGTTCTCACCACGTTCGCTGGCTGTCATATAAAACTTGTCAGTTTGGGTATCGTGCGCTCAGTTGATATTTCTTCAAGTCAATAATTTCTTCATATTACCATACCCAAAGCTTAAAAGTTAAATGCACCTGTAGAAACAGCGATAGTACAGATAGAACATACCAAACTTCACGTGATGAATTTCAGTTGAGAAGTCTAGAAAGGGTATACATTTTTCATAAATAGCATTTTTGTTTTACATATTCGTGTGCTGACGACTGAAAACTACGAAATTTAGCTTTTTATTAATACATAAAATAAAATGTTTGTTAAACACCGGGAAACCGCTATAAAGTCACTGGCAGTTTTTAATACATTTTTATCTATACCGCTAACAGCAATGATTAAATAATATACACAACTTCAAACAGTACATGAACTCCTGTGTACTATGCCTCTAAATAACGTGTATTATTAATATAAGCCAGATTCTTCAACACTTTCAAACGGACCACTGAAATAAAAAATCTCTGGTTTGGTACAGCCTTTGTCGCCCCACTTTCCGGGTCCTGCTGTGCAGCACGACCCTGTTTGACCTTTGTTCCCACACAGTGTCGGGTTTTCTCTCACGCTGCACCATCAATAAGCTTCCACTCTCTTTGGTCTCACAGGAGCGGGGTGCAAAAACTACACTTTTACACTTCACGGTACAGGCCACAAAGGAGACGCAGCTGCCTTATTGACCAACGCCCTCTCTTTTGCTGTAATTTAGGGTCCTAGTGCAGGAAGCAGAAGTAAATGTAGCGAAACGTGAGGTTTGACTATAGATCCAGTTGGGAGTGGCTAACCTTCCCCCTCCAGCATCGCAGCCTCACTGCATCCTTAGCCCAGCCCAACCCCGTTCTTGCACCGCGCAAGCGTTGTGTCTCCCTTCCTCTCTCTCTCTCTCCTCTCTCCCTCCTCTCTCTTTCCCCGGTCTTCTCTATCATACATTCATTTTATTTATGGCTGCATCCTATTACTGCTCCTTTGAGGCCTTATCTTGCCTTTAGTCCCAACTGTCACTAGCCGGCTGCTGGCTTTATAAGCTGAATATGTACGAGCCCTGGTTGTGTTCAGACCTTGCCTTGCTGTGTATATTTTCTCCTTCTCCTCCTCTCTTTCTCTCTCTCTCTCTCTCTCTCTCTCTCTCTCTCTCTACGAGCCCTCTCTTACCCTCTCTTTACCTCCTCCCACTTCCAGCGCCTGCCATTCATCACATCGCGCCAATATTACCAACTTCCCCGCACACAACACCCTCGGGATAAGCGGTGGGGAGCGTAAACTTCAAAGCATCGCTGCGATATTTTGGCAATCTTCCTAATAACGGTCGTAATACGTGATTTACTCGTAGCCATTGTCGTTCGCGATGCATTTACGCATCGGAGTACAATGGTTTGCTTAAATTTAGTCAACACACGACCTGTCGAGTGCTGGAGGGTCATTATGGTTCACAGCACAAGGGCATTAATGCCATGGTGGACGAAATACCATTACATTAATGTGCCCTGCGCTTTTGTCTTATAGAAAATGCATTTATTTACCGTCAAAATAAACATTACCTAATGTCGTTTCTTGGTAAAAAGTAATTTCAATAGTATTCCTGTTACTTTCCTGTCTCACAAGGTTAACTAACATAAATTATTTTTAACCTTAAGAAACCTATCCAAACGGGACTTGACTGGCTTTGATACAACATTCTTTACCTTAAGAAGAGTGAGGGAAAGTGGAAATCGCAGAACCTCCCCTCCTTTAATCTCAAGCACTTAGTTACTGATAGCTTTATTGTCTACTGAACAGTCATGAAACATAACTCTGATTTTTATTTAATAAATATGTGAAATGGAGGTGGAGGTCACAGAACTTCCGCCGACAGAAGTTTAACTGCGATGGGGCTATCTGCCTTGATGACCCTTATATAGTAGATTGGCATTTACCTAATTTAACTGGCTGACATAGGAGCATTAGGAATAGCAAGCAGACAATGTCAGTAATTAAGAACCGTGAGAACAAGAGAAATTACCAGTATACCGGAGAGAGAGAGAGAGAGAGAGAGAGAGAGAGAGAGAGAGAGAGAGAGAGATTTTGAACCCCAGACCATAAACGCACCCTAAGTCTATGAAGGAAACGAATCGGATGTCAAAATTAGCCATAAACGAGACTTTTGCATTTTTTAAATCTCTGTCGTTTCAGATTTATTATTTGCATGACGTGTCCTGAAGGGCATGGGTATTTTAAAGATGACTACCACTGAGACAAATTCAGCTCATGAAAACAGCACCTGCGCCCCCTCTTCTGGCTTGATTAGCACCAATGGAAGTTGTTTAAACACAGTTCTCGCCACAACCACCATCGTTCCTCCCCACCGCCAGCATCCCCTCCTTCACAAAGCCGCGCCACAAACTGACCTGATAAACAAAGCCTAAAATCCTTCTTTTGTTGCCAGACTTAATCCCAGGACGCTGTTGTTGTGGCGGCTTCCGCTGCCACTGAGCCTCACCTGCCTGGTTCTCTAGTTTTAAACAAACCTTCAATATTGTTCTCTCTCTCTCTCTCTCTCTCTCTCTCTCTCTCTCTCTCTCTCTCTCTCTCTCTCTCTCTCTCTCTCTCTCTCTCTCTCTCTCTCTCTCTCTCTCTCTCTCTCTCTCTCTCTCTGTGTTTGTTTGTGTGTGTGTGTGTGTGTGTGTGTGTGTGTGTGTTTTATGTAGGGTGTGCCTTGTGGTCTGCTAAAATCTAGTTGAGATTTTGCCTTTAGACTGCCATTAACATCAATAAGGCAAGGAGGTACGAGGTATGGATGCAAGTCAGCACCAGATGATTTCGTTTGCTAAGAGGAATTCTAGCAGTCAGTGGTCTAAGATTTCACTTCAATAATCTCTTAGCTTACATGGAAATACTAAGCCAGGTTGTTTATCATTATACTGTTTTATTCCTTTGCGAGTAGTCTTTGCTGTAAAATGGTTATGGCAGTTAACAAGACTAAGCAAGAATTGTTATCACATGAACGATAAAAATAAAAATAAAAAAAACTTTCATTTCCTTCCTTCAGGGCGACTATTTCGCTAAGTAATGAAATGTAGCACCTGTCCGAATTTGTTCTATCTATCTATTGCCAGACGCCTCAATCCCGTTTGGGGTGGCCACAAACAAATCGCCTCCAAGTCGCCCTGTTCCCCGCCATTTCACTGCCCTGCTCCCAACTCACACCCCCCTCTCTCATATACCTCTCCACCCCATCCCTCCATCTCATCCTCGGTCTCCCCCTCCCTCTTCCACCCTCCACCTCACTCACATACACTCTCTTCGTCAGTCTTTCACCCTCCATCCTCTCCACATGGCCAAACCACCTCAGTGTGTTCCTCACAACGCTTCCTATCACATCCACATCCACACCACAACGCTCCTTTATATCCTCATTCGTCAGCCTGTCTCTCCACGTGACTCCACAGGCTCCTCTTAAATAACTCATTTCCACTGCTCTCACTCTTGACTTGTGTCCTTCCAACAATGTCCAAGCTTCACTTCCGTACGTTAGAGTTGGTATCACAATACTGTCATGTAGTAACTTTTTTACTTCCATGCTCACTTCCCTGTTTCTTATCACTGCTTTCAAGGAACCAGCAACCTCTCTTCCCTGCTGTACCCTTTCAAGCACTTCACCCTCCAAACCTCCATCCTTACTCATCACACTACCCAAATACTTAAACGTACTCACATTTTCCAATTCCTCACCATCCAACCTAGCTATACATTCACTGACTTCACCTCTCTCAAAGACCATCACTTTACTCTTCCCTACATTCACCTTTAGGTTCCGTTTCTTACACACTCTCTCAAACTCATCCACCAAGCCTTGCAGCTCCCCTTCGTCTTCACTCAACAACACAGTATCGTCTGCAAACAACAGTACAGGGAGTTTCCAAAAAATATCCTCTCTCATCAGGGCCACTCCAACATCCACTACCCTACCGAATCTTTTAGATGTTGTAGAATCTTATTTAGGTTCACCCTTACTTGGCGAAATGACGAGTCATCTTCTCTCTCTCTCTTTATATATATATATATATATATATATATATATATATATATATATATATATATATATATATATATATATATATATATATATATATATATATATATATATATATATATATATATATATATATATATATATATATATATATATATATATATATATATATATATATATTTATTACTGGTTCTGCGAGAACTCTCTTCCTCCTTGGTGGATATTTATGCATGCAAACCAGAGATTCAAGACATCAGTCGCAGAAACCACTTCATACAGGCACTCCATGGAGCACTGCAAGTTTGCATAACCGACAAAGAGCTGAACGATACATTTACATCACAGTCGTATCCAGTAAAACGGAACAACAGATTGATGACCCTTCATGTTCCTCATACTTCGATTTTCTTGCAGATATAAATAACTAGCCTCTTTCCCCGGAGCTTGTCATGGAAAGGTCACACTACCTCCCTTGTAAATCCCGCATCTAAGAGATTCGGTGTGCTAACCGACTCCGTGTTTTCTTTACCATTGCACAGTTGTCGACTTTGTACAAGGGTGTTTTTCACCCCTGTGTTGAGTACAACAAGCATATGTGTGTGAGTGTGTGTGTGTGTGTGTGTGTGTGTGTGTGTGTGTGTGTGTGTGTGTGTGTGTGTGTGTGGCGGGGGGTGGGGAGAGAGGCTCCTCACCCACTGCTCTTGTAAACAGGAGGAAACCAAACTTTTTCTTCTCATTAACTTGCCTCTTCTTATTGGCTCCCCTCAACATCTCTTTCAAGCCCGCACTGTTGCATCTTTATCACTTTAGTCTCGCTGTTACAATAACAACTTCACTCCTGTTTGTTTGCACACCTCCATTACTACAGCCGCGTAACGCCTACCTGGCAGAACAACTTCACTTCTTTTGTGTCCATCTCTCTAATGCAGGAGTGTGCCGATACTTTCAGTCATTCATGTACGCTACAAGAAATTTCGTATTGTCTCCAGTCTGTATTTTCCCCTGCCTATAACTCCCAGTCTTTTAAGGGCAGTATCTCCAGGTATCTTGAAATGAACGGATCTTGACTCTGGCCATTGTCTTCCAGTTCTGGTAAAGAACAGCTTTCTTTTAGCTGCTGTGATGTGGTTCTTTTTACTTTGCCTCAACAGAATTAAAAAACAAAATGGAATGTGCAACAGCATGGCCAGAATTACATATTGGACAACTGTTGAAGGAAGAGATGTGGAGGAATCAGAACCTAATCTCCTTAAATCTTCAATTGTTAGTGAATGGCTGCCCTCATGACCCTTATCCAGTCGGCAGAAGTCTGCCTATCAACCACGCAAGGGCCAGTGAAGCAGAAAAAAAAAAAAACGCTAAGCAGTAGTCGTCCTAAGAACATGACCTACAACAGTTGATGTAATTATTCAGGTCGCCAAACACTGTGCTGGGTGAACGAGGACATGGGAAAGCTAACTGCGTGCGTCGTTCTGTCCGGCCCCGGAGGAACCAGGGTTCTATCTATAAGATGATTGCTTCCCCGCACAGTCGATAGGCATATATTTATTTTCCCTTACTACTGTTTACCATTCCCTTTTCATTGTTCAAGGGGAAGGTAAGAGGAGGTCACAGAACATCATCCATGGGATGGTTTTTCTGAACCACCGCTGTGAAGTTGGTTGGTTTAAATCTATGTTATACAGAAAATAGAAAAAACACTTGAAGTCTTTATTTTGTACTTCTTTTCCTTTGGTGTTATATAAAAATAAATAAATAAATATATGTATATTTACATACACACGGAGATATAGATAGATAGATAGATAGATAGACAGATAGGTAGACAGATAGATAGATACAGGTATAGATCGATAGATAGATAGAAAATGTTCATGTGCAGTTTCTTTTCGCGATATGTATGTTGATTTGAAAAAATTACAAAATAATATTACTGCGTCATAAAAGAAGCAAGTATGCCGATGTACTCGTAAAAGCCACATGATTGCAGTGGTGGCATGTATGAAGAGGTGATATCCCCGGATACACTCAGTGAGCAGTAGTAGTAGTAGTAGTAATAGTAGTAGTAGTAGTTGTAGTGGTGGTAGTAGTAGTAGTTAGCGAATGGGAATCCATTCTGCATTTAAGATATCAAAGCGATATCTGCCCTCCCTCCCCTATTGTGTATCCTTTATAAGATTTGGAGGGGTCTGACTCCCATAAAGTTAATGGCAGAAATTTTTTGTTTAGTTGAAGGTATTATTAAAGAACTGGACGAACTGACCCGATGAAACCCTTTTGCTCAGTTTCCCCTATTTCCAACATTTTCTATATTTGGGAGGGGGGCTGACCCCGCAAAAGCACTGAAAGATGAGTCACACTCCCCACATATGACACTGGGGCTGAGTCCATTGATTACATGTAAAATGATATCAAAGCCATATCTATCCTCCCCTCACCGTTTCTGAGAAATTCAAATTTAGTAAGGGGGGATGACGCCCTAAAAATCACTGCTGTAAAACAGTATATAGTGGAAGACCTTAAGAGTAACCAGACAATATTAGCCGAGGACTAGTTAAGGCGTAGATACACAAACAAACAGGTACACGCACAGATTCAATCTCGCCCTACGGCATAGAGCGAGTAATTCCGTTCCTTCTTTACCCCTGCACAATTGTTGTCTCTGCACAGGGGTTTTATCCGCCCCTGTGTGGAGTACAACTCTCATGTGTGGGGAGGCTCCCCACATAGGCCTACAGCTCTTCTCAATAGGATGGAGTCAAAGGTTTTTCGTCTCATTAACTCTCCTCCTCTTACTGACTCCCTTCAACCTCTGTCTCTTCGTCGCACTGTTGTATCTTTATCTCTTTTCTATCGCTACTTCAATGGTCACTGCTCCTCTGAACCGTCTGCATGCATTTCCCCACCTCTACAACGGGCGCGTAGCACCCGTCTAACAGCAAATTTTCATCCTTTTTCTGTCCAGCTCTCTAATGCAAAAGTTAACCGTTACTCCCAGTCCTTCTTTTATGCAACACGTCAACTCTGGAACTGTCTCCCTCTGTCTGTATTTCCTGCTTCCGATGATCTCGTCTTTCAAACGCAGTGTGTCCAGGCATCTCGAAATGATCGGATCTTGAATTTGGTTCTTTCTTGTATTTTGTTTTTCTCTTGGAAGGAACAATTATTGCCGGCTCGCGGCCTTTGGTTCCTTCTTTCTCGCATAAAAAAAAAAAAAACGAAGATGATCCCATTCTGCGTCCCAGATTGATAAGAGATGTCTCCTCGATACACTCTTTCACAAGACTACAAAGCTCGAGGTAAATCACAGTGAGGCTTCACAGAGCTTGTCACAGAAGTGAAAGTGCCAAAGTTTCGACAAAGGAAAAAGTTGGAGGCTGCTGCCTGAGAAGCACCGCAGGGAAATACTGGTATTCAAGACTAGTTGCGCCATTATACGCCAGTGAGTGATGGGGAAACAAATTTTCGCTTTAAACTCAGTCCCTTTAACACCTGGGTTTACACATCACTCTGCTGATAGGTAATGGAAACCACAAGAAAGACCTCGTTGAACGTAATCAAACATTGGTTCTCTCATTTGCTAACAGCTTCTCATCTGCTGTCATACAGCCAGCCTTCTACAATGATATCAAAATATTCCTAACTGAATAAATAATGAGTGATCAGTTGTGTGTGCTGCATTCAAATTATAATGCAGAGTACAACTAAGAGGAGCTTTAACATACTCCAGAAAAATGAAATTTTGACATCCTTTTGGTACTAAATATTAAGTGACGCTTATTGTCAGTTTTGCAATGAAGACGGTTCATTAATTAACTTGCATATGCTACCGCATCATATGTATTTTCTTTGACAAATTCTTTTTCCGTAAAAGAAATTTGCCGAAAGGCACACTGGCAAGCAATGCCAAGCACAAATTAGCCCTACTCGTACCTGTTTGGTCAGTAACTGATATTTGAATCTAATTTTGTAGTTAGTAACTCAGTTGCGTATCAAATCTATGCTCCAGATTCTATAGAATTTAACTGTAGGCTATTTTGTTTGGCCCTCAGTGAAAGGCTAGTCTAAGTTGTTTAAAAAATGGTGTTGTCTACACCCCCTATAAGAAATCTGGCATATTATATCCCCTCCAAAAACGATTATATTTTTATAAATCTCTTAGCCTTAATATAAAGCCTAATTTTATAAAACTATTTATATTATTTTCCAAAACTGTGTAGCGCTGCATTCAGCTTGCGAAAGAATGGCCTCCAAAGTAAAAAAAAAAAATTATTACCTGTCCTCATATAGCAGACAGGCAGTTATACCGAGTCTGCCCATTTACTGAAAATCGGAAGAAGGGACTGAAACGCTGCCAGTCCTCTTCTCACATATTAAATAAGTAGTAGTGTTCCTTAGCCCTTTCAGCCAGGGAAGGGGGGGGGGTGATTTTGTTTTTCTTTCTTCTTGTTAAAGTCGGACAACTTTCATCAACATAACTGTGACCTTTGGAACTGGGGAGATCAAGGTTTAGCCTACATTTACGTCGACACTTAAACAGACATCCTTTAAACTCAGTAAACAGAAGGACAGCATTGGAGAGCTACTGTAATTGGAAGCCGTCCAGTCGAAAAGATTAAATTTACCTTAACAAAAACAAAGAGTTGAAATAAAAAGGGCTGTAGATGCCACGGTACCATCTTCCTCAAATCTTACAACTTTGGTAGCTTTGTGCCATAATGACCAGTGTGCGATCGGTAAATCTGCTTTACCTGACAAGCTGATTCCATTACAAAGGAGGTGGAGACTGCAGAACCTGCTCTCCTCAAATAATAAATCCACAGAAGTTATCAGCCTTAATATCACTTTTGCAGTCCCCATAATTCTTTATATTTATTCTAACTGGTCTGTCTTCGTAACTAGCAGTCGATGTGCATTAATCTAAGCCTGTTTCAATTTTTTGCGTATTCAAATCAAAACAAATACATCCCCAGAAGTATCTCATGAAACGGAAATTATTCAATTCATTTGCTGGGGATGTTTGTGCGTAACCATATAGTAGAACACAATAAGGTATGTCATAACACTGAATCCTTACTTGCAAAGAAAGACCAGCGCAAATATTTCATTACCATTGCACAATTATTTGTTTAGGAATTTGCCAGCACTGTCTGGAGTATGTAACACCATTCCTGTATCAATAACTTTATAAAATGTTACTTAATTTGACGAACACCAACGGTTACACACACACACACACACACACACACACACCGCTCGCTGGCTCAGTGGTAACGTTCTCGCATGCCATCTGGTAGACGGGAGTTCGCGCCTCGCTCAGGGTGTGAAAAGTTTCACTGACGAAGTGGGTGGTTACTGTCCCCCTGGAGCAAGAGGACGGGTGTGTGCGTGTGTGAAGGTCACAGCCTTGCCCTTAGATCGGACTATATGAGCTCTCAGCTCCCTTCCGGGAGGGTAAAAGCTGGCGATCACGACCATCAAGTGATCCTGACCGACCCGGTGAATTACACACACACACACACACACACACACACACACACACACACAATTTCCAGCAGCTTTGTTGATTTAGCGCACTTTTGGCTATGACTGTTTACAAGTGAAATGGTAGAGGAAGGATTCTCTGTTGTCACTGTGGCAAGACTAAGAACAAATAATGGTTTACGTGGTGGACATTACTGAACCAGAAACATACAGAAACCGCCTGACCCACTTTAATGCCTGGCTGGTTCATTGTTTAGCCGGAAGTCCTGTTCCACTGGTTAATGTTGTTATTCCTCTGTACACCATGATTCACGAATAACATCTTCCTTAATTTTTGTAAGGTAGGGTTGCCAACCGACACCGTATATCACTAGTTAATTAGCAGTAACCCCAATTGAGTCTTACAGAACAAGCACTTACATTATTTCTGTATTGCTAGTTTAACTATAATTACAACAAGTATGGTACTGAAGTTGGTGTAAATGAAAGTGTTAACATATATATTCTGATATGCTTCGACTATGGGGAGAGGATATAGAATGTGAGACTGACTAAGCGAGTGTATGAAAGTGAGGTAGAAGGGGAGAGGGGGAGGGGGAGACCAACGATGAGATGGATGGATAGAGTGGAGAGAGATATGAGACAGGAGTGTGAGTTGGAAGGGGGGGGGGGGTGGCAGACAAATGGCAGAGGACAGGGCAACATGGACGCAACTTTTGTTCCCGCTACTTACTGGATTAAGGCATCTGGCTTTGGACAGACAGATAGTTAGATAGAAATAAGTAAAAGTCAGTTTTGAATGAGACGACAGCAATTCACCAGGATTCCCTATTCAGTTTGATGCTTGGATTTTCTGGTATCTCACTAACTGTCCATTCGATACTGAGCTGGTGGTTGTTTGAGCACCTCGGCTCATTGCATCACATGCCGGGGAGGCAGTGGGCAAGTGACTGGAGAAGTGATTTGCTGTCTGATAGAAAGCGTGTCAGATTCCTGGCTAGATCAGGGATTATGACAATTTGAGCTTTTATGAAAAAAAAAAAAAAAAAAAAACATTTTCACGAGATACACCTTCATGTGAAAAAAAAAAAAAGATAAATAAATGAATGGACTAATGTTGTCACACTGGTAATGAATTAGTGCCGAAGTGGTAACATTTAAAGATGTGTGGCATGTAGGAGGACCTTTGTGCCTCGGGGAATGGGTTTTCAAAAATTTATAGCCAAAGTTGGAAATATAAGAAACGTCTATTGGAGAAAGAAATTTATTAGGATATTAAATATATATCAGTAACGAATCATATCCAGGTCCAATTGATGTCCACTTAATGCTTAGGCCTATATTATCTATTTATCTATCTATCTGTCTGTCTGTCTGTCTCTCTCTCTCTCTCTCTCTCTCTCTCTCTCTCTCTCTCTCTCTATCTATCTATCTATCTATCTATCTATATATATATATATATATATATATATATATATATATATATATATATATATATATATTTATATATATATATATATATTTATATATATATATATATATATATATATATATATATATATATATATATTTATAGATATATATATATATATATATGTACACATACATACAGTATATATATAATATATGTGTAGTATATAATATTTTCCAAAGCCCGATTTTCACTCAGACTGATATGTAATCGTACTGTACTTCAAATTTAATTCTAAGAAAGATTTCTTTTCCGCCACTTTTCAAAATAATTACATTTTCATGATCAAAATTTAGTATTTTTGTTCTGTGTTGAAACACTAACGTTTCCGGCTCGTCTGGCGGAGCTCGTCTCCGTTGTCGTGGCTGTGACAGGGACAAATGACCCCCTCCTTTTTGATTAGTTGTTCAATTTCGTAAATCTCATAAAATTTGCGAAACTGATCATCCAGTCAGAAAGGAACGGGTCATTTAGCCTCTCTCACAGCCCCCGCAGTGGAGATGAACCCCGCCAACTTAGGCGGATACGTCAATATGCCCATACTCTTATATAGGGATAAACTCCACCAGCTTAGGCGGGATAAAATGTAATATTGATATGAATTTGTTACAGGTTAAGCAAGAGCGAGAGTAGAACGGATTTAGCTAATGGTGTATTATGTGACGTGATAGTCAAATCTACTCCTAAAACCTGGAATTTCGCAAGGTCAAAACTCTCGGATGTTGTAGGTTGGGGGAAGGAATTTATTCCCAGCGAGGTGCCAAGTTGGAGAGCCGTCCTTCAGAGAGGAACATATCTGCAGGAGGAAAAGTTCCTCAGTAATGACATACGAAGGTCTAAGTACCCTATGCAAGAAAAGACTGACGAGCTAGAGTCACTTGTGATGGCTCAGTGGAGGAAGTCAGAGGTAATGTTCTCTAGCCTGTGACGATAACTGACAAATCACTTTCATTTAAGATCTTGGCGAAATGGAAGATGACAAACGTTGTTAATGGGAGAGCTAAATCTGCTACTGAAGAGAAGAGGAGGCTAATTTGGATTATCTCTGTGAAGTCTGTGTTTGCAAGCATCGGATCTTACTGTGCGCCTCAGTGGAGAGTGGGTGGTCAGAATGGTCATTAAAGGCGTATGTGGATTATAACTACCCTTTGGAGATGAAGATGGACAGAAATAGAGGTGGGCAGGTCATGTAGCAAGAATAAGGGATAACCGATGGAGCTTGAGACTGACTGATTGGACTCCAGGAGATTGTAAGCGTAGCAGAAAAAGGCCAGAGAGGAAGTGGAGAAATGAAATAGAAAAGTTTGAAGCAAAACGTAGCAGATATTGGCCCAGTCAAGAAATTTGTAGAAAAGGTTGGGGAAGGCCTTTGTTCAGCAGTGGACTTGCAATGGCTGATGATAATATATGGAGAGAGAGAGAGAGAGAGAGAGAGAGAGAGAGAGAGAGAGAGAGAGAGAGAGAGAGTGTACCACCTTACCCCATTGTCTCACAGTGTCTGGCACCTGCAATTAAAACTTGTTTAATTACTTCCATCATCAAAATAATGAACTTGTTGAGCCGCCGACACCTCCACCTCAGCACCTGCATTTACGCTGACTTGCTCTCTTTGGATGTTCATAATTTGAAATGATTCTTACCACTTGCATTTAAATCCGACTACTTCATCTGACCACCATAATGATTTTGTTTATTTACCTGTAATCTATTCATTTATTTCGACAGACTGTCAGCATTTCTTTATATTTTGACTTTCACCTCTTCAGAGCTGGTTATAATCGAAAGGCGACAAAAAAAGACATTTAATTTTATAGGTGGTATCCCGTTCAAAGGGTTAACTGAACCCGATTTGTAGATTAGTTTTGTCATTCAGCAGTGCATTAATTGTATGAAATAGCTGCATGTGGAATATTGCCAGGAAGGTACAGTAATTAGCATACCATCATACCATCATTCCCCGACCGATTCATAAACGCAAAGCTCCACGTGCAGACACATCCCCTCCTTAATTAACTTTTGCAGTACCCAGCATTGTCCTTTGTGGTGGATCCTGCACGCTGAACTATTAAGCATGTGAAACTTGTAACACTTTCGCTGTCTTGTTTTCCAGGCACACCACAAACGCATCTGAGCTGTTTTTCTCTAAGGTTATATACGAAAGAGGTTAATGAAAGAGGAAAGTAGAGTCTAAAGAAGGGATGGAAAACTGGAGATTGGAAAACTTAAAAGGGAATGGGTGAAAATATAGGTATGAATATATGTATGCGTGTATGTATGTATGTGTGTGTATGTATGTACAGTATGTATGTATGTAAGTATGTATGTATGTATGTATACTTACACAGCCCACTCCCACAACAGAGAGAGAGAGAGAGAGAGAGAGAGAGAGAGAGTGTGTTGCGATGGAGAACTGCAAGCAAGTACAGACGGGAGAAGAGAGACCTATGAACCAGCTGAGTGGAGGGGGAAAGGAAAATACTGGCGAGAGAGAAAGAGGGAGTGCGTGTGAGGTGTGTGGGGTCAGAATGGGAGAGGAAACAAAGGTTGGTGAGAGGGAGGATGAGTGACGAGACAGCTGGGAGAGTGAGGGAGGAAGGGAGAAAAACAAAGGAGTGAGGTTAATGAAAACTGTGGAGAAGAGATCATCATTATGTTGACAGAGACCAGCTATGATGTGTTATGGAGCTGCCTGAGGGTGGGAGAGATGCAGAGAGGGAAAAAATGAGAGACAGGGAAAGGGAGTGGAGAATTTGATAGGAAAGGGTGCAAAGGAGTTTCAAAGGGGAAAAAAAAAGCAAAACTTGTAAATCTTCTGGTCATTTTGAATCTTTAACAGTGTAAGCTATAAATACTGTAAGTTATCTGCTCCATGAGTCTAATGCTTGAGTAGCTAAGTAGGAATTCTCCCCTCACCCTTCAATCCCTCGAGCCGAATCCGATTGGGAAAGGTAATAACAACTGCAGAACAGTATTGAGAAGATAAATGAAAACTTAATAAGCAAAGTTAAAAGAAAACCACATTATTCCCCTTTCCTTGGAAATGAAGGAAGTAAGCTACTCATAAATTATACGTCAGCATTATGTATAAATCGTTACTATCTGAGGGTTTATCCAAAATGCTTTGTTCTGCTATTATTATAAACCATTATTTTTTTCAGGAATGACCATATTTTCCTCGGGATTAAAAACCAAGTAAATACCGAAGCGATTGACGATGTCCATACTGTTTTACAATTAGCCACACAGATGGTAATATGGTCCATACGTATGCAGTTCACTTGTCGAAGAAAGGCTTAGCTTCATGAGATTAGAAACGTTCCTCAACATTTTCATAAATATATTTCACTTTCCGGACTGTTATGTTTTCTGGAAATTTTACATACTTGAAATAAGTCCCCTTGTAGACTAGGTTCGTTAAGGTAAACAGATAGTTTTTCTAGATCAGGGCTCTTCAGTTACTTTCTTTGAAGATCCACTCACACGAGCGTCATATGTGGTAGAGGTCTAAACGAAAAACTTTATTTGTATATGCTATGTGGTAGATGGGGGGGCTCACCATCCACTTAATCGATGTAGTGCTGCTCTCGGGTGTTTGCCCTTTCCTCTCTTCCATCCTTCTTTCCTTCCATTCTCTTCTGTCTTTCTTTCCTTCATTCTTTCCTTGTCCTTCTGCCTATGGGTGACTTTACACTCCCTCTTCTGTCTTTCTTTCCTTCATTCTTTCCTTTTCCTTCTTCCTGTGGGTGACTCTACACTGAGTGACATGCCAGGAAACCATTTACTTAGCTGGGTGGTAACCATATAACCAGATTTTGGCACCTGGTGGTTTAGTGAGAAATTATTGCGCTCCGGTCAGATTGAGCCGGTGAAGGCTTATGTCCACGGGATGGTTGGGGTTGATTGCTCATGTAATACCACTCAGGGATGAGTGAGGCTGATCACTCTCATCTTAAATGTTGAGACCAACTGCCTAACCCCGGGCTCCTACGCTCCTCATGGGGCAGTGTAGGACTGGATGATGGATGGATGGATGGATGCAAGATGTCTCAAGACTTGATGTACTAACTTCAGGATTTTTTTTTTTTTTTAGCTAATTTGAAACAAAACATTTTTATATCAACATAGGTCCAGTTATCAACGACAGGGAGTCACAGTTGCATATGACCTTATGGGAAAATTATGAGAAAACTGTTTTGCCTGTACAGTAATTGTAACTGCAGCTCGGAGGCGGTTGAGAAATGGCTCCATAATGATTTTACTGTTTTTGCTCAGCATTAGGACAAGTCCTATAGTTGTTAGGTGAACAGTGAGCTCTAACAATGTGCTTTTCTTGAACCAAAAAATATGCCTATTACCAATATTTATGTGAGAATTACATTTTGTGTCTCCAGCTAAGTCTCAAACTACAGACAAATTGTAGGCCCCTAATCTTAGCCGTAAAGATGTTTATTTGTGACGGTGGATCGGTATTAACTTTAGGCAACATCCATGGCAGGTAAAGTAAACTTAGGCTACTGAAGTAATCCAAACATCGTTAGATATACAATGCAGTATGGGAAGATCTGAACTACTAACTAAAGGTACGGTATATTCTGTGCACACAAAGTCACAGAGTCACAGTCACTAAACACTCCTCTCAGGGTCATGTTGTGATGGAAATTTGGAGATGAGTTCCATATCAAGCAACGATGATTACCTGGATCACTTCTCCCGAAAAGCCGGTGATGTTTGTGACTTGGATGGGTATTTGAGAGAAGAGCAGTAGCTATCCTCTAAGATGAATTCGTCAATCCGAACACTGAAATTGTCAATAAGCTTCTCGATTAACTACTTATAGTTGTGATCATTCTTTCCCCATCCTCTTTTGTCCAGAAAATGGAAAAGTGTGGATGATGTCGGCGAGATCATTCTAGAAAAACTCCAATTTCTTTTGGAAAACCTAAATACAGCTAACGTGTCGCACACAGTCCTGTTTTCTCCTTTGTCCAAGTCGTCATCACCTTAGCTGCACGAGTTACTAGCAGTTGACAGAGCTGTGGGCAATAACAAGCAGAATTAGTGCAAAATTCTGTGAATGTTGGTCTTCAAGAAACTGGGTCCTCAGTCAGCTGCTTGTGTCATAGCCACAGTACATTCTAAGCTTATCCCAAACCACTTATTTATTCCCACATTAAATAACCACATTCAGTTTAATACTACCACCACCACACCATTTTTACTGTATGGTGTTCACTTTTAACAATTCTGTCAATTATGTGCCTCTCTGTCTACCCACCGCTTAGCAAGCTAGTTACAACACCCTGCGGATACTTTTCAGTGCAACTTGCTACGCATAATAGGCAATATCTCTCTGGATGGGAATCACGCTCACAAGTAGCCAATAATATAATCCTGTCAAAATTACGCTTATAAATATAGCATTCATTTTTATGAAACATTATTATGAACAATACGAGTATGAGCCGAGAGTAACTGAACAGCTGACTCATTCGTCTGTCTTGTAAACAGGAAGTTTACAGGTTTTCTTTTGTTATATGGGCCTATTTTAATAAGGAAATATACAATATCTAGTAGTATCTATATCGTACGATATTACTTTTTCCTTAAATCCGAAATATTAAGATTCTTTATTATGAATAAATTTCTGTATAGTCAGCGAGGGATGTCACTAGGGTCCACACCAAAGCCCATCATGGTCTGGATTTAGACCGAGGCCTGCCATTTAAATACCACTTTTTTTAATAATCCGAGAAGCGGAGTGGAGGTCGCAGACCTTCCCCCTCCACAGTTCTTTATGGTTATCTGCTCTAATGACTTTTGTGCGCTCGATAGGAGTAAGTATTTTGGCAAAGTTATCCGATTTGCAACGAGTGTGTGGAAAGGTTAAGGGGTAAAGGAAGAAACAAGGAATTCGGCTCTGAAAAGATTAATCTAAGGCCAACATCACAATATCAAATGTTCGACTCCATAACTCAGACTGTTTGAATCTGACCAGAACCAAATTCGGCGAAAGGAATGCGGATGAGAAATGGATTAAGAGATTTGATATTGAGGTTCAACAGGTCAAAGATGAAGGTCAGCTTAAACAGTTTTTTTTACGAAACTTATTGTACGGGTTAAAAGTCAGAAGAGAATATTAATTTTATTTTGAGAACAATCACTCGTAGGCCGTCATAGGGAAAAACTGAAAATCCTACCTTTGTTTTGTTTGTAAGGCGCAGATGTTGCACTCTGTTATAACTCCTTCTTGACTGATTTATAAACGAATGCTATACCTGTGGATCAGTATATTTGCTGGCTTATAGAGACAGACAGACAGACAGACGGACAGACAGAAAGACAGGCAGACAGATAGAGAGACAAAGACAGACAGACAGAAAAAAAACAGACAGACAGACAGACACACAGACAGACAGACAGAAAGACAAAAGGGATGGGAGGTTGAACTCTGTTTTAGAATCACTTATTTGTTATTGTTATTGATATTCACACCTGCTATCCCATTAGCAAGGTGGGTGTTATGTTTTGTTCGACGCTTGCTTGCGCGCGCGCGTTCATGTGTGTGTGTGTGTGTGTGTGTGTGTGTGTGTGTGTGTGTGTGTGTGTGTGTGTGTGTGTGTGTGTGTGCGTTTGTGTGTGTGTGTGTGTGTGTGTGTGTGTGTGTGTGTGTGTGTGTGTGTGTGTGTGTGCGCGTGCGTGCGTGTGTGCGTATGTGTGTGTGTGTGTGTGTGTGTGTGTGTGTGTGTGTGTGTGTGTGTGTGTGTGTGTGTGTGTGTGTGTGTGTGTGTGTGTGTGTGTGTGTGTGAGCAAATTAAATCAAACAGTTGTTTTTTTCCCAACTTTCCAAATTTAATGGAACGATTAATGATCAACCACTGGGTTAACCTGTTGTATCGTTAAACTAAGGATGAGGTCACCTTTCAAAGTCAGCTTGAAGAGTTAAGATCCGATATAGACCAAACTTAGTGGATGCATTGAGGGTAAGGCAACAAAGGAAAATAATCGATTTTGAGAACAATCAGTCAAAGGTCAGTTTCACAGTGAAGATCAATTTTCGACTAAAGTATCTGTATGATGAAAAAATACCTATAAAGAAGATCTGATTTAGACCATAATCGATGGAAGGGTAAAAAAACAAATCAGCCAAGAGATTGACCTTCTCTTGGTTTGAACGGATAATCTAAGAGTACTGTCAGTGGCAATGTCAACTTAAAAATATTTTATCCGATTTAGGCCAAACTTTGTGGAAATGTTCAGGATAATGCAAGACTGAAGGGATTCCATTTTGATAACAGTTAATCAAAAGGCACGGTCATGGAATAGTCTAGGGACAAGGCCACATAACAAGGTCCAATTAAATAGTTCTGATCATTTCTGGAACAATTTTAGTGGAAGGGTTGAAAGTAATGGGAGAACAAATATTTCAGATCGATGAATACTCGGTCACCGGTCAAGGTTTCAAGGCAAGGTCTTTGTTCGACCCTTGTGTGTCTGTGTGTGACGATAACTCAGTCACTTATGCTTTAAACCAATGTTGATGGAGGGATTCAGGGAAAACCTAGGGATTGGCCTGTTTTTCGAAATCATTAGGTCAAAGGTCATGGTCATATGGCATGGTCAGTTTGATTCTATGTAAGGCTTGGATACAATTATTCAGTTTTGAGGACAATATGTCAACAAAGCCCCAGCACTAGGTCAAATTTTTCAGTAATAATTCCAGATAAGTTTAACAGGACTTAGGAGAAATTTGAAAAAAGAAATGAAGGTTCGCAAGCCATTAAGTGATTTTATTCTGAGAAACATTGATCAGAAGGTCAGTATCACAGGGTGGTGTCAGCTCAAACCGTTTTCATCCAATTGGACCAAAGTACACGGAATGGTTGAGAGTTAGGTACTGTAAGAATTAACCCAATTTTGTGAACAACTGGCTGAAAGACAAAATCAAAGGACAGTTCATGTATTTGGCCCGAAGCCATTTGTAGGCCGCAAGTGTTGCACCCTCTGAGCGCCACCTTTCTTTCTCTCTCTCTCTTTGTCAACATTATCGAGTTTTTTGGTTTACTACTATAGTATCATTGTCATTGTTTAGACCTTTGTCTTTGCTATACTGAAATGGAATTCATGTGCAGTGCTATACCCAAATTAATAAGTAAATCAAGAAAATGTAACAAAAATACTGAAGTATATCATATTAACAGGTGGCGCGCACGCGTTTGTATGTGTGTGTGTGTGTGTGTGTGTGTGTGTGTGTGTGTGTGTGTGTGTGTGTGTGTGTGTGTGTGTGTGTGTGTGTGTGACGCCTGCAAATATTCATGTGTACCATACTCTACTACCTAAACATCTTCCCTCCACCACCACTGTCCTCCACCAGACACTACCCTCCATCACAACACTGGCACTCCACCACTACACCTTCCCTCTTCAACCATGCGCCGTTCCATCACAAAACTGGCCTTTCAAATTAAAAACATACCTCAACTACGACACCGGCCCTTCACTAAAACACCTTCCCTCCAAAACAACATCTTTTCTTCACTACAACCCCTGCCTCCCACAAGGAAAGATAGAAATATATGCTGATTGCATGAGGGAGAAAGGTAATTAACACGAGACGCAAAATCGGCAAAGACAGACTTCTGATCAATGTTTAAACGAATGTCTGCTGATGGGAGGTCGAAGGAGACACTGCGGTTAGGACGATTTTCCACAGTTTTCAAAGTACAGTACAATGTCTGGTTGATTTATATAATATCTACTGCCTCCAAACGATCTTATTAAACGTAGAAAAAGACTTAGTGAAGGGATAACATTTTCATTCCATATGTCACAACCCGACGAAAGAGATGGAAACTTTATGATATAATATAAACGATATGGAAAAAGGGTAAAGCAAGGAGCAACCCAGATGATACTACCTTTCTGTGTAAAGGAAGTCCTCAAACCCTCAATGTCCGTGAGAAATAATAATAATAATAAAAAAAGGTCAACGAGAAATTGAGAGGGGAGAAATGGCAAAGAAAGTAATTTCAAGAACCGGATATTCAGGCAGACGGGAACCTGTGACTGGACTGGGAATATACGGAAGAGAAGGAAAGGAAAACTATATCACTGCTAATATTTAAATGCATTCCCTAACTGCTTGATGCTAGTGTTTCTCTCGGTTTCCATTTCCTCTGACAATGTGCAATATTTAATCGAAAATACAACAGTCTGGGCCCTTTTCATGAGACTATAGTTTGTGTGTAAAGTTCCACGACCATTAGTTTCCTGGTTACCAAGATAAGGCTTGCACCAGATGCAAAGAGAGAGAGAGAGAGAGAGAGAGAGAGAGAAAGAGAGAGACGGAAGGGGTGGTGGTGACAAGAACCCAATAACCTTAAGCTTTAACCAAGACCTTATCCCTGGGTCTGTTAAATGTGTGAAGCACGGCAATCCAAGGTTACCTGATTACTAAGCTATGAGATCCACAAGCTGTGACATTTATAACTGATTGATACCGCCTCGAAAAAAACGGTTCCATAAAAGAGAGTGTATTTTCCAGTTATCTTTTTTGATACACCTTGTGATATATGTCCGTCTGTAATGCTTTTACCATGGACCGATTCTGTATACAAATGGTTACATGAAAAAGCAGGTGGTTATTGTGGAACAACGCCCAATAACTTGGGCGAATGGTGGCGTGGAGACGGGGAGAGGTTGGGCGACCTAGGACCTTGATCTTTGCTAAACGTCTATTATCCGTGAAAAGTGGTACATCAAAGAAAGGTTAGGCCACTGAGAGTCTCAAACTGCGATGCACTGCGGGGAGCAGGTGAGGGGAGGACGAGGTGGTGGGAGGCAGGGAATCTTGAAAACTGATAGGCTTCTTCATTACCATGGGAACGGAATATCTGGAAAACTGCACAGTAAAAAGGTGGCTTGTTTACACAGATATGCCATCTACATAACAGAATGCCCTCGGAGTCTGAAAAAGAGATGTTGGGGGGAGGGATTGTTCAAACATATTTTCTTCTCTTTTCAGGGAAACCTTCCTTAAGCATTACAGGTTGTTCTTTGAATGACTGGTGAAGAAAGTAGTGCATCGATCTGTACATCTAGTTCGTAGCTGGAAAATCCGAAGTTCTATTTCTTGTCAGTTAGACTGTTATATTAATCTTGTTCCTGTCCATCCAGCAACACAACAAGTTACCTGGGCCTAAAACGAAATGCTGCTAACCATCTTCTGGAAATTAACAAGACCTGATTTACCTAAAATTGATAAGCTAGTTTTTGTTCATAAAGATTATTGTAAATGCTAAGCTAAAGTTAAAAAGGAAAGATAGGGAAGATTAAATGTGGGAAGAGTGGAGTGCGTACTGTAATGGACAATAGGAGGAAGAGTGGGGAGATGCACTGTGAGGCAGCCGCAGTGAAGATGGGAGAGGCAGGAGTGAGAAAGAGGGCAGTTAAGGAAATGGTGTGGAAGAGTGTTACTGACAGAAGCTAATTGTGCCGAGGAGATGGAAGATACAGGGAGAGACAGGGAGAGGAGGTGGTAGAGAAGGAAGAAATGTGGAAGTGAAGAAGGAAAGAGAATGGGAAGCATGGAGAAAAATGGGGTTATGATGTTCAATGCCTCTTCCTAATTCCAGACTCGGGTACATACAGCTTACGAGTAATACTATTATTCTATTCGCACAGTTTGACCTACTTTGGTGTTGCTCATTTTGGCTGTCGTCAGACCTTCATGTTCACCTCAGAAAAACATTGAAGCTAACAGGCATATACGCAGTTCATTCCCCTAGTCACACCAGTTTTCTCCCTATGCATGCTATCGAAGCACACACTCTCCACTTACATATCCTTTGATCAGTATACTTTCCCATCGCACATCTTTCGTACACCTCAACATTGCTATCCTAGCCAATCTGTGCATTTCATCTAATTTCAACAGCCATTCTTATGAAGCTGTTTCTCAGTTCATCATTACCATCATCATTCTAATTTCTTTTCCCATCCAATCATTCCGATCTGTTTTCCGACCCAAAGATGGGGTGCGGTAGGATTAAGAGAGAGAGAGAGAGAGAAAAAAAAAAAAAAAAGGTAAAGGCATATCATCATCTGCATTCCACGTTCAGCAAGCAAAACTGTCATCCACTCACCACTCAAGCAGAGGGATTCCTCACTCCACCTCATAAGCATAAAATTCACACCAGCTTGATTCACGTTGCCTATCAGCTGATATCAGTCCAACAGCCAGGCCATCATCACCAGGTAAAACCAAAGGTGAGCAACCCTTGTTATACACCCTATATGCATAACTCCTCCAACCAGCTCTATCGCCCGTCATTTCCCTAGCTTCATCATCCCACATACGTTCCATATAATCTTTGTTTTTGTGGCCCATCCCTCATCCTCCCACCTTCGAATACGCACAGATACATGTTTTCCACTACCCTATTTACCTCCATTTGCTCTACATAGCCACACCGTCTATGCACACTCTTCGATTCAGATGTCCAAAGACTTCCTTAATCCACAACTTTAAAGCATTACTTTGTGTCCTTTCCGCTTTCACCATTCCACACACACTCCTTAACATGCGCATCTTCACTGCTCTTACCTGTGACTGCATTTTCATGGCGCACCAGTCCTATACATACATGTTAAACTGGACACTAATATATTTTTGGGCAAGTCATTATTCATTAACAGGACAAAAAATCTTCCTCACTTTTTCCACGTGTATTTATGCCTGATCTTAAACATTTCACACACTCCTAGTCATCCACGTTACGCCCTGTCATCTTTGTTTCTCACAACTCCATCGCGGCGTACCTAACACTCATGAACATTCACCATTTTCACCCCGTTATCTTTCTCATCAACACCTCACACATTCCACACTGCTATATGAAACTGCCACTATCTCCCGGGCAGTAGGAAGGTACAAGATCATTTTCCAAGGTCTTCTGTACCTTCATCATCAAATAAGAAGGGAAGGTGGAGAGTTAATCCCTATCACTACCTTCCTTCTGCTGTGATGGACAGTAATTACTGCCTTAAAATGTTATCACCCAGTGTAGTTAATAGCTCCCCGGGTTACTGGAGAACATATTTGTTGCTCAGTGTAGATTCACCTGCAATTGGTACTATACTGAGTGAACGATGTGACCCTCTCATTGTACTCATTACTTAACCCTTCCATCTATATGTAATTGTGACAAGTAATCCACTATTTTCCACTCGTTTTGTAGTCTCTTTGTGTAATCTTTTGTTCTATATAAAGGTTTTCATATTTCTGTGCTCTTTTTTTTTCAAGCGTCACCCCTTCTTTAACTTATTTTTACCTTACCCAACGAGTTGGAGGAGGTTATGTATTCACCCAAGCTTGTTGCTTGCCGGAATGGAAAGATTTGGCAAGCATGTTGGTCAGTTCCGTATGTTTGTCTGTCTTGTTCCCTACAGGTCACAGTTATTTTGCGTCAATCGTTCTAAAAAAAAAAAAAAATCAGAAGGTAGATATCCATAAACCCTGCAAGCCTTTTGTTTTTCATCAAAATCGGTCAAAGGCCTCGGGCTGGGTAGGGGGTTGAAACACCTCAATGGCCGTGAGTCCAGAAATGTCGGGACCCAGTTGCAGGCCTGCCCAGGCACCATTTTTCCAGATTTCGAAAATCGATTTTTTTTCTTTTACCAAATTTAAGAGATACGTATGGCACACCTGCCAATGCAGTTTTTAGTTTCCTAAACCCATCCTGTGCTTCGCAATGAAGCTCGAAAAATTTCTCCAAATAACTGCCTACACTCCTGTGAAAACTAAGCAGACAATCGGATCCATCCGCCAAGGGGGTAAGAGGGGGGGAAGAGGGGGAAGAGGGGGAAGAAGGGAGGGGGAAAGAGTGGAGGGAGGAAGAGGGGAAAGGAGGGAAGAGGGAAGGTGGGAAGAGAGGAAAGGGTGAAGAGGGGAGAGAGGGGAAAAAGGGAAAGGGGGAAAGAGGGGGGAGAAAGGGGGAAAGGGGAAAAGAGGGGGGAGAAAGGGGGAAAGCAGAGAAGAGGGAAGGGGAGAAGAGGGGGGGAGAAGAGGGGGAAGAGGGGGAGAGGGGGGAAGAATGGAGGAGAGGGGTGGAAGAAGGGAAGAGGGATGGGGAGGAAGGGGCATCCATCCGGCAAGTGCTCTGCCTATGACAGTTTAATCTGTTCGTTTGTGTGTCCACACGATGTCTCCAAAAGTTCTCAATGAATTTCAATGAAATTCTGTAGAAGGGTAGACCATAGGCCAAGAAAGAATTTAATAAATTTTGGGGTGGATCCGGATCAGGATCCTGATCCTATGTAGCCTGCACAATATCTACTGAAGTTCTCAATGAATTCCAATAAAATCTTATGGAATAGTGGGCCATGGGTCCAGGAACAAATGATTATATTTTGGGGCTGATCCGGTTCCTACGTATTCCATAAAATATATCCACGGATCCAGATCCGATTCCTTTTTAATGGCATTGGGGTAGGTATGCACTCTCTGAGTGCTTTCTAGTTAACATTACATTATTTACTATTACTGGACGTGTTAAGTAAACATCTTCCATTAGTGAATATGATTCTTATATCCATCTGTACATAACGCCGGGGGTTGCCCTCTCTCTACAGCCACCTCAGCCCCCACCCCCTGCTCATAAGGCAATAGCGCGTGTTATGTATTTTCAACTTGTGTGTTTCTGTCAACCTGTGCGTATTGTACATGCTTGTGTGTGTGTGTGTGTGTGTGTGTGTGTGTGTGTGTGTGTGTGTGTGTGTGTGTGTGTGTGTGTGTGTGTGTGTGTGTGTGTGTAAAACAGTTCAGACAGTGCTTATCCAATATTTACGAACTTGGTGAAGGGTAGAAGGCTAGCCAAATGATTGGTTCGTTTCTTTCGTGGACAATAACTCAAAAAGTCAAGGTCAAAGGACTATATTAAAACACGCCCAAGAAAAGTCGATTTAAACAGTTTTAATCTAATTTAGAAATGACTGATTGAATATAATTAAAATCTGGCTGCGCAACTGCCAGGGTCATATGCCGCCGGACAACAAGGTATCTAATTTAGAAGAAACTTCATAGAAGGTTTAAGAATAAAAAGAAAGCGAAGGGCTTTGATTCAGAGAACATTCAGTCAAAGGTCGAGGTCACAAGATATGGTCAAAGTTCGACCGACCTGCCTGAGGAAGATCAAAATGAAACTGCCACAGGCAGTGCTTGCCGGATGGGTTCCCCCCCTCATCCTCCCCCTTCTTCTCCCCCTTCTTCCTCCCATTCTCCCTCCACTTCCCCGCTTCCCCCTTTTCCTTCCTCTCTTACCCCCCTTTTCCTTTTCCCCCTCTTCTCCCTCTCTTCCCCCCCTCTTCTCCCATCTTCCCTCTCTCCCCCTTCCCTCTTCCCCCATTTCCGTCCCCTCTTCCCCTCTCTCCCCCAGTCCCCCCTCCTCCCCTCCGTCCCCCCGCTTCCCCCCTCTTCCCCCTCTTAAAATTTTATAACGATCCGATACTCTCTCTCTCTCTCTCTCTCTCTCTCTCTCTCTCTCTCTCTCTCTCCAGAATTAATACTTACTGTCCCGTTGAAATCACTCTGCAGGTCTTACGGCAGAAATTCCACCACTGAGGGGTTTGAAACCCCCAAGGCATTTGACCGATTTTGATGGAGAAATAGTAGGCTTACGGGCTTTTTTGATATCTGCCTTCTGATTTTTTTTCAGAACGATTGGCGCAAAATTGTGACTTAAAGAGACCAGACAAACAAACATACGGAACTGTCCAACATGCTTGCCGATTCTTTCGATTCCGGCAAACAATAAATAAATCCGTTTAGATAGAATTTGGACCAAACTTAGTGGATGGGTTCAGGCTCACTCTAGGGATGGGTCTACAGTTTATGGGAACAATTCCCCAAGGGTCAACGTCACATGGTAAGGGCAACTACTCTATTCGAAAATTTTCAACTTTTTTAGTTCAGAAATGAGAATGGATGATCTAGGGTAAATTGACGGTGTTGATTACAAATATGTTTTTAATTTTTCTCGATCATACACAGACCTGAAATTTAGCCTTATTTATTTATTTATTTTTTTTTTCACTAGTCAGAAATCAGTATGCTGTGAATATTTTTTAATCGGGAAATATTAAATGGGATGTAAAAGTAACGTGTACAAACAGTGCAAGTGTATTCTTCCATTGCTGTAAGTAAATTTCACGGCGAATACAAATGGTCATGGTACTTTTTTTTTTTTTTTGTTTTTTGTGCTCTACACCGGTTTCCCGTGTCAGCATCCAACAATAGTCCGCCATCATACCAACGCCAGTTCTACCTCGATATCTTTGTTCCAACACATCAATATCCTGTGAAAACGTTCACCCTGTTCGTCACTAATATCACCCAGGTTTGTGGTAAAAAAAAAAAAAAAAAAAAAAAAAAAAAAATAGCTGTGAGTGATGAAAATGGATTTTAAGGGACATGCGGCATCCAGGTTCATGGTACGCAAGCAGGAACCCTTCAATGATTTCCACGTAATCTTCATTGCAATGGCTGCCCAGAAAACCAGCACAAATTTTCTTAAGAAACCTTCAAGCCCTAAGTTCGTCTGCCTTGAAGGTTGCATCAAACTGACCGTCTTTCCTCAGGCTAAGAATCTGTGGGTCAGCGAAAATGCCCTCCTTCAATTTGGCGTCGCTAATCTTAAGGAAGACTTTCTTCAGGTGTACGAAGCCTGCATCTGTCTTATCCAAGGCTTTGACTAAGTTATTCATCAAGCCTAACTTAATGTGAAGAGGCGGAAATACTTCCGCTTGGACCAGTGGTTCGTTCCGCACGTTGTGTGCACCAGTTTCGTAGGAACTTCGGGGAGGCCACTGACGCTGAATGTAATGTTGCTGCACATCACGGCTGTCCCATAAACACGAGAAGCAAAAGTATTTCATGAAACCTCCTTGGAGTCCAACCAGCATGGCTACCGCTTTTAAATCGCTGCAAATTTTCCATCGGATTTCGTCGTACTCAGTCATAATCATAACATGGAGTTTTGTATCGACCCGTACGTTTCCTGCATTTCAGCAGCTAAAACAAGTGGTATACAGGGTAACATGTTCCACTGTGGAGGACAATGACCTTCAGACCTGATTTGCTGGAGTCAGTGAAAGTCGTCATTTGTCAGGATCATGAATCCTTCCCAAGGCTTCGAACAGACCTGCCATATTGCTTCAGTAGCATACTCCACCGTCTGACTTGAAAAAACGTTCCAAATTTTGTTGCCTCTTCCTGAAACTCGTCACCTTTGTGTCTGGATGCAACAAGTTCCATTCTTGCAATCTCAAGGCGAATAGTTCTGACTGTTCTTATGATAAATTTAGGTCACGCACAAAATCGTTAAGATCGCCTTGGGTGACTAGATGGGGCACTTTGCCAGGCGGCTGACATTCGAAGTTACAATTAGAGACAGCTGCTCCTGCAACCTCTCCATCTTCATCCTCATCTGAAGTCTGGAATACACATTTATTTGTTGGTGGTCTTGGAATGGGAAGGTCCTCCGTGTGATCGACCGGTCTTATTGTCGACGGTAAATCTGGATAAACAATGCTGTTTTTCTTTTTTTTTTTGAAGAAAATCCCACAACTTTGTCATGCAATAGTAGCAATCTGTTGTGTGGCAGCTGGGTTCTCTCCACACCATGGGAACTGCGAAAGGCATCCCTGCGTGGTAGTAATTCGCGAAGAGAGTTGGAACAAGTCAAGCAACAGATATGGGGTGCCCATCGTTTGTCTTGGTCGCCAATCTTAACGCCAAAATAATGTAGATTAGCTGTCTTTACGACGGACGTAACCTTCAGTTTCTGCTTCTTTGGAGTGAAACTTTCACATGAATAACAGAATGCATTAGGATTATTCACACATCGGCAAGGCATTGTCAACCAATAATTCTGAAATAAGAGTCATATTAAGCATAATGAATTTACATAGAAATACTTTAGGTAGTGGCTGCAAATTACTGGCAATGTATATGTTGGATATTATACACTGCATAAATTTTTGAAGTCGTATAGAGAGCAAGAATAAAACGATGAAAAGAAGGACAACTGTACACTAGGGATGCGCGTGAGGGTAGTGATTTCGGAAAAGCTGTACGTGCTAGAGCAAATTGAACATCATCTTTGAAATCAACGCCACGTTTTTGCTTTGGGATACCCATGTTTTTTGCTCTGAAATGAATATCCTATTGAGTAGTATTATCGTTATCCTATTTTAAATGAACTTCATGGGAGGCTTCAAAGGAAGTAATAAGGGATTCGATTTCATAAAATAATCATCAAAAGATCATGGTCACATGTAAGGTCAGATGTCAAGGTGACAGGGCAAGTGCAAATAAAACCATTTTAACCTGATTTGCACCAAACTTGGTGGAAGTGTCGATGGAAAACCATTGTCTGAGGGAAAAGTCTAATGCTCGGCCGTAAGACATGTTGGTGGGAGTAGGTGTTGAATCTCTAAGTGGTACTTTTTCTTTTTTTTTTTTTACTATAATCACTTACAGATACTACTCCTCTTCGCTCCACTCGCACGGAAGTTCCTGTCGTAATCTGTTTCTTTGATTTTGTAAGCTAATCGACCATCCATTTATGGGAAACCTTTGTTTGCAGTCTCAGTGCATTTGGTTGTTGTCCATGAAAATTAATATGACAGTCAACGAGCGGTTTAGAATGAGTCTGCGTCACGGTGGGTGGGAGTGTGCAGTAAGTGGTGAGATTGACAAAAGGAGGGCAGCTGGGGAGGAGAACCGTGAGGAAGTCACGGTGGGGTGGGGAGAGGAAGGAGTTAGAGAGAGAGAGAGAGAGGGTGGTTAAGCTAATGGTGGGGAAGAGTGGTATTGAGAGAGGCTAATTGTCCCGCGGCCATTGGAAAGGAGGGAGGGAAAGAGAATGAAAAGAGGAGAAAACAGAGGGATGCACTAGAGAAAGGAACGGTTGAAAGCCTTCTGTGCTCGGTTAGTGCGATTTGAAAGAAATCTAATTATCGTATATTTTGAGAAACATAATCATAAACAAAAATATATTTTGTCGAAAAGTACGATCGGTAAAGCACACACACACACACACACACACACACACACACACACACACACACACACACACACACACACACCTTCTCTGAAGTCTCATGGTGTTTGGCAGCGAGAATTAAAAAACTTCTGTAACCACTCTCATCATCAAGTGAATTTCTTGAGCCGCAAACATTTAGGTTACACGAATACTGAAAATGAAAAATACATATCCGCCCAAACTCAGACAAGGCTTCCGTAATAGGTGAATATTAAAAAAGGCGGAATTAAGAATAGCTCCTTCGCCTGGGGTAAAAATCAGCCAGCCAATAAAGGGTAAAGGAGAGGGTAGCGTTAATGAGAACGGTGTCATTTACAGTGTATCTTGTAATGGTTGGCTAAAAGTATACCTAAGTGGGACATGGAGAGGTCTTGCGAAAGTCTAAAAGAACATAAGGTAGAGGTGCGTGGGGATAACACTTCAAACTCCCTAGTCCTGCATATAGATCAGTGCCGACATAGACCTAAATGGCAGCATTCTACGATTTTAAAGAAAGGGTTAGACATAAAGATGAGAAAAGCTTTAGAGGCAGCACATATATGTATAAAGGAAGTCACTAATCATAGAGATGACTTTAAATATTGGTCAATCACTGTGGCTGGTGTAGCTCTGACCTCACCAAATGGGAGGGGATGAGGTTCAATTAGTGAGGAGCGGGGTCAGGTCGTCGCAGGACCACCAAGTCACGTCAACACAATAGAGGAGGGCAGCCAATCAGCAACAGGCACGACAAAGGTCCCAGGGAAGGTCTTGTGTAAAAATATCTCTGCTTTCCTCACATATATATAGTCTCTCTAAGGATGGGCTCTGTGTAGTCCTAAACGTTAGAGAAGTAAAAAACGTAAGCTCTTTCCTGTTTATCCTTCCATCCCTAGATCAAATTACATTCATAAGACATTTTCATTGTCATTATTCTCGTTATTAGTAATGTGATTATTATTATTATTATTATTATTATTATTATTATTATTATTATTATTATTATTATTATTATCCATCCATCCATCCATCCATCATCCAATCCTACATTGCCCCATGAGGAGCGTAGGAGCTCAGGGCTAGGCAGTTGGTCCCGACATTTAAGATGAGAGTGACCAGCCTCACTCATCCCTGAGTGGCATTACATGAGCAATCAACCCCAACCACCCCTTGAATGTAAATCTTCACCGGCTCAATCCGATTGGAGAGCAATAATTACCCACTAACCACCAGGCGCCAAAATTTGGTTATATGGTTACCATCCAGCGTAGTAAATGGTTTCTTGGTGTACAGGAAACCATTTGGCATGTCACTCAATGTAGAGTCACCCACAGGCAGAAGAAAGAGGAAAGAATGAAGGAAAGAAAGACAGAAGAGGGAGTGTAAAGTTACCCGCAGGCAGAAGGACAAGGAAAGAATGAAGGAAAGAGAGACAGAAGAGGATGTAAGGAAATTAGGATGGTGGAGAGAAAAGGACAGACACCCGACAGCAACTCTACATCGAGTGAGTGGATGGTGAGCGTCCCCACCTGCCACAAATATATTATTGTTATTATTATTATTATTATTATTATTATTATTATTATTACTATTATTATTATTGTTATCATATTTTTCATTACTATTTTTTTTAGTAGTAGTGGTATTATTATTATTACTGTTCTTCTCATTACTGCTATTACTGCTATCGTCATTAACGCGCACACACACACACACACACACACACACACACACACACACACACACACACACACACACACACACACACACCTATACACTCACAGAGAGAGAGAGAGAGAGAGAGAGAGAGAGAGAGAGAGAGAGAGAGAAGGGGACGGGGTGGAGGACAAGGTTAAGGGCAATGGTGGGGAAGAGATGTACTGCGAGAGGCCAACTGTGGTGTGTTGCAGAGACGAACGATAATGGTAGAGAGGGAAGGGAAAGGGATAAGGAGGAGTGGAGAATTAGACCCGTGGGAAAGTGATAAATTGTAGACTAAGAAGAGAAGAATTTAGCTGAGAGAGAGAGAGAGAGAGAGAGAGAGAGAGAGAGAGAGACAATACGAGTCCTGTTTAATACCGAAAGTAGTCACCAAGAGGCAGTGGAAAAACTCGCCTAGCAACATTCACTAGCCTACATTCGTAACACCTGAAATCTTTCCCTGTTTATTGCCATATGCATTTTCTAGGACAATGAATGCCATAAATATCTCCCAGTCGTACTTATATGAGTTCTCGACTATCAGCCCTTTGTTTTATATATATATATATATATATATATATATATATATATATATATATATATATATATATATATATATATATATATATATATATATTTAAATGCCGGAACCAACTTCCCTAGCCCCGGGCTCCTACGCTCCTCATGGGGCGACATAGGATTGGATGATGGATCGGTGGATATATATATATATATATATATATATATATATATATATATATATATATATATATATATTACTTCATAATTTACTTTATTTTTTGCCACCGGCAAATAGGAGAGGGCAACCATATTAACTCACAGTCATCCTCTAAAGTATCTAAAGTAATGCTCAAGACAAAACAGTTTTACGCCATGGACGAAAAGATCCACTCATTTAAGTGTTGTTCTGGTCATTTCATTTATCGAGATATCAGACAATGAATCATACCTCTGAAATCGAAATAATTACATTGCTTCAAACACTCCTCTTCCGCGCCTGACGCCAAGATTTTTGTGTTTTAAATCCTCTTTCTCAGAATTCTTCTACCTTGTTCCTCTCTTTTCTCCACTTTTTATCTGTACCCTTCATCAGTCACTATTCACCTATACTCTTATGCCGAGTGTGACAGAGGTCTTGAGGCTTAGTCCAGTGTTTAGTGAATTATGATCCTAGAAGCTGTAAAGTAAACGTATCCAGAAATATATTTTTTTAATGCATGGAAGAAGGAACCAAAGGCCAGGAGCCCACATACCTTTCCAATCAAGAAAGAACATTAACAGGATAACAGAAAGCCAAATTCAAGATCCGTTTATTTTGAGATGCCTGGATACACTGCGTTTGAAAAACTGGAGGTCATAAGCAGTAGGAAATACAGACAGAGGGAGACCACCAAAGTTGACCTGTTACGTACGTGAAGGACTGAGAGTAACGGTTAACTCTTGCATTAGAGGGTTGGACAGAAAAAGTATGAGATTTTGTTACTAGACGGGTGTTACACGCCCTCAGTAGTGGTGGAGGGATGCAAGCAGACAGTTCAGAGGAGCAGTAACCATTGAAGTAGCGATAGAAAAGAGATAAAGATGCAACGGTGAGGTGAAGAGACAAAGACTGAAGGGAGCCAGTAAGAGGAGGAGAGTTAATGAGACGGAAAGCCTTTGATGATGATGGGGCCTTACAGTGAAATTCACTGGTTTGAAGTGACATAAAAGTCAAAGTACCAAGGTGAAGCGCCCTAAAATACGTGAAGTAAATGTGTACAAAATGTGGAGTCCAGAGAGTCCAAAAGTAACAAATGACCTTTGTAGGCATAAGGTAAGGCTCCTGACTGCAAGGATACTACCTCTGCATAGTGATGTGTGTTGGCATACACATCAACATGCGGATGTGAGTGCTGGACTAGCCTTTAGCTGGGAAACCTCAAGACGTAGAGCAGTGGAAATGTGACTATTTTAGGGTGCAAAGGATGGACAAGATACCAACATAGAATTCGTGCAAATATTGTGCATGTTGGACCCCAGACTCATTCGTATGTGAGCCCAGTGAACGGCAGGCTGAAGGTGCATTCTGCAGTGAACTGAGTTAGAATTGAGGGACGTATGTCTAACGTGGCAGAGGAGCCTGCTGGAGGCAGTGGCTCAGTCGGTAGAGAGGTGGCCTGCAGTCCTACCGGACCCAGGTTCAAATCCCCGCTGGTGCGGGGAATAGTTTAAGGACTTGAATTTAATAAAAACAGACTTTACTGACCTACCAGGAGACCCGCCGACATGTCGTAAAAACACCCCCGCTAATACCAATACACCAGTCCTGTATGGACGGTGGGCGTTAGCGCCGAAGTGGTGACATGTACAGGTGTATAGTATGTAGGAGGACCACTGGGCCTTGGGAGCAGGCTGTGAAGCCTATGCCCAGAGTCGGACACATTAAAAAAATATATATATATATCAGAGACACCGTGGGAATGCGTCCCTCACCAGCATCTACGATTCGAGAAAAGGCGAATTAAGAAAGACAGCTGATGAAGGCAGTGTGTTGAGATGATATAGTCACATGCCGGTGTTAGAAATAGACAGGGTAGTGACAATATATGTTATATATGACTAAATTTGAAAGCAGGTGGCAGCGAAGGTGGATGGATGTGGTAAGTGAATTTATGACTAAGCGAGATATGGAAATTCATGAAGCAAAGGAAATAACAAATGACAGAAATGAATGAGTAAACTAGATGTAGATATGCATAAGGCTGGCCTATACCCTTTACTTAACCTGACCATTGAGTGAACAATCTCTCTCCATCTGCAGTATGTAGCCTGTGAAATGTAGGCAATATACTCGATGATTTAGACAATGATTTAGTTGATAAATTGCCCTATTCACTGGAAACTGTTGACCCAGTACTTTTCTATTACGTTTTCCTTTTCCTGTTTCTGTATCTTCGCACCTCATGTATTTGTGGGGAATGTAATTAAAATGATAATGGCATTTACATTTACTTGGAGAAAGCACCCACCTGCAGTATGTTACAATGCCTCCCACGAGGGATTCATTCTTAGAATTAAGTCACAAATACCACAGCCACAACGGCATAAGTGATCAATGACGCTTTACCCAGTTTCACCCATGAGAGCAAGCAATACAAGGCGTTTTGGTGCTAAGAATTGATATCGGCTCCCTTGCCACCTGACCTCTTTCCTTAGTTCATATATCAAGAACTTCCAGCCGTTTAATGTTATCATAGATGTGTGAACTATTGGATAGACTCATATCCCACGTGCTTTTCGCGTCTTCTCATAATGACGAGCACTTCTGATTTAAGAATTGGTGTCCAAGGTCATTTAATAAGCTCGGAGTTAGTCAAAGGGGGAAATCCGCGGGTACGCTCATGCACTTCTGGATTATGAACAGACTACTATGTGCACTTCCAGAAAAATCCCCGAAACAGGAACCCTGGTCACTAATGGGTTAATGTAAGTATTATTTTGCGTGGCACTGTTGTTGGTGCAGCACATTACTGTAAATGAAACCAATATAATTACCAGTAAAGTACTGGATGACACTTGTTAAGAAAGTTATTCTGAGAGGTGCTGTGATTAATGCAGGTATTGTTTCGAAGAGCATTTTATTACTAACCCAGCATCACCCTTAGGCTTTACGAAGCTTTCAGCCGAATAACATCGCATTGTGTTGGTTGTAATAGAGTATGTACTAGAAGTGGCTCGAACGGAAGAAGATTAATGATGCTCCCATTAACACTCTTCCTATGACTCACTCTTCAGCTGAATATAATCGCCTGGCGTAAAATAGAATAATCAAATGCAATACGTGACCGTGAGTTGGTTAATATAGAGGACAATCAGGTGGTCGAAAAAACACTTATACAAACAAGAAGACAACCATCAGGGAGCACATACATCGCCACACCCTATACCAGACAGTTCAGGTCACCACCAAAATTTTATCAACTCTTCCTTGGCCCATGACCCACATAACCTCGAAACATCATTGAAATCCATCAATATCGTTTTCATATATCTTGAGGACAAACAAGGGTAAATGCATAACTTCCTCCAGCTTTCGTTGACGGAGGTAATTATTCTTTCCTCGACGCAGTCCCGAGGAGCTGATACAAGTTAGCAATATAAGACCAAACAATTTCTACATGCCTCTTAGAAATCCAAATCTTTACGGAAAAAACGAAAATCATCACTCCACCTGACGCCTTAAGTCACTACTTATTCAGCCACCTATGTCTTCGAAATCTATCTATCCGTTATTTTGCATTTTTATGTATGTATGTATGTATGTGTGTATCTACCTATCTGTATACAGAATATATATATATATATATATATATATATATATATATATATATATATTTATATATATATATATATATAGCCATATTTTCTCTCTCTCTCTCTCTCTCTCTCTCTCTCTCTCTCGCGAGAGAGAGAGAGAGAGAGAGAGAAATATAGATATATATATATATAGATATATATATATCTATATATATATATATATATAAAACAGTGATGGCAGACGAACAGAAGGTGGATAAAACGTCGCCCGGAGCAAATTGAAGGTCGTTCCCAGACAGCACAAACCTGATTGGACTGCCTCCTTACCGTACATCCAATCAGTTTCTAAGACACTCGTGATATCTCCCATTGAGAGAGAGAGAGAGAGAATATGGCTATATAGCACTACGGCTGGTGTTTAAGTGGTCTTGGCTTTAAAAGTGGTGTATGGGAGAAAAGGTCAACGCCAGTGGGAAGTCCTTAAACTATTCGTGTCATGAAACCAGATGTCTAACTTGATAGGAGTAGAGGGAAAATAAAGTCCTGAAGAAACACGGATATATCAAGAGGAGAGGTAGGATAGAAGGGAAGAGGAGGAAAATAGGAAGAGAAATATGAGATACAAAAGAAAAAAAATTAGTCGCCTCTTACGACAAGCAGGAATACTGGGAAAGTATTCCCCTCCCCCATAAAGGAGAGACAGACAGACAGACAGAGATACAGACCGAGAACGGGGGTAGGACTGAGAGAGTTAATAGGTTATCAGCTAAGGTTTGTGAAAATTGATGTATCTTGCTGCTCCTGTCCTGTGGTCCAGTGTTATCAATATTATCACAAATCTCACAGCTACCACATTCACCACATCTATACCACCACTGCCAACACGAATACCTCATCAGCCTCCACATGCATGGCAATTACCTACAAGTGCCAATTTAACCATTACTCCGATCATTATCACTGGACACTCGCTAAGACAACCACTATCACTACCATCATTATCACTGAACATTCACTAAGACAATCACTAAAACTATACGAATACGGTCCTCGCATTCTCGGCCAGCACCACCAGGACCGCGATCACGAATGTGGAGGTGGATGGAAGGATCGGTGAAGGGAATGATGAAGGGTTGGGATGTAACGGCAGGATGCGTGAAGAGAGGGGGGACTGTGGTGCGGTTGCTAGTTGGTTGAAGGGAAGAAAGGAGGGCTGTGGTGTAGTGGAAGGATGGATGAAGAGAGGGAGGACTGGGATGTGGTGGTAGGATGGGTGAAGGAAAGGGGGAAGGACTGGGGTTTAACGGCAGGATGACTGAAAGGAGGAAGGGAGAGCTGTGGTGTGGTGGCAGGGTAGGTGAAAGAAAGGAGGGTAGGAGGGCTAGGGTATTTCGACAAGAGAAGTATATGGGAAGTACAGACAACAGGAAGCCTACTGGCCCACGACGAGGTTATCTGTTGGCAAGAAAAGCTAATTATGTTAAGATCTAGCCAACGCATAACAGAAAAAACTCTAGAAAAGAGAAAGACTTTCCCCCAACCACGACATCATCCTTGTAAAACCGACAGGGGAACAAATAGAAGAAAACAACATACATGATACATAGAACAAACATGGAAAATCTTACAGGAGATACGGAAGGGGAACAAACTAGAAATATGTGTTCTTTTATATATATAGCTATGAAAGAAAGAGCATACATAATTGCCGAATGTTCTCAAAATTAGGCAAACATCTCACTGTCGTCAGCATATACTTCAGCGTGGAGGAAAACAACATTCAGTTAGTTATAACCTGTTGTCTCGAAATATTTGTGCAGCTGAATTTTAAGTGAAGTTATAGTTTTTGCACTAACTACTGTTGTGGTAGTTTATTCCATTGTTCCACTACGCAATTATTTAAGTAATTTTTCCTTGTATTTGTATTGCATGTCTTGCTTTTGAGTTTCGTTGCATTAGTTCCAATTACATCACTCTGTATTTCGAAAAAATTATCATTTTATCATCGCCTGTTTACTAAGAATTTAAATGCTTGTATTGGATTTCTTCTGAGTCATCGCCATTTATTAGAAAAACAAAAATCATGAATCGCCTTTCGTAGAGTAAACTTCACAGCAATTGGGATAATTTTTTGTGGATCTCCGCTGCACTCTCTCGAGTTTGTTTTCGTCTGTAACAGTGTTCGGGAACCAGTGCTGCACACAGTATTCCAGGAGTTGTCTATCTAATGACAGAAATTTCAGAGAATACATCGGGCATTTTCCAACTGAAATTCCTTATGATGAAGTCAAGCATTTTGTTGCCTTATTACTGGCTGCAATACACTGTTTTAGCCTGTGGGTGCATGGAAATTTCACTACTTACTCGTGCATGACTGGGGCCAAACTGACCCCAGTGGTGTATTATTAATATGCTACTGATTTATGGAGGTTGATTTTCTCAGGTTATATTTTTCAATATAGCCAGAAATTATTTGCAATTTAGAATCACCATATAAGAAATTTATATCAATACAAATTGTTTGTTTGAACATACAAAAATCAAACATACCACTCTAGCATCCATCAACACGAAACAAAACTCTAGCACGAAGTGCATCTTGTTACACTGTGTTCATAGCATATGAATTTGCTGCACGCTGCTCACTTCTGGCTACTTTTCTTGTCGTTGATTCTTGGAGAAACCACATATCTGGGTCTTTTTCTGCCAGTTTCAGGTGGATCCTGACTGCGTGAGGTGTCCAGTTGTTGCGTCCTTGAAACACGATATCATTCACTCAGTTCCATTCCCAATTCAGAGAAAAATATGCGGCGTACATGACTTTTGGTTTGCATTTACGATGGGAAAACTTCTTCGTATGGTACATGTGCGTTGTAGCAAGTACGATCAAGCCAAATGCACCACACAACCACACACCATCGTTTACTCCTGTATTTTACGCTATAGGTGCCAACCCCTTCTCCCAAACAATCGACCCCGCCTTTGATGATGTTGTAATGGTGGGCCATCTTGGGTTTCTTCTTTGGCTCGTCCACCACATCTGGAGACTTGTGCTGACTTGACAACACAAATATGTTTTTGTTCCGCTTGGGCATACAGGATACAAATTGTATCTGGTCTTCGGTGCATACAAACTTTCTACTGTACAGTTCACGGTGTTTTGCGTTGCACAACTCTTTTAGAACTTCTTTTCGGTTTTGACGTATTGTCTCCACCGAGGATTGAGACTTCGCAGATAATTCTCTGGCCAGTTTGATGCTGATGAAAAGTGTCGGTAGTAATGTTTCTTCCTGAGTTATGTATAGGTTTCGACAACTTCATCACGACGTGTGTCCCCAGCTCGTGGGGTCTTTCTTCTTCTCGTCCAGTTTACAACATCATGTTGGATACGTAATATGTTTTTGCATCAGCAAGCATCCAAAACTTGAGTCCATATTTGGCTGGTTTGGAGAGCATGTACTGTATGTATCTGCGGCAAAGTTCTGATGCGGTACAGCTGCTCATCCACAGTGACACTTTCAGTGTGCCGATAGCACAATTGCAGATTGTGCGTAAACCCATATAACCAAAGACGCACAGCAGTTAATTCGTCTAGGACTAGTCCGTTAATTTGGGTAGCAGGGTTATCGAATGGCAGGTGGTGCCTAATTTCTTCAAAGCGATTCACAGGCATTGTCTTTGAGAAAACTGGTGGGCCAGTAGATAAGTCCCATAAAGGCCGCGAAGACTGATTCTTGCATTTGTACGCACCTCTCAGAATACATATCCCAACATACACCCTCAGTTCATCTTTTGAGATTATGTTCCCAAGAACCTGCTTTCACTTGTTTCCCTTCACGATTTGTTTCAGTGAGTATAGTTTCATGTATCACAGTATCAAAAATGAGATCGGGTGCTGATGACGTGTTTTCAGTGATCCTTTGCGCATCATACCGAGAGATTCCAGCTCTTTCCCGCATTACATTCAGCGATTGTTGTCGTCCCAGAGCAGACTGGTTAGTAGCCTTCTCAATTTTTTTCCCGAAGGAGCAGTCAAGACACTTACTGGAGCGGAGCTGGTGGATGCTGCTTCTATTTCATCTGATGATTCTTCTGATTCTTCACTGGTAGTTTCTTCACGAACAACAGTCTTCGTCACTGACGTCTTCATTGCACTCATATTCTGAATCAGAAGCATATGCTACTTCGTATTTCAGCGCCAGTTATAATTCTTTGTCTAGCCAGAGCTGTAGCAAAAGACAACGCCAATTTGTGCTGTAACTTTGCCTCACTGGAAAATTCTGTATACTGCGCCACACATCAGCTCACATCTAATTCTGTTTGCGGACTGCCGCCTTCCATGCCACATGTAACTTTACCAAGCAAGACTAGTCTCACAGCGCGCGCCCACACACACATACGACACCTTGTCTCGCAACTGAACGTTTTACTTTACAAATGACGACACGACACATCGACCCACTCATGGACGCTACGGCTTCTTGCGTTCACACACACACGCCAACTACGTGTGTATGTCTGTGTATGTATGCGTGTAAATATGGGTATTTGTATGTTTGAATGTATGCGTGTGTGTATGTGTGTGCATGTTGTGCGTGTGCATGAATAGGTGCATGAATCTGACTTGGATATACGGTTGCATGAATTATTGAAGCAATTTAACATGATTACGAAAAGATAATATGAATAAAAACGCTGGGATCAATTTGACCCCAGTCATGTAGAAACGTATAAACAGTGTGTCTCCGTCGAACAAATATTGTAAAAACTTGATGCTTTTCAAGACAATGTTCCATGCAGTAATATTAAAAGTAACAGAAGTGTAGTTGAAAGAGGCAAAATTATCTGAGAAAAACAACGTCGTGGGATTAAACTGATCCCGCCATGCATCTACAGGTTAGAGATTTGAGCTAGTTAGATATATCTTCAGTCGATATTTAAATTTTTAAGTATACTAAAATAATATCTTCTTTGTTTTCGAAGAGTTATTTTATTTCTCCGTGCAGTAATCTATTGTTTTCCTCGTCTAACTTCGGCGGTCTTTATACAAACTGAAAAGAATGGCTTTCTATCTCGACATGAAATTTCAACACACAGAGACTCGTATGCTTCAATATCGAATTTACTTAACTATATTACATTTATGTGGTATATTACATATATTAGAAATTCGCCACCGGTCTTACGCAGTCGTGATCTCGCAGATATTTTATGGTTTTGTAGGCGGTACTTTTCCAGTAAAATGTTTACCGTGAGGATTTAATTATGCATCTGTAATCATAATTATGTCGGGATGTTTGGCAGTTACATAAGCAATTAACTTGTCTTTCTATGAAATTATTTTATCGCATTCATATACAAAATACTCATACTCGTAGTACAGAGGGCTCTAGTGGGTCTATGAGACACGCTAAAGTTAGCTCCGTTTAACCATTTAAATCCTCAGTAGAGAGTGCAACACTCCAATGAACCACTGATATGATGTTCCTCCTTTCCTCATGCAGGCATCCCCTGACCTTCTACCTGTTCCTAAGGTTATGTCATGACCACCTGACACGCCTGGTATTGTGGCCTCTCCTAACTTACCTTACCACCATTAGCCACAGGGATTGGATTGTAGTAGTAGTAGTAGTTGTTCCCTAGGCAGTCTGGCCGAACAGCCCCGAGTCCCTTAGGAAGGCCATGGCCGAGACCGGGCTTTCCCACAGAGCTCTCAAAGAGTGTATGTTTTGTTGTTGGCGTAGGTGATTGTGTGCAATGCAGTCTTCCATAATGTGCTTAATAGTATGGGGTGCTGTGTTGCATCCTGGACAGGTAGCGACGGAGTCATCCAGCCTCTTCTGTAGCTTAAGAGGGCTGGATGGTGCCCACATCTCAGCCTGGCCAGGTGGACCCTGTCCTCATGAGGAAGATAGGATTCAGAAGGGTGGATGTCAGGAAGCCGTGCATGCAGCTGTGTGTTGTCTTTAAGTGACTGAATGGAGCGGCGAGTGATCTGAGTGTGGATATGCTTCTGGAAGCTGGTCTGAGGTGGGCGAGGGGGGAGAGATGACAGTATTTGTGTATGGTATCGTGTGCTGGGTGTTGTTTTGATGTTCCTTGGTGTGGGTGGATGTGCTGCCATGTACTGTAGTGGATGTTGTGGGTTTGTGGAGGCTGCAGCAAGAAACTGGGTGCCTCTCATGTCTAGGTGATCCTTGACTTTGAGGACTTTGGTTTCTTGATGTAGTTGTTCTGTGGGTGTAGTAGTTGGATTGTTAACATCTGTGCCACTAACTATTCCTCTTTTTACCCCTCTATCATTATCTAAAGCTTGTATAACACTGTCATCTTGAACTCTGCCTAGCCTAGCTTTTCCTCCCCTACTGAGGTAAAGTTTACCTCCACTATTCTAGCTATCATAACTAAAGTTGTCCCAAACATCATCAAACTTCACACCTTTCTTACGCAGATCTTATATTCATTTTATTTTACTGAGGATCACAGAACCAGCGTTAGATCTTGGTAACAGATCACATAACTATCCTCCTATGGCTTTCATTGCACTTCTTAATAAGGTTCCTATATTTCCTAAGTATCTCCTCTGACCTGCATGAAGCTGCATTGATTGTTCCTACAACAGTGGCATAAACCGATTTCCATGAGGTGTTGTTGACAAAGTCATCAACTTTCTCAGGCATATCCTGTACTAAACACCATGGAAAGCAAAAACACTTCCTCCTAGAACCCATAGCACAAAACGAATCCCTGAAAAGTTGAAGTTAGTTTCATCCAGCACCCCATCTTCTGGAATATGAAACCTATTCCTAATGGTTACACTTCTTTCAAGGTTTCCTTAGCCTTGCACCTTCCCTTGACTGGCTGGAAGCCATCCCTATCAACTAGCCTGGCCTCAGTCTTAGCCATCCTAGATTCTAAGTTATCTACCTTGCATATCGCTTCTACTTCGTTTCATCCACATATACTGCCTTTTCCCTCGCAATAGTAATCAAATTTTCTCACTCTTTTAACAGATCAATAGGCACAATTGCCTCATTGTTTTTCCAAATTTTTATATTGAGCTTAGTCACTAACTAGCAAAACACAAAACACGTGTAATCACCCTTCTCTTTCGCCATGAAGTCTCTGCTGAACTCCTCTGAGCACGAGGAACAGGAAAATCATGGGGCAGGTGCCATTTTTACGGGGGGATTGGGAAGAGCGGTACATGTACTGTACGTCTTAGCTGGAGCAGGTCGGAGGTCAAACTGATCAGGTAAAAGGAAGAGAGGGCTGAGGTGCAGGGGCAAGATGAGTGGAGGAAGAGTGGTAAGAACGGCTAAGGATAAATGAAGGACTGTCATATGGATACCTTAGTCGCCACAACTTACTTGCTTGGAGATTAGAGCCTTAACGGCAAAAAAACTGTCTCCCTTCTCCTACATTCTTGGCAAATCTTTCCATAGACTATCTTTTTGTCTTTCTTTTCTTTCCAGTATTACTCTATTTCTCTTTTCTTTGTATCACTCTGTAAGTTTTCTCTGGATTATCTCTTGTCTTCCCTTATTCTCTATTCCCATCCTTTTCATTGTACCGTTTCCCTGGCTATGTTTTCTTCATCACATCCTTTGTCCACTAATACTGTCTCTTTCCAGATAACCTCTCGTCTTTATTTTTTCCTGATGCCTGCCAATCTCCATTACTTTTTCCCTCTCGTACATCTCTAATTTTCCCTCTTCTCCTCCTGCATCTATCACTGTTTCGCCTCCCTGTATTACGGCTTTGCTTCTCCCGCAAAAGTGGGTTCATTTTTTTTCCCCTTCGATCCTTTCCAAGATTTCCAGCTTATTGTATTCTCTCTCTCTCTCTCTCTCTCTCTCTCTCTCTCTCTCTCTCTCTCTCTCTCTCTCTCTCTCTCTCTCTCTCTCGCTCGCTCGCTCGCTCGCTCGCTCGCTCGCTCATCACATGTGTGTGAGAGAGTGCATGAGGCTACGCTAGATGTGTTTGCTTGTTCCAGTTTGTGTGTGTTGGAGCGGGGAGGGAGGGAATAAGAGCCAATGTGCATGCAAATGTATGTCTGGGGGATCCTGCCTAGTTTAGTGGGATTCAGTACAGTTGTGATCGCTTGATTTATATATATATATATATATATATATATATATATATGCTTCCCTTCTTGGGTGCGTATTTGTGTGTGTGTGTGTGTGTGTGTGTGTGTGTGTGTGTGTGTGTGTGTGTGTGTGTGTGTGTTCCTGTGTCTATGTGAGTGTATGTGAGAGAATGTCTTTCGTTCCAGTGTTTTTTTCATGGTTCAGCTTCCATCATGAAGAAATTTTATATCAGAGGGAAACTGTGATAACATGGTGCTTGCTCGCTCGTAACGCGCTCACAGAGCACACTTTACTGGCTGTAATAACTGGTTGTAAGATGTCGTAAATTTATAAAACTATGTGGAATGAGACTGCTAACATATTATCATAAACAGACTTTAGGGTATAGGAAGATATGGATGTCTGCTTGTAGTCTGTGATGTTCATATTTCGCTAGTCTTGTTCTGGTCTTGTTTATTCTTCCTATTTTGCTTTTCACCCTCCCTCCCCTTGCCATTTATCCCGATTTCCATGCCCTCTTGCCATTTTTCCCTCTTATCCTTTCCCTATTCCTTTTTTACCGTCCTTTCTCCAGTGGCTCCGCAAGGAAAATGAAAGAGACAGGGTGAAAGAATCGCTGACTTCTTACACTCAACCTCCAGAATGTCGGAGAAGGAGAACTAACGGGAGGGAAGGGTGGGAAGAATACGGAAAAAGGCGGAAAGAAATAAGTAAACGAGAGAGAGAGAGAGAGAGAGAGAGAGAAGGATGAGCTGAAGATAAGGAAGATAGAAAGGAAGAGGGAGAAAAGTAACTGAGAAGCATGAAGGGTTTGTGCAGAAGAGATCAATACAGTGAGAATACGGGACGGGGAAGTAAGGAACACAGGTAGTCTAAATTCTAAAATACAAATATATAGTTAAGTATGACAGTAAAGTCTTTAATGTTTTCCAGATCGAAGACTTCCTTATATCATTTATGTCAGGAGAGTACACTTTTATACAACGAGAGTTATTACAACATTCGAAGGGTTAAATAACATCTCTATTAACTCTTTCGCTGTTGTTGGAGCTTCTAAATATTAAGCTCATCCACCACTAGGAAATACTGATCGTGTGAGAGAAACCCTATCGGTGACTGAGCTTAAGAAATGAATGTAGTTAATGGTGGTTTATAGGAAAAAAAAAATACTGGCGTGAGAGAAGGAGGCATTAAGAGGGTACGAATCCGGTTGTCAGCGTGCTTACAAAGTTTTCGTGGCTTCTTATCTTTCTCTCTCTCTCTCTCTCTCTCTCTCTCTCTCTCTCTCTCTCTCTCTCTCTCTCTCTCTCTCTCTCTCTCTCTCTCTCTCTCTCTCTCTCTCTCTCTCTCTCTCTCTCTCAGTAAGCCTCGCCGCCACAACCACTCAGCAGCATTTCATCTCTGCTACAACACAAAAGGCAGAACTTTAATTTTCTTCCCTCCTCCACTTCCTCCTCCAGTGATTCAGGTCGTCCTTTTCTTCTTCATAATTTCCTCTCTTCTGTCATCCACTTCCTTTCTCCACTCTTCTTCCCATTGCTTGTCACAATTCCTCTCCATTCTTCGTCTGTGCTGCACCAAACTCTGCACCCCAATGCCGCAAAATTGGTTAAGAGAGAGACAGACAGAGACAGAGACAGAGACAGAGAGATGAATTTATACTGTACTTTTTTTATGCTAGAAAGAAGGAACCAAAGGCCAGGAGCCCACAAACCGTTCCATCCAAGAAAAAAACAAAAACAATACAAGAGAGAGCCAAATTCAAGATCCGTTCATTTCGACATGCCTGGACACACTGCGTTTGAAAGACTGGAGATCATAGGAAGTAGGAAATACAGACAGAGGGAGACAGTTCCAGAGTTGACCTGTTGCATAACTGAAGGACTGGGAGTAACGGTTAACTCTTGTATTAGAGAATTGGACAGAAAAGGGATGAGAGTTTGTTGCTAGACGGGTGCTACGCGCCCGTCGTAGAGGTGGAGGAATTCAAGCAGACAGTTCAGAGGAGCAGTGACCATTAAAGTAGCGATAGAAAAGAGATAAAGATACAACAGTGCGGCGAAGAAAAAGAGGTTGATAGGAGCCAGTAAGAGGAGGAGAGTTAATGAGTCGGAAAGCCTTTGACTCCACGCTATTGGGAAGAGCTCTATGTGGGGAGCCTCCCCACACATGAGAGTTGTACTCTACACAGGGGCGAATAAAACCTGTGTATAAAGTCAACAACTGTACAGGGGTAAAGAAGGTATGGAGTCGTCTTAGCACACCCAATCACTTGGAAGCAGACTTTACAAGAGATGCAATATGATCTTAGCAAGATAAGTTTCGAGTGAATGAAACCCCAAGCATGTTCAAGGATGATGCAGGATTCAGCTGGATACTACTGAACATTAGTGGGTACTCCTGTGGAAGATTGTGTCGGGTTGATAGGTGTAATAACTGAGACTTTAATGCATTAAAAACAAGATTATTCTTACCCCACTCAGAGATACGAGCCAAGTCAGACATTAGGTGTGCCATAGCCTCATCCCATGTGTGTTGAAGTAACTGCTGAGATGGACGTTGCGGGAACCGAATGGAAAGATGAAGGGTGGAATCATCTGCGTCGAGTGGATAGAGTTAGATGTACGGCTTAGGTCATTGATGAATAAAAGGAAGAGAGTTGGTGATAGGATAGAGCCCTGAGGAACACACTGTTGATAGATCTAGAAGAAGAACGATGGCCGTCTACAACAGCGGCTACAGAACGACCAGAAAGGAATCTTTAGATGAAGGCACAGATAGAAGGATAGAAACCGTATGAGGGAAGTTTGGAAATTAAAGATTTATGCCAGACTCGATCGAAAGCCTTTGAGATGTCAAGTGCAATGGCAAAGCTTTCGCCAAAGTCCCGAAAGGAGGATGACTAGGAGTCTGAGAGGTAGGTGAGAAGATCGCCAATGGAGCATCCCTGATGGAACCCATATTGACGATCAGAAAGAAGGTTGTGATAAGAAAGATGCTTTAAAATTTTTCTGTTAAGAATTTTCTCGAAAACTTTTGAGACACAGGATATTAAAGCAATTGGACGATAGTTAGAGGGTTGCGAATGGTCACCCTTCGTTGGGACTGGCTGAATGAGAGCAAACTTCCAGCAAGAAGGAAAGGTACAAGTTGAATGACAAAGGCGAAAGAGATTACCTAGGCAGGGTGTAAGCACGGAAGCACAGTTCTTGAGGACAATAGGAGGGACTCCATCAGGCCAATATGCCTTGTTAATACTGAGGCCAGTGATGGCAGAAAATACATCAGCTGAAGAAATTTTAATGTCAGCCATGAGGAAGTCAGAGGGGGGGAAGTGATGGAGAAACAGCACCGGAATCGTCTAAGGTGGAACTGGGGGAGAAAGTCTGAGCGAAGAGATCTGCTTTATCAGTAGAAGAAATAGCTATCAGAGTAGAAAAGAGGAGGGGAGGATGATGAGGTAAAGTTGTTAGAAAGGTTTTTGGCAAGGTGCCAGAAGGAGCGGGAGGAATTCGAGTTGGAGAGTTGAGAGCATTTAGTACGGATGAAATTATTTTTAGCAGAGCGAAGAAGGGCTTAGCACGATTCCCGGCAGAAACATAAACTTGGAGATCAGAACTAGGAATGAAAGATTGTTAAACATGTGACGCAGTTCTGTTGGTAATTCTAAACCCAATTCCTCTCTGACTCCTTCCTGCTATTACCTGATCTTTCGGCCTTCTTATGTAGCCATCCTTCCTCCTTCCAACCTTCACTTCCCTCTCATACCCTCCCTCTTCCTCCTCCTTCACTCTCACATATCCCCCAATCAATTTCCTTTCCTTTCTCCGTCTTTCCAGTCCTCCTGAATTAAGCTTCCTTCTCCCTCCTCCCTCTTCTATCATTCATCCTTTCTTAACCTTTTCACTGCTATAAGTGTGTTATTAAATGCAATAACAAAGGGGTTAAATTTGATTTTGGTTAAGCAGTCTGTTGCTTTTGGAACTCACACAGGTGTTTTTTAAAAGTTTATGCCTTAGGAGATTCACTTTTATTTTTTCTCCAGCAATCTTATCCATTATGATAAATTATCTCATCGCTTTGTTTCTTTCGTTTTATTCCGATATAGCCTCTGTTCACCTTACATATTCACAAGCATCATGAGCACACTATTTCATTCCTCTGTGGCTTCCTCATTTTATCCAACCTCACTTTTTTTTTACATTCTTCCTATATTTTCTTCTCATACTGCCCGTACTGAACTTGCCAGACATTAAAGCATCATGGGAACACTATTCAATCCTTTGATTCATTTCTTTCTTAACCCCGTTGCTCTGCTTCCGATAATTACTTCTTCGTTTCTTTTCTTTTTGTTTCCTCTACCTCTTTCTTTCCCTCTTATGGCTCTGTTCTCTCCTCCGTCTTCCTTCACTCTCTCCCACTTGTTTTGACCCCTCTTGTTACCACTCTCCATATTTCTCATAGTACGAGTACTTCCAGTCCTCCTGCACGCTTGAGATGAAGGGATTCCCTGGGGACATGAGATAGCTCAACAGGTTGGCTATTTATTTTCAGAGCCTTAGGCCGAATACTTTCTGAACACACCTCGTATATACTGTATATATATATATATATATATATATATATATATATATATATATATATATATATATATATATATATATATATATATATATACACCTAGGCTGCTTTTTCCCAAAAAAGTGGGGTGGCTGAGACACTCCCAATTTACTCATCTATACGCACACACACACATTCATTCGCATCTTAGTCCCACGGGGAGAAGGGACAGATCCTCACTACACCACACCGCACGAGGGTCAACTGCACAGTACAATCAGCGACATCCGCAGCAGGGCCCGACAGCAGAGCTGGTTTATCCCTGCCACATCAGTATGGACCAGTCCCCTTACTTGCACCTGACCTGATCATCTGATCAGACCAAATGCAGGAGAATATCCCCTCAGGGCTGCGTCACCATTTACTCATTCACAATTTCTCTCCAGTCAGCCCAATCACGCGCAGCCACTCTCCCTTGCTCTACAGACATCCTTCTCGCATCTAACGCTCTCTTCACATTGTCCATCCATCCTATTCATGGCCTTCCCCTCAGCCTTACACCTCTCACATCTGATCCAGTTATCTCTTCCACCAATTGCTCTTCATCCATTCTCTCCATATACCCAAACCATCGCAACACTCTGTTCAACTCGTTCAGCCATCTCCCGCATAACTCAAGTTCTCCTTCTCGCTTCATCGCTTCCCACTCGATCCATACGCGTCACTCCACACATAGTTCCCAGACTCCTCATCTCCATTACATTCAAAATCTTCCTCTCTGTTGCACTCATATTCTATATTTCAGCCTCATATAATGCAGTCCGCACCACTACACCCTCATTCAGCTTTCTCTTTATATCCATTCTAAGCGAACGATATCTAATCACTTTCATTCTTCCCAGCACCTTTCCTACTTCATTCATTCTAAACTTCACCCCTACATCTATTCATCCATCCACAGCAACATGTGACCCTAAATATGTAAAACAATCTACATCCTCATGTAACTCACCATTCAGCACTACATTCATCCTCCTACCATCTACCAACCTCGTACACTTCATCACTTTACTCTTATTCTCATTTATTCTCAATTTCCTCCTTTCACACACCCATCCAAACTCCTCTACCAACTGTCTCAATTTCTTTTCCGAATCGGTCACCAGTGCAGTGTCGTCTACAGATAGCAACTGATTCAGATTCCTCTCTCTACCATCAGCATTCACTAGACTCAAATCTAACACTCTCGCTTTCACCTCACAACACCATCAATATAAATGTTAAGCAACCAAGGTGACATCATACATCCCTGCTGCAACCACTCTCACTAAAGGCCAGTCACACAGTATTTCCCACTCTTACACACACTCTGATATTTACATAAAAACTTTTCACTTTTTTTAACAACCTACCATCTAGTTCATACAATCTCAAAACCATCCACAAAGCCTCCCTATCAGTTATATCATATTCTTTCTCTAATCTGTGAACGCCCAAAACACATCCTTACCTTTCGCCAAATACTTTTCACACACCTGTCTCACAGCACACACCTGATCCACGCATCCCCTTCCTCTCCTAAAGTCACACTGCTCATCATCAATCACTCCTTCTGTTCCCTCTCTAACTCTCTTAATATTCACTTTACCATACACCTTACCTCCAGCACTCAATAGACTTATAGCCTTACCTTTATACAACGGAACCACACACTCACGTGCTTAGTCAAATGGCACCATACCGCTCACAAATTATAGTTTCAGGAATCTTACTAGCCACTCAACAATAGTTGCTCCACCACCTTTCAGACATTCCACAGCACACTCATCCATACCTTCAGCTTTCCCTGCTCTCATCTCCTTTACTGCTTCCTGCACCTCCTCCATCGTCATCAAAGTATCAATCAGCTCTCCCAACACATTTATTCCTTGCACCCTTCCATCTCCCACAATCTCAGCCTTCCTTTCCTCCTCTACACTTAAAAATCTTTCAAAACATTCTGCCCATCCCTTCCTTACAGCATCTATCTCAATTAACATCCTTCCATCTTCTGTATTTACTCGCTCTTCCTTCCAAGACTCTCCCCCTCGCACCCTATTCACCTCCTTCCAAAACATTTTCTTATTCTGTTGAAAATTCTCAGTCAATCGCCTACCTCACCTCTCATCTGCTGCCACTTTAGCATCATGCACAGCCCATTTCACCCTACTCCTCTTTTCCTTATACCTCTCATATGACACATCAACCGTCCTCTGCAGCCACACATCATATGCAAGTCTCTTCTCAGCTACAGCCATACTTACTTCCTCGCACCACCGTTCACTTCCATTTCTTACACCACCATCTATTAGTTTCACACCACACACCTCTTCTGCATACCCCACCACAGCACTTTTAAACAACCGCCATTCCTCCTCCACACCGCCATTTTCCTGATCTTTCACTGCATTCCACTCCTCTTTCAATTTCACCTGATACTTTATCATTTTCTTTCCTTTATCCAACTCAGTCACTTTCAAAACCTCCATGACACACCCAACTCTCTAGCTCTCACCCACCTCATACCTATTCTCAACTTTCCCTCCACCATTTAGTGATCAGACATACCTCCACCCTCCCCTCTCAAAACTCTCACATCCAACACTCGTCCTCTTACATTCCTGAACACAACCACGTAGTCCATCAATGCTCTATCAACAACCCTTCCAACCTCCTGCCTCACCCATGTATACTTATAAATATCTGTCTTCTCAAACAAGGCATTTCCAGTCACCATCTCTCGCTCAACACACATCCCTATCATTCGTTCCCCATTTTCATTTTTACCAGGCTCACCGTGCATACCAACTACACCTTCAGCTGCTACATTTCCCACTCCAGCATTCAGATCTCCCATCATTACTACATTCACATTTGCTCTGAAACTCTGCAGACACTCATCAGTATCATTCCAGAAAGACTCCCTCTCTTCTTCATCCCTTTCACTACCAGGCCCATATGCACTAACAAATACCCACAACTCACGTCCAAATTTCGCTTTCACCCACACTAGTCTCGATGACACCTCCTTCCATTCAATCACACACTGCTGCACTTACGGGCTCACTAACAAGGCCACTCCTCCTCTTGCTCTTCCTCTGTCAACAACTGACATCCTTCCAGTCACACTTCCAAACTTAGATTCACTTTTCCCTTTCATCCTTGTTTCACTCAAAGCTAACACACCCAACTTTCTTCTCACAAATATTCTCCCAATTTCTTCCCTTTTAGCCTCAATCGCACTACATCCACGCACATCCGTAGACCCAATCTTCAGGATACGGGGATAGCTCAGTCCCCCCTCCCTTTCTATGCCCTGTCTCACTGTACTAACTAAAAATAAAGAGGGGGTCCCTAGTGCCCTCACCCCATCCCTTTAAGTCGCCTTTTGCGACACGCAGGGAATACGGTGGCAGAAACCTAACACAACCTGGTCGCAGAATGTTAGTACCACACCATAATGTGACCCCGCCTCCACAGGGGGTGACAATACATACATATATATATATATATATATATATATATATATAAAACTGAGCTCCACTGAAATACTGAAATAATAGATATATGATAGCTAATTTATATGTTAATTAAATTCGCTCCACACGAGGGTCATTTTGTTAATGCACTAGCTGGGTCGAGAGAGAGAGAGAGAGAGAGAGAGAGAGAGAGAGAGAGAGAGGGGGGGGGTATGTAACCATTAGTCCGCCTCTGCATTTCCTCTCCAGTCATTCCACTTCCTGCACGCTGAAGGAATGAATAGCAGGAGGAGGAGGGAGGAACGAGGTTAAGTAAGTAGAGGAGAAAAGAAGAAGAAAGAAGGATGGAGAGGGATTGAAAGCACCGAGAAGACAATTCCGCATGTGAATGTGAGAGAATTAGCCGAGCACTGGAGCAAGCGAAGAACAGGAGGAAGAGGTAGAAAATGTAGAGAATGAAGATGACGATAAAAGCAAGTTTGTGGGAAGGTACAGAAAGAAGGAAGGAAGAAAAGTATGCATATGAGGAGGACAGAAATGGAAAAGTGAAACAGGGAGTGGAAATAAAATAAAAATGGAAGAAACACGTGAAGAAGGAAACAAGAAGCTGGAAACAGAAGAGTAGCAAAAATGTGTAATATCTGCACAAGGGGTACGTGTCCCCAGATCTTCTTTCTCAGTTATGTTCTTTCAGTCCTCATCATCACCTCATTTATCCCCTGGAACCCATTTTTGTTTGTATTTCTGCATTTTGGATTTATATTTTTTTCGAAGTCCACGTTCCTTGTCTCAAAGTCTTCACATTTTTTTTTTTTTTGTGTGACGGTGGAGGGAGGGAGAGGGAGGGGTAGACCGAGGATGAGGTGGAGGGATGGAGTTGAGAGGTATATGAGGGAGGGGGGGGTGAGTTGGGGGGAGGGGAGTCAAATGGTGGGTGACAGAGTGACTTGGAGGCGTTTTGTCTGCGGCCACCCTTTGCGGGATTAGGGCGTCTGGCTATAGATAGATAGATAGATAGATTTTCTCGATTTCATATTATTTGTAATATCTTCAGTACTCTCAGTTACTTCTGTTCTTCATAAACCTGAAGTTTTTCGCATTTTTCACCTCTAGTATACAAAAACGTGTTATTTTAGAATTCATCACATGCCCCTCTCTATTCTTTTTACATTATCCCACACCTTTAGTACCCTCATGACCGTCCAGCAGTTAAATACATTCATTCTTGCTGGGCTGAACACAAGACCTTTTTAATATATCACTTTACTTAACCCAGCCAGTTTGCACCTAGAAGTGAAACAAGTGTCTGATTTTTGTAAATGAACGGCTGCGTGTCAGCCTAGGAAAGTGTTTATTGGGCATTTTTCTAGTCAATCACGCGATTTTCAACATTTTTTTCAAATCACGCAGGAGAACTTTCTCCCTTCTTTTGCTTCTTGGCTCCAGTATTTTTTAGTCTTTGTACTTAACAGCAATGTACCTTCACTAATAAATTTGTCATTTTCCTCACGTTACCTCTTCATTATATTTCTGTTTTCTTCAATTTGTCCCTATCATCACATATTTCCTAGTTTAGTAATAATTGTCTTCCCTGTTTTGTCCATGCTTTCGTTGCCTCCCTTCCTTGTCATCCTCTGCTCCGCCTTCTTTAACAGAATCCACATAAGCCTTGTCCAAGTCGACTGTTCCCCCACCGATCCTTGGCAATTCCTACTAAGAGACTGACGTTCCAGACTCGGAGATCAGAAAGCTGGAACACTGGAAAGATCAGGTCAGAAGGCCATTTAGGACTCTTCCAGCACTTAGGAATTCCAGGTGGTGGCATACTGGAGGGTGATGAGGGAAGAAAAAGTCCAGCCGCCTTGAAGATGGAGTGGCCTAGAGGGCGTGAGGAGAAGGTCACTGGGTGGAGGGAGAGAGAGAAAGAGAGAGAGGCAGACGGACAGACAGACACAATGAGAGACAGACACAGTGAGACAGACAGAAAGGCAGACAGACAGACAGACAGCGAGTGACAGATGGGAAGGCAGACAGACAGTGAGAAACAGAGGACAGAACGCAGTGGAGGGGAGTAGAGAAATGGAGCAGATAGGCAAAGATGAGAATGATAAACTGGAAGAATTAGTCTAAGAATGAAGAAAGGTGGAGAGAAAAATGAGGGGGAAGAGACTGGAATGAGCTGAAAGATGAATTATTTAGTAGTGGCATAAAATAAGAGGTGACTGAAAGAGGAAAATAGTGATCGAAATAAAATAAGTAAGAAGAAAAAAAGTGACTTGGGAGGAGAAGAATAATCAGAAATGAAATAGTAAGAAGGCCAACGGGAAGGAACAGAAGGGCTTTGGAGCTGATATTCGGAGGAGATGAGTTTGCAAAATAGGCTATAGGACGGTAGGTCATGAGTAGGAAATAGTTATAGAGTAAATAACTGGAAAAGAAGGATGTAGAAAATGAGGGAATAAAAGCCAATGCAGTCGCCCACGAATACGTGTCGCCCACCATCACTAAAAAACTAGCTCATTAATGCTGTCAGTTGGAGACTATCATCGCAGCTTGGCCAAAATCAGAAGAAAAAAAAAGTGTTAGGATTTAGCTGTTTACTCCTACTGAGTTCAATATCATGCTAACATTCAGAAGCCTGAATTCAGGGGTATTAAGCTGGTGAAGGTCATTGAGTATAACAAGTCTTTGAAGAATTTCTAATACTTATGCTTTAAAAGACGTTCTGTTCGATGATGGTAAGATGGAAAATGATAAATAATGGCAAGCTAAAAGAAAAAGTTCTATGTATCTCTTTTTGCAAAATCCTCTGGCAATTGTAGGCATATCAACACAGTTTCGCCAAACTTATTAATAAACAAGCTATATATCCCAGGATACTGCCCGCAGAGTTTGGATACAGTTTGCCCATTTGATTTTTAGATATTTTGGTGACACACACACACACACACACACACACACACACACACACACACACACACACACACACACACACACACACACACACACACATGCAAGGGATTACATTATTGCCTCATTAGGCAGGTGATAATTTGCTAACTGGAGCTTGAGTGGGAGAAAGTGAGTGTGTGAGGGTTCTGAAAAAAAAAAAATAATAATAATAATAATAAAGAAACGAAACACTGAGACTGGATAAACAAAGACGAAAACAGTGAACAAAAAAAGGAAAGGGGAATAAGAAAACAAGATGAAGGCTAGAAAAAAGGGGAAAATAACATATTTCAAAGAAATAAGAACTGAGGTGTGGGAAGAAGTAAATGAGAGGAAACTGAAAAGGAAAGGAAGGCTCTATTCGATAGAAATTCTTATATAGTGAGAGATATCCGACTTTTGAAGGGTTAAGTATATACCGGTAACCACATACGTAGGTCCAAAACATAGAAGGTACCAACGTTGCAACTTTCTTTAAAAGCTTAAATCTTTTGAAGAAGGTGGTTTCTTCCATCGGAGTTGACAGTTATTCGCGCCACTACCCACCCTTGTCACTACATAAGCCCATGTCACCATTCCAGCCAGTGCCAAGAAACCAGCTAATGCCACCACGCCAGACAGTGCTAATGCACCAGTCCGTACCACCACCACAACCCATGCCTACACACCAGCCTGTGTCAACAACACTGCTCTTACCAGTGCAACAGCCCTTGACAACGAACCAAACCGTGCCAACAAACTGTTCAAACAAACACATTAATCCTTTGCAATACAGCTATATAAACCAAGCCAACACAGCAGTCTCTACCAACATACCAGTCCGTTCTAACACAACCCGTGCTTACACACCAGCTCGTGCCAAAACACCAGCCCACGCTAACTCACAAACCAACGCCAGCACACCAACCCGTGCCAGCATACCAGCACGCTCCAACATACCGGCCTGTTCCAACACATTAACCCATGCCTCCACCCTAACCAATACAGCCGGTCCGAATATCTCAGACACTGAGATATCACCTGCTTCTTTTACTACAACTTTCGCCAAGTTTGGAGCATCAGTAAACATTTGCTTCTGGGTTCTTTGGTTGAGATAAAATGTGTGTGTGTGTGTGTGTGTGTGTGTGTGTGTGTGTGTGTGTGTGTGTGTGTGTGTGTGTGTGTTCAGAATTTCCGTGAATGGAACTCAACCCACATTTTTATTTATCAAATAAGCAATTCTTCCAGTCCTGACCCTGACCTTTGATCATTTTCATTACTGGCCTCCTTCGCCCTTGCCTGACCCTTAATTTTCCCACTAAGTTTGACACAAATCAGATTAAGTGTTTTAGTTGGTCTTATGCTGTATTTGACCTTTCAGGTGATCCTGACCTTTGATTTTCGTGCAATTGACTTCTTACTTTTCTGCCTCATCCTTAGCTCTTAGAAAAAATTTGGTTTAAGTTGCATATAGGCTGAGTACGTTGCTGTTGCTCTGTGATCTTGGCCTTTGACCAATTTTCCCAATACAGTGGAATTACTTCTTTGTTGCCTTTCAGCCCATCTGCCCAGTTCGTTTAAAATCGGACGGAAACTGTTTGTTATATTGTAAACAATGAAACATAGAGATCGAAATCTTACCTTGTCCTGCCACCTTTACTTTGACAAATTGTTTAAAAATTCATTATCCTCTATTTTTCTTGTTTTAATACTGTATTCACTGGTGGAAGGATACATTAAGGGAGCTTGTGAACATGGTGTGTGTATTGAGCTCTGATGCAATAGTAAATGAACCAGCAACAAACAACTGAACAATAAACAGCGAAAACTGGTGGTCACCAACATAAAATCAGTTGGAACAATTAGGCCTCGAATGGTATGACAGACGTTACATATTTAACATCAGCTCCAACCATCGGACCTCGAACTACATTATGGAACTTACACATTGTAACAACCTCAGTCGTACCTTTTCCTTCATCTTTCCTACAGATCTGGTCTATGTTGGATAAACATTATTTTAATCAGTTTTGCTAGGTTATCGATTACCCAAATACTGAGACAATTATCTCTGAACCATTGTTATCACAAGCAATAGTTTTACTAATTTCTTGTCTCACAAACATTCAGTCAAGTTTGGTTAGATTCGCATAAAACCTGTTTGAAGTATTTTATCACACACACACACACACACACACACTGCATGCATAATGGTATAAATATTAATTTCTGTGCGAAGTGCCGATAGGCTATCTCTGTTTTCCTCTCACAAGTTTGCTTTCCTTGCATCCTCTTCATCTGCGTTAACACTCTTTATGATCCAAAGAGATATGGACTTCAGTGGAGATAAATCAGAAAACATTTTCTTCTTGAGCAGTACTCACCCACTATTAGCATTCAAGACATTGACTTTAAAGTGTTAGCTAAAATGCCCAATAATATATTTCATATGAACGGAGTTTGGAGAAATTGGTTTTCAATAGGTTGCATAACGTGCAGAGTCCTCGTCTCGCACCCTTGAAGCTGATATAACCATAGTTCAGTAATGGCTGAATTTGCTGGTTGACAGTATGGTAGTACTTGATTTACTAGTATAACAGGTTAACTGATACAGACATGTTCCTTGGCAGCCAGTATTACAGGTAACTGATGCAGAGACACGTTCCTTGGCACCCTATTCATTCAGAAACATAAAGGGAATGTTTGGTAAAGGCCACCGTTCATTTCATCAAGATCTGTACAATCACACTGCATCCGCGACCACGCTCTTGTACGGTACCTTACTGATAACGGTAGCCACAACTTGAACCATCGAGGGATTAACTCTGACAACCTTACCATCACTTGTGTCTTTCTCAGTACCCATGTGAATAATTTCTCTAGGTGAATAGCTGTGTCTGAGAATGCACTCATGCTGATGATGGATGTCGACAATTAAAGGCTGTTTTTAATGACTGTGCAGTGATCCCTGATAATCACACGTGGGCTTCTGTCTGTTTAATGTTACCTGTATATGACTGTGCACTGCTTGACAATTTGGCAATCCTTACTGGTTCGAGCCATTTACGAAGGTGGTTGCCAAATACTCTTATAACTAACGACTGGACGCCTGGTTGGTTCAAGTCTCTCCAAACATATGTAGACCTTCTAAATTCATTTTTTTTTTTTTAAGGTCTCGTTTTTATTATGTTTCTCTAGATTAAGCAGCTGTTCATTCTTGCGTTAAATAACTGAACTGAGTAGCCTAGTCAAGGGTGCCTTAACCCTTGATGAGACAATAAAACACTGGATGGTGGACTGATGGATGGATTGTGATTTTTTTTGCCGTATAGCAGCAACGATGTGTATATCGCCTATGTACGTTCCTTGGTATGTTTTTGTCTTATATGAAGCTGAGTGTGTGTGTGTGTGTGTGTGTGTGTGTGTGTGTGTGTGTGTGTGTGTGTGTGTGTGTGTGTGTGTGCAACATTATACTTTTACGTTTTTCTTGGAAACTGTAAACACTGACATAAACACACAACACGGAACATATTATGGCGTTTATGTGAGACACTGTGACTGCTGGTGCAGGTCTAGGTGCGAAGGGTACGTCGCGAGTTCCAAGTTGGAGAAACACGAGCGAGAGGAATGAGGGCTGTGGAGATGGGAGTGACAGAGGAGAGAAAAGAGGGGATATGAGGAGGAACAGTAAAGATATGAGAAAAAACGTCTGCAAAGTAGAAGCAGCTGTATGCAGGAGAAAAGAAGAGATGTGGGAAGTGAGAGGAATCCAAAAGTTTGAAAGCGAGACGATGGTATGGGAGAATGGAAGAGGCAGAGACAAGATTCTGTGTAAATACGAAGAGGGAAGAGACGGTAGTATGGGTGGTGATGGCGGGGTTCAAGGAATATCAACACATGAAGGAAGAGAAAATTCATAAACTTTTATCTATGCTAATGATGCTGAGACAATGAAACGTAGAAGGTGGCAAGAAACATAATAAGAGAGGCTAAAGAAAGTGACTTAGATTAATGTAAGACTGTGTACTAGTGAATTAATCTGGGAATTAATTAGTGTGATAATGGAGAAAGATAGTTTTTCGGCCATAGTATTTTGACAGTAAAGTTGCGTTAGTCACTGGGAAGAAGACTGTGTGAGGGAAGCAGTTTTGGATGGAATAGATTAGGCGAGGGTGATAATGAGCCTAAGTGAGGGAGGAGAGTAAGGGAGAACGAAAGAGCTGATACGGGAGAGATGATACTCGAAATTGCGCGACTGATTACTGTTAGAGTGAGGGAGGCAGCAGGTGAGTTACTGTGAGAACCAGAAAGAATAATCACACTCGGAGCTTACACTAACTGGCACTGCAGCATGGTTGTGCTTCAATCAGTTGACTGAAAGAGAAGAACAGGTTTATTCTAAAGGATGTGTACAGGAAACACTAGTAAATGAAATGAAAATAGTGTGTAATCATTAGGTATAGAGTTATTTCAACTTCTTGATGCAGTCATATTAGTTTCTTTTATTATTAATTTAAATAGATGTATTCCTATAGAGTGGACAATGGTCGTTAAAGGAAGTAACCACTATGGGTTTAACATTCAAAGAGGCAAGGATTTTCATCTTCGCTTCCAATCATTAACTGATATATGTACTGAAATTAATAAGCTTCAGCTGGTGAGATACGGATATGCCATCCTTAATCTTTATAACGTCTTAGCTTTAACGTCCAAGTACAGTGAAACAATAATATATCTCATCCAAGACCCACGAAACATACCATACACAAGCATGTCACGTATCTTGAGTATGAAGTGAGGGTGATATATTTACGATCACAATACACAGGAATCTCACGTAGAACTTTGTGCATTTGTTAGTTTCCTCTTACACCATCAGTGTTAAATGTTGTCCTCGCCATGCTCTCAGCCATCTCTCTCTTGTTAATATTTTCACCACTGAGAAACAACACCCAGAAAATGTCATGCTGTACAATATTCATTAATATTCTCAACAACAGCAGCAACCAGGCTTTATGTGTGAATGTGTGTGTGTGTGTGTGTGTGTGTGTGTGTGTGTGTGTGTGTGTGTGTGTGTGTGTGTGTGTGTGGGTCAACAATCACCGTCTGTATCAAGGACGGGCCATCAGGATTTTGCTCTGACGCACAAAAAATAGAAAAACAGGAGGCTGTATATTCCTTTCGCTTTGCTGCATCGTTTCCTTCCAAGGCAATTTTTCTTCTTGGGTCTCTTTGCCTCCTCGAGTAAGCCATGGCTCTCTTTCTCTTCCATCAGTATAGATTTTGTTTTCGGGTTTATATATATATATATATATATATATATATATATATATATATATATATATATATATATATATATATATATATAATCCCAGACTGATGGACGATCTTTGTGTCTGATTCTGCCACAGTAGATAGTGACAGCCAGCTCAGACGCTGCCGAATTAGATAATGGTGTTCCAGCTAGTGACTGATTTACAGTAACTCTACTCGTAATTGGCTTTGCGCTTGTTCAGTTCTTGATTTTCCTCGTCAAATTTCTGTTAGGTATCCATCCGCTGATCCAGTTACCATCATACGCACAACTAATATCTTTAGATCATACCGTTACTATAATCTTTCCATTTCTGAAATGTCTTTATTATCACTGAGACATTCAAAGGAGAGCAATATTGAGACAAGGAAAGTGGACCATTGGTGACCAATAATCCATTGGTGGTCGATGGGAGCGCCCGGCAACCACTCACTCAGTGTAATTGTACTCTAGATCAGGGTAACTCCACACTGAGTGATAAGCCAAATGATATCCTGTAAACCAGGAAATCATACAATAAGCTGGGTGGTAACCTTATAACCAACCAGCACGTGTTCCCTACGTGTCAGCAAGTGGGTTTGTGTCTCTCCCCGGAAAACAACTAAAAATACAAACAAGAAGCCTCGGATCAGGAGAGACCAGCAGGTGACGACCAAGTACCGGACAAAGGACATGATACGGATTGCAACGTGGAATGTAATGGGTGCGAATGATGAGGTGAATGAGAGAGAGATTGTCCAGGTGGTTGAGGGTGCAAAAGTGGACATAGTTGGATTAACTGAGACTCAATGGTGAAGTGAGCTTGTGAGAGAGTGTGTGAGAGTGAGAGTATGGATGGGATATATGCACTGGATTAGGTTAGAATGAGAGGACAAAAGGGGGTATATGCATTGTGTGCAAAAAAATGTAAGGAGAATATAAGAGAGTAGTGATCACTTAATTCAATGATTGTGTGGGTAAGATTAAGTATTAAATGTTTTCCTGGTTTACAGGAAATCATTTGGCTTGTCACTGAATGTTGAGTTACCCTGACCTTGCTGGGCGTCCCCACAGACCACCGAAGTCACCAGCGGACCATTACCTTCCATTACGCTCCATTACGCTCTTTCCCCTGAATACCTCTCATTTTCCTCCTCCTCCTCCACCTCCCCTTCCTCTCTCTCTGCCTCACATCCATGTATTAAGGCTCATCTACCACGATAACACGATATATAATCTCTTTATTCCTACGTTGCTTCACTATGATTATAGAAATATACAAGACAGCGCTCAGAGAGAGCATACCTCCACCAGTGCCCATACCAGATGACTCATGTCACAACCAAAATTTTATATTATCTTCCATTGGCACATAACAGACACATCCACAAAATTTCATTGAAAGTTTTCAACGTTTGGAGATATCTCGTGGACAAACAAACAAACAGATGAAACTGTCTTTGGCAGAGCGCTTACCGGATGGGATGGATTGGAATTTGGATATAGACCTGGAACTGCGGGTTGAGGGAATACGATGTCACCCAACCACAACAATAAGCTTCCAGGTTTTTGGATATCTACCTTCTGAATTTTTTTCCGGAACGATTGGCGCAAATGTGACCTGTAGAATGCAGACAAACAAAGAAACAAACACTGAGAAAGACAGATAAAACAAGTTGTTTTTGTTTTTCATTTTCAGTCTCTGCTAATCTTTCTTCTCGTTTCTTTAACTTTTCTTCTTTTTTTCTGTTCATTACTCTTTTGTTCTCGGCATTATTACAGATCAGGTATAAAAACAGATGCAAAAAATACAGCTTACTCCTAGCAACTGCCTGCATGCCAGTCAGATGTTAAACAATAAGGATTACTCTTATCGCCAGCCTACACACCGATGAAAACAAGCAAACACAATCAAATCTGTCCGACAAGCAATCTGCCTATTGTTTAGTTTTCACTGGCGTGTAGGCAGTCATTTGGCGATTTTTTCGCACTTCACTGTGAAGCACATGATGGGTTTAGGAAGCTAAAAATTCCATTGCCAGGTTTGCCACGTGTTTCTCTTTAATTTGCTAAGTAAGAAATCGATTTTCGAATTTCAAAAAATGATGCCGGGGGCTGGCCACTGGGTCCCAACGATATCCGGACCCAAAGCCATTGAAGGAATTAAATCACTCACCCCATCCAGGGCCTTTGGCCAATTTTGATGAAAAACAATAGGCTTCCAGGGTAAAAGGCTATCTAGCTTCTGAACTGTTTTCAAAATGATTTGTGAAAAAACTGTAACCTGTAGAGTGCAGAGAGTCAAATAAACAGACAAACAGACAGACAGACAGATAAAACTACCATAGGCAGAGCGTTTGCTGGATGGATCCAATTGTGTCTGCTTAGTTTTCACTGGCGTGAGGACAGAAGAACTCTTATTGGATGAATCTCATTGTCAGCTTAGTTTTCACCGGCGTGTAGGCAGCCATTTAGCGAAATTTTTCGCGCTTCATAGAGAAGCGCAGAATGAGTTGAGGAAGATAAAAATTGCATTGCCAGGTGCGCCAGACATTTCAATATCGTAAGAACAAAATCGATTTTCAATATTTGAAAAAATGATGATGGGACTGGCCACTGGGTCCAAACAATTTCCGGACCCTTGGCCAATGAGGGGTTTCAACCCCCCACCCAGCCACGGGCCTTTGACCGATTTTCATGAAAAACAATAGGCTTCCAGGGTTTATGGAAATCTACTTTCTGATTTTTTTTTTTCAGAATAATTGGATCAATATTGTGACGTGTAGAGATCAGACAAACAAACAAACAGACAGACAGACAAATTTACGGCACGGACCAGAACGCTTGCTGAACCTTTCAATGCCAGCAAGCAACAAACAAAGATGAATACATAACCTCCTCCAGCTACGTTGACGGAGGTAAATATTGAATCTCTCTCTCTCTCTCTCTCTCTCTCTCTCTCTCTCTCTCTCTCTCTCTCTCTCTCTCTCTCTCTCTCTCTCTCTCTCTCTCTCTCTCATGGCGTGCAAGTAAGAGTACACGAGGCTGTGCCGCTTGTGTGTTTATTTGTCCCAGTGTGTATGTTTGAGTGTGAGAGCCAATGTGCATGTAAATGTGTGTCTGAGGCAGATGACCTAGTTGACAATGCTTCACTTTAATTCTGTGTGTGTGTGTGTGTGTGTGTGTGTGTGTGTGTGTGTGTGTGTGTGTGTGAGAGAGAGAGAGAGAGAGAGAGCTATAACGTTTGTCGTCTGTAATGTTAATATGAGTAAAAGCGTGTGCAAATCTTGTGTGGACACAACTATCTGACACTTGAAACAAATGCATTAATGGGGAAACCCTCCAAAACAAAGTGAAAGCTCCTCCATATTTTGCCGAACGCTGCATAATGTTACGAGAGGTAGTGATGAAACTATAATTCCAAGCAATTCAGTCGCTACCCATCAACTTCTCTCTCCATCTCCTCATCAAGTACATACCGCTTGTATTAAAAGTGTGAATAACTGAAAGTGATATCCTGTTGTCATGGTCTGGGTGTTATATAAACATAGGCAACGCTACGCTGTTGCAACCCTCCATCAGACTAAACACATACCCCCCCCACCTCCCTGCACACCTAACCAAGCGTATAGTGGCCCTCACCCCCACAATCTTTCGTTTTAAATGTGTCCGTAAGGAGAACAACTTAAGGACACATAAACTGGGCCCTTCAAATTCCATGTATACGTCACATTAAATGCTTTTTTTTTTTTTTTTCCAAAAAACTACTTAAGACATAGCATTCTACCTATCAAAAGGCACCAGTTCACTACAAGACTATAGTGAATACTGTCTGAGTTCTGGCCGGAAACAAAATCTCTTCGCCTGGCCAGCCGCCCTGCTGCTCAACTCTACGGACGGACACCTATTGATCCCAGTCATAACAACACCCTCAACTGACCCTGTCAGGTGGAGGGTAACAGTATTTTCGCTAAAATAGAGCAAGTGAGTGACACAATACCATTGCCAACACACCATGCAAACATACTACATAACATACAGTATACAAATAGCTTTCAGTATTACATCTCTCTCCCTCTCTCTCTCTCTCTCTCTCTCTCTCTCTCTCTCTCTCTCTCTCTCTCTCTCTCTCTCTCTCTCTCTGCTGATCCCTAATCTGCACTGTCGACATTCTCTCTCTCTCTCTCTCTCTCTCTCTCTCTCTCTCAAATTCCGTTCCTTCTATTCATATTTCCCTGTGACCCTTTCCCTTTTCTTCTCATACTTTTCTTGCTCCGGTAGTTCAGCACAAGAGATGAAAGAGACAGGGTGAAATAATGTGTGACCGCCCACACTCCTCCTTTAGAATGGTGGGGGCAGAGACCTAACAAGAGAAAAGAGCTGGAAGAATATGGAAGACAGAGAGAGAGAGAGAGAGAGAGAGAGAGAGAAAACATAATATGGTAGCAGTATTAGCAAAAATTAGACACAAAACGAATGAAATAAACTGATGATTGTTAACATTCCCATGAGACTTTAGGATGGTCTTCACCCAGACAAGTAAACAAAAAATTAAGAAGGATAACTCAGTCAGCGCAACAGAACAGATACAACAATGTCTGCCCCACATGATGTAAAAAGCAGCCAGTGTTGTGAAGAAGTCGCTGGTCCTAGTTATAATCCAGCGTTATTGGATTCCGTTTCTAATATTAATGGAATCGTTTGATGATACTGTAACAGGATAACGGGATATATATAAAAGTGTGGTCATACACGAGATGTTAATAGATGGGAGTTTTATCTTTTTAGGGTGAATTCAGAATAATACAGCAAAGTATATAGAAGAAAAGATTGAAGTCGCAGAAGCAAAAATATGACAGAAAAATATGAATGACCCGAGACTGACACAGGGGGACATACCTGAGAATGAAAGGTGAGAGCACTGATGTACTTCTTTTTTCATATCATTCGGCTCAGCTTTCTCTCTCCCTAATATTCTCCCCCAGTATTTGCTGCAAATTTTCCCTTATGCTTCTTTAAATTGTTCCTCTCTAATAATCCGACTCTCGCTTTTAATGCTCACAAGTTAGTGCATCCATTTTTACTGATTATTTTTTTTTAATTCAAGGGGACAAGAGGCCTAAGATGATGTGGGAGACGACCATCGATTCTCACTAATGGCCTGAGAATGGTTGTCTCTTCCCTTCGTACCCTGGCAATAATGTTTTCCTTCCAACTCTCTCTCTCTCTCTCTCTCTCTCTGGAGACGTCAACAACACACCATCTCAGCAGCCTTTCATCACTGTCACAATACATACAAACTTCATTTTCTCCCTCCCTCTTCACTCCCTACTGCCACTGTTCAGGTTGCCCTAATCAACATCATTTTTCTCTCTTCCCTTTCTCCACGTCCATCCACCCTTCTCCTCTTTCTCCCAATTATCTATTTTCGCTTGTTATTTGAGAGGAGCATGTGGAGTTACATATAGAGACAGAGTGGCAAATGAGTAGGTGAAGAAACGTAATTGTTTGGATGTGGATGTGATAGAAAGCGTTAGGAAAAATACAGTAAAGTGGTTTGGACATGAGGAAAGGATGGAGAGCGAGAGACTAACGAAGAGAGTGTATGTGAGTGAGGAGGGGGGATAGAGAGAGGGAAGGGAAGACCGAAGATGAGAGGAGTGGAGAGGTATAGAAGAAGGGTGTGTGAGCTGGGGGGAGGGCAGCGAAATGGCAGGGGACTGGACAGCGTGGAGGCGATTTGTTTGTGGCCACCCCTTACGGGATTAAGGAGTCTGGCTGTAGATAGAGATAGATATTTTTCCCATCACCTCGCACTCGCCTTTTTTTATTTTTTCCCTCCTCGTCCATCTCCATCCAGTCCTGCATCCCCACCACAGAGGGCTGGAGAGAGAGAGAGAGAGAGAGAGAGAGAGATGTTATATATGCTAGAACACCAAAACTATGAGAGGAAGAGAAATTCATGAGGGCCCGTGACTAAATTTTTCTTACAGATTTTTAGTCCATCTCCTCTTGGTCTCCTACCTGATATTACCGGATCATTTACCCTTCCTCTCCACTCACTCCCTCCTCTCTCCAACTTTCACTTTCCTCACGTATCCTCTTTCCCTCATCCTCCCCCTCCACCTCCTCCTTCCTCTCACATATCTCTACTCAGTTTCTCTTCCTTTCTCCGTCCTTCCTGGTCCCCTGATTTAAGCTTCCTCTCTCCCTCCTGCCTCCTTTACCAGTCTTCCTTCCTTGACCCTTTCGCTGGTACAGATGAATTATTAAATATAGTAGTCAGATGGTTATTATATATCTTGCTCAACTAGATCGTTGTTTGGAAAGCATAAAATGTTTCATGAAGGCTTTACCTGTGAATATTTATTGGCTGTAAAAAATCTTGGAAAACATTCTCCGGCCTCCTTCTTTTATAGATAGATAGATATATAGATAGCTAGATAGATAGATATTAACTGTCTGCAGTAGAAGACTTAAAATATACACATTACTACTACATTTTTATGTGATGTGAATGTTTGATTAATCCTTAGAGCATACCGTTGGGATAATAAATAGCAGTAATTAACGGTTTATGATTGAAAAGCGCTAAAACAAAAACAAAGCAATTTAAATACTGGTAGCATGGACTATGATGAAAAAAAGAATAACAAGGAATTTCACAATATATCGTTAACGTCACTACAGCTGGTTTGAACACAAACAAACATTATGATAATACTTTAGTGACACTGAGGTTGTTTTTAAGTATTCACTGGTGAGTTCTCTTTATACTTTTCCTTGCTTCTCATAGCTATTTATTACTGGTGAATCTAACAATGGTTGGATTTGGACTGTTTCTGTAGCGATCATTTTCATTTAATAGACTGTATTTTACTGTAGCGTCTGGCGGCACTGGGTGGAGGGGGAGGTACAGGTGGGCGAAGTTGTCGGTGGCGCGTTTGAGTGATAAGCCTCTCATCAAAGAGCTGTAGGCCTCGTTGATACCGCTGAAACACCATGGTGATACTTAGGACATCTAGCGCTTGGTGATGCCCTCAGAATTATTTTACATGTCCTCGTTTGTACCCGCTCCAGCCGATGATGTTGTGGCAGTGAGAGAGGATAACCAAGTTGTGTATACATAAACACATACCTTGGTTTAAAGAGTATGAAGATGGTGTGTATATCCCTGAGTTGTTTCTGGGCGCCTAGGGACTTTATTCTTTTCAGCATGTTCAGTCGGTTTGTGGCAGCCTTGATTAGGTTTGATGTATCGAGCTTCCAAGCAATTGGTGGACTCCAGCACTTGGAGCGCTTGTGAACCAGCTGTGACACCAGGCGCTGAGACTGCCGTGGTGAACTTGTTGAAGTGCATCACCACGGTCTTGTTGTGATAGAGGGTGGAGTGGTTTTGCGACTACCATACCTGCAACTGATCTAGGATGCCCTGGATTTGACTGTAGTCTGGAACACTGTTGTTAATCGTCACCCTTACAGTAGAGTCACAGTATAAAGACTCAGTGTGCTCATCTCTAGACCAAAACAAGGTAGGGTTTGCGCAGATCGTTCATGACTGGTCGCCCTGACCCGTGAAGTCACCAGGGCACTCACCTGGGTCACTGAGCCTGGGACAACAGTGTGTTTTGAGCAGCAGGAGCGACGAAGTGCCTGCTATATTTTATATAGGCCTATTTCATAAGTTTACAGTACTTTCCACAATCTGCAGCGTGTATGTGTTTTTTGCGAAAACATCCCACTGTCATATATATGAGATGCTTTCACATGCCAAATGATAAAAATCATCAGACTAAAGTGAATGCATTTGCGTTGACGGAGGGACAAGGTTTTTTCTTCCGGCCGTGTTCGTGAAAAGCATTTCAGTCCGAAACAATATGCAAGAGATTTGCAAAGCGATCTACTAAGGGCACTACCAACAGTTAAAAAAAAAAAAAAAAAGCTGCTAAAGACTGGAATGGCTCCGAATCAAAATATGTCTGCACAATAACGGAAGCACGTAGGGATTGAATGGTTTTAAAGTGAAATGCACACGTCTAATATGATTAATTACTAGGGAATTTATATTCAGTTATGGACACCAAATGGTCACGTAACACATCTATAGGATTGTTTTGCCTCTAGACAATGTATTAACACCATGAAACTATAGGGTTTTTGTGACGGGCTAAATGAATGACTTTGAACCCAGTCGTTTCAAATGTAATTCTAAAGCATTGTCATAATATTTTCATTTAGCATAACACTCTTCATATAATTTCATGGTGCAGTGGTGACAGATTCATTGTAATATGCGTGAATCTGTTAGATATTACGAAAAAATTGGTTAATGGAACCAAGACTCTGTCTGTATGGGTCTTGAATGGAACAAAATATTGTTACCGACCTACATATATGGAAGTAATTTGTGTAATCACTTTAAATTAACACACACTCTTGAAATTCCGATAGAGAAAAATGAAATGCTGGAAAGTTACTGAGAGAGAGAGAGAGAGAGTCACCATTTCTCAGGTGACATAGACAGAATGGAAAGCAGGAGTCATATTTTATGGACAGAGTAGACTGAGCTTTGAGCACACTGTTTGAATCTCTACACGGTGAGTGGAGTCCTCTACGCACTTCCTGTGGTGAGGCGTGTCAGTCAGCTCATCATTAATAAGGATCAGGAAACAAAGATACCCCATCTTGGTCCCATGATGGATTCCTCAAGTCAGGTGTTGGAAGGCGGAGATGTGCCCCTGATACCTGATGGCTTGCCGGCGACCTGTGAGAACAATCAGCCAGCCAAGACACCCGGCGGGGATTCAGGCCATGGTGGAGATATTTCTTAATGACGGTGGTTTGATTAACAGGGTCAAAAACTTTCCTGAAATCAATGCATGTTGGAACAAGGAAAAATTTACTTTCAAGCTTTTTGTAGATTAAATTAAGGAAACTGGCTAAACAGTGGGTTGCGGAGGAAGACGCCGAATTTCTGACTTCTATGCGGTCACTGGTGCACAAATGAGATTAGATAGGGGAGTGATGGCAATGGGTCTACGCTCATTTAGTGTAGATGGGTTTTTGAGTTTTGGAATGGCTGTCACATAGTATGTTTTTCTGTCCAGTCAGCTGAACATCCTCTTTGTCTGAGAGAATCTTCGATTACACAAAGAGGGACGGCAAAATCAGGGGGGAATTCTAAATAAGTTTTGAGATAAAAATCAACCATGGTGTTGAATCTTGTGGCCTTAAAATTGAGCAAGTTTTTTGCAATTTAAACTCGGACAGTGAGAGGAGGGGAGAGCGAGAGATGAGCTGGGAGAAGAGAAAAGTTGAATTCAGGAAAGTTTTGACATATGGTAGAGAAATTGGTGTTAATCTCCTTTGTTGCCTTCTCTAGGGACATATTGGTGATGATAGGAAATGGAGCTGATGTCATTCCTAAACCACAGGCATCTATTATTCAGGCATTCCCCTGTTTGTTATTGATGTGTAGGAGGTGATGCACCTTGATAGGGTAGTGCTATTAACTTATCTGCCTTATTTCTCTGATGACTACGTTCCGAAGGTGTCTGAATCTGTTATCTGTGTAGAAGGCCTTGCGTTCTTCTAGGAGTCGTTAAATTCTGGGAGTTATTCAAGGTAGATTAGATGGATGTGTCCTTACTGTTTTCTTGGGGAAGAAATTATGGTAACCCTCCATTACTATTCTGTTAATTTCAGAATCGTCCACTTCCAGATAAGGTGAACAGCGAGGCTGCATTGAAAATTATACTACCTATATCCTTTATTGTCCATCAGCTTACAGCACTAACCCAATCGGAGCCAAGTGGTCAGTTACACTGATGCAATACATTCAAAGCACTGATACATTACAACATATTACACACACACGCATACACTGAAACAAACACTTGCGCGCGCATATCAAATAACTGCACCGAAACACTCAATGGATATATGATAACAGTTTTACATGTTAATTGAATTCGTTCACATGACAGCCATATTATTATTGCACCGTTGGTGTGTGTGTGTGTGTGTGTGTGTGTGTGTGTGTGTGTGTGTGAGAGAGAGAGAGAGAGAGTATAACCATTAGTTGGCGTCTGCCTTTCCTCTCCACTCATCAACATCCTGCATACTAGACGGTGGCGAAAGGAGGGGGAGGAGGATGCGATTTGAGGAAAGGAAATAAAGAAGAAAGGTGTTCAAGCGAAGGATGAAGAGGGAAGGTATCCATAGAATGACGAGAGGACGGAGAAGAAAATTCCAGATATAATGATCATAATGCTGCGAGAGTTTGCCGAGGAGTGGGGCAAATGAGATAAATGGGGAGGATGAAAAATTTGAGAATGAGGAGGATGGATACAGCGCGCTTGTGGAAAGGTGTAGAGAGGAGGAAAGAAGAAAGTTTGCATGTGAGTACTGTATAAATGAAAAGGTGAAGCAAGATGTGAACAAATGAATGTGAAAACACACAAACAAACAAAACAAAGGTAAAGTGAGAAGCTGGAGACAAGAGAGCAGGAAAAAGAGGTAATGGCTGCCTGAGGGAAGAATGAAGCCATATCATTTTTTACCCGTCCCCGCTCAGGAAAGGCTCAGGGACGGGGATTGTTTTCACTCGGTTTGTCTGTTTGTCTGTCAGCTGTCTGTCTGTCTGTTAACAACTTTATGCTAAAACTGCTGGTGCGATTTTGACTCGAGTTGAAGGGATGATGGGCTATGTCCTTCTGATGACCTAATTAAATTATGGGGACAAATTGGGCCAAGGCCCAGGCTGTAGACCTAAAAAATGTATTTAATAAAAACGGATAAAGAAATTTTTTTGTCCTAAATCCTTTCAAATGCGTCATATCGACATGAAACCAAAACCTTAAGAGACGTCTTTCAAATCTGCATCCTCTAACCTGCCTCATTACATCAGGGGGGTCACCCCCGCGGTAGCGGTAGGGAGATCACTATCAGGTGGGTCGTGCCTAAAACTTCAGATGGGCATAAAATCGTCAATTATCACCCGATTTACTCTAAATTTGGTATGTGACATCTTTGACTAGATATCCTGTTGAGTTTATACGTCAGCACTAAAATGACTGCCTTGGCACCGCCTCTTTTTTTTTTTTTTCTAACTCTCATCTCGTCCCTCTACTCATTTATCACATGGGACTCTGTTTACCTTGTTTTATATTTATTTTTCCACGTCCACTTTTGCTTAATTTTGGTGTTCACATGTCTGACATATTTGGTATGCAAAGAGTTTCGAAATTCCTGATTATTATTTGTAAAATCTTCAGTATTCTCACTTACCTCTCTTCCTCACAGACCTTATTTTTGTTTTCTCTTTGTTATCTCAGCTACAAGGAATGGTGTTCATTTAGAATTTATTAATTAATCGTCTCCTTACTCAAAATAAATATATATATATACACCTTCAGTATCCTCGTCGATTTTGACCTTCAGCCCAATACAATCCTCCTTGCAAGACCGAACAGAAGATCTATATGTAAGGTCGTTTTACATAACCCAGCCTGTTCATGCCTAGCACTGAAACTGGTTGCTTGTCTTTGTCTGGGGAAGTGTTTGTTTGGTAAGTGTTTAGTCTAGTGTTCCACGCATTTTTCTCTCATTTACCCCCACCTGTCCCTCCCGTACTTTCTACATTCCAAAGTCTTTCGGTTCTCGTCTTCCGTAGCTTTCAGTACTTGTAGTTTACTACAATGTAATTTCACTGACAAATTTGTCTTTTCCTACACAATACTTTCTTCCTGTTAGGCGTTCATCAGTTCACCCAGCACCGTCATTTCCTTCTTATGGTTGTATGCTCAAACACTAAACCGCTCAGTGGAATGCAAGCTCCTTATTTTTTACGCCAATTTCTGAAGCAAGTGGGTATAATGGAACGTGTTTAACCCTCCAATATGGTTCCTGACTGCACTCAGTGATGTAGGATAAAGGAAGACCATTACTAACAACCATAGGTGCTCTGAAATTTACAACAAAATAATATGAGTTTGTATTTCACTTTGCAATTAAAGGCTTCAGCATACGTCACTTAGTTCAAAATAATTTTCTCCCTTCTTTTCTCCCTGCGTCCTTTACCTCTCTCGCTTATCCACCCTCTCCCCTCCATTCCTTCATAGATTCCAAATAATCCTATTCCTGGTCCCGCGGCCCGGCATCGATCCTGACCAATTCCTAGCACCAATTTGACGTTGCAAAAACAAATACAATAAAACGAACAGCAGGCGAGGTCACAGGGAGAGGCCAACCAAGAAACTTCCCAGCGTTCCAGGACTGAAGGTGCTGGTTTGCTGGAAAGTGGTGAGGGCAGGATGGACTCAGTTTGTGTCAGGGAAGCAGGTCAGTCCAGCAACCAGGTAGAGGGAGAAGTACAAGGGGCGCAAGGGTTAACCTGTTATTACTGTGATGGTGGGGCCGCCCATCATCCACTCTGTTGATGCAGTGCTACATGTAGGTGTTTCTAACCATATGTTTTCTTTAATTTCCGTAAGCCTTTACTACGCTGCATGATAACTACTGCATATATCCAACAGCTGGCTGCCTGATGGCCTAATATACTGTAACTCAAACCAGATGTAGCCCATAAGGTTTCAAACGGTGGTTCAGATTTTGTTAATATCATGCTGCTTAGGGGATGGCAGCAGGTCACACACTTATAGTATCTGGAGTCAATGGCCCGATGTCGGATGACAAGACTCATGACGGGGCATTAAAAGATTAGGTGATGGACTAATGGACGGTTTGTGTCATTATTTTGTTTACAAAATACTATATCTGCAGCAATGTATATATGACCTGTATATGTTGTTCAATATGTTTAAATTATTATATTGTGTTATATTTTTTCGAAGCTGTGGTATTTTTGTGTGTATATATGTGTGTGTGGGGGGGGAATCATTTGTTTTACACCTTTCCTGAAAACTGCAAACACTCTCTATCACAAGCACAACACTCGCGACATCTACTGGTGTTCATGCGGGACCTTGTGGCCTCGGGGTCAGTTTAGACGGATTGGGTACATCGAGAGGACCATACTAGGGATACGGGTGGATGGGAGGCAGAGTGTGGGATGCGAGGAAGATGGGAGTGAAAAATGGGGAATGAGACAGGATATGGGGACGAAAAACAGTAGAAAGACAAGAAAAGAGACGTGAAAGTAGAAGCCACATGAGGGTGAAAAGAAGGGTGGTGGGGCGAGAAGGAGACAAAACAAGACTAAGGACATCATCGATAGCAGCATTCACTCTGCACTATTGAATGGGATGGGAACAAGATATTTCTTACATGGAAGACGGGGGGACGAACCCCCGAGGGCCCATCCTCTATTAATTCTGGTCCCAATGAAGATCTACTACTATGCAAAACTTCATGTGCCTAGATAAAAATTATGACGTTTTTACCCCTGGGGGCAGTTCCTACCCCTAAGAGCTGACCATCGGAGGTCTCATCCTGCCTAAAACGTGGCTAGGGTGAATAGCTAACAGAATGCAAATCTTTTGCTCTGAGGTGAAAACCATGACCATGCATAAATGCTTTGACCAGGACCTCATCTCCTCACCTCAGTGTGAGGAGTGGCTTTTGGGGTTATTACCCAACCTAAAACTTGGATCCTTTTTCCTTGCATTAAAAAAAAAAAAAATCTGTAAAACTATTTTTAGGTAAAAAGCTATGGTACTGTTCCCCCTGGTGGTACCTTGGGTGATGGTCACCCGGGAACCCCCCCTGCCTAAAACGAAGCTGGGATAAACTTCTACCAGTATGCAAAATTTTTTGTACCCAGAATGAAACAATGGCTGTGCACAATAGCTTTGCAGAAACTCTCGGGAGCCATCCTCTTTCCCATAAGGAGCGATTATCTGTGGTTCCACCCCCCCCTCCAACGTAGTCGGGGAGAACCTCTATCAATATGTGAAACTTCCTTCATTTGGCTAAAAACTGTGGCCATATATAATGATTTTGGGTGAGATTACCGACAGACTGGCCCTCGGGGGTCCCACCATGCTTATAACATGATAAGAGTAAAGCTCTACCTTGTGCAGAAGTTCATGCTTCTGGATTAAAAGAAAAAAATAACTGTTTTGGGTGGGACTCCCTAGGGCCGCCGTCACCGTGGGGGGCGGCTTTCTAGGGTCCCACCCTGCCTGAAACCTAGCCCATGAGAAGGTCTACCATTGGCATAATTTTATTTTCTAACACTCCTGCCATAATGCATGGACCCCATTCTTCAGGAAAGTACGAAAACCTAGTAAGTAAATGAGAGAATGAGGAAGGAAGTGATACAGTTAGGGATGAGCACTATTGGCCGACCTTGTGGGTGCAGCAAAAAGAAATGAGAAGACGAAGAAGAAAAGAGAAAGTGGTAGTGAGTATTGTGTGGAATTATGAAGAAGGAAGGGGCGATACTAGTGGTGGTTTGGGGGAGGGGGTTTAGTGAATTCAATACATGAGGGAAGTCAAGGGAAAAACTCATAAACCTTTATATACACTAATGATGCTGAGGCAATGAAACGTAGAGGGTAGTTAGAAAAATACTGTGAGAAGCAAGATCAAGGAATTTCGATTAAATGTAAACTGTGTAAGAGTGAATTAATCAAGGAGTGAAGAAGTGTGAATAATACAGCAAGATATTTTTGTGAACGGGATGGGTTGTGAGTATGGCCGCGTGGGTTAGTGGGAAGGAGGCTATGTGAAGTAATGCGGGGAAAGGGCGATGTTATTTTGGATGGAGATGGTTGACCTAGAGTGATTGTGTGGGTAAGTGAGGGAGGAAGGTATATGAGAATGCGAACTGATGCGTGCGGGATGGTATGCAAAACTATGTGGCAGAGTGAACTCACTCAAGCCACGGTACGAAAGCTTGTGACGTAGTGGGTGACTTATTGCGAAAGGCAGCAAGAATGATCTTTCTCGTAGCTTAGACTAACTGGCCACTGTTTCTTCTATGATATACTGCAACATGTGTTGTTCTCGAGCACTGCAGGGTACATTATCTCTCCCTGTATATGAGGAGTATTCTAAATCACTTAAAATTGATGTGGCGTTCGTAATTCTAATATCTGATTCTCTTTCGTACTCCAAATGAATCCGTTATTTAGTATTAAAAAAAAAAAAATCAGACTTATTCCTACCGACTACGCAGTGGTCATTAAGACAGATAACCATTATGGGTTTAAGATCTGAAGAAGCGAGAGTCTTTGATCTTCACCTTCCTTCGTTGACTGGGGCATGCTTTAAGGGCAATAACATTCAACTAGGAAGATGAGGCTATGCTGTGAACAAGTTCGAAAAAGACTTAGCTGTAATTTTAATGCACATAAACACAATAATATACACCATGAAAGGCATAAAACTATGCTATACATAAGCTATATAAATAACATATGTAGCAATTACACGGAAGTAAAGGTGACGTAATGATGAATTTATATATGGAAAAATCTCTTGGTAAATGTATTCCTTATGTCACTGTTCCGGAACCACTAGTCATGATTAATATCCTCACTAAACTCTCCTCCCTCATCCTCGGTTAGTGCATATACGAGTGAAGAACATATCTATCTATCTATTGCTAGAAGCCTTAATCCCTCAAGGGGTGACCATAAACAAATTGCCTCCACGTCGTCCTGCTCTTCGCCATTTATTTGTTCTCCCTCCAACTCACACTACCTCTTTCAAATATCTTTTTGCTCCAACCCTCCACCTCATCCTTGGTCACCTTTTCCTTCTCTCCCCCTCCACCTCACCCACATACACTCGTCTAGTCTGTCTAGAACCACACCCAGAAAATATCTTCTATACTTTATTATTGACGGCAGCAACACCGACCAGGTTGTGTGTGTGTGTGTGTGTGTGTGTGTGTGTGTGTGTGTGTGTGTGTGTGTGTGTGTGTGTGTGTGTGTGTGTGTGTGTGTGTGTGTGTGTGTGTGTGTGTGTGTGTGTGTGTAAGTCCCCTTCTCATTAAGGGGATGGGCCATCAGATTCGTGCTCTGTCTGTCATCTATCTTCAGCCAGACTCCTTAATCCTGCAAGGGGTGACCACAAACAAATTGCCTCCATGTCAGCCTGTCCTCTACTATTTGGTTAACCTTCTTGCAACTCAAACCTCACTCACTCATACATCTCTCCACTTTATCCCTCCGCTCATTCTCGGCTCCCTTTGCCCCTCTGTCCCTCTACCTCACTTGCATTCACTTTCCTTGGCAGTTGCTTATTTTCAGTCCTCTCAGCATGGCCAAACTATCTCATAGCATTTCTCTTAACGCCTTCAGTCACATCCACATTAGAACCGCAACTCTGCTTTACCTCCTCGATGCCGGTCTGTCTCTCCATATAAATCCACATGTACCTCTCAGATAATTCATGTCCACTATTCTCACTCTTTGCATGTGTCCTTCCAACAGCCACGCACTGACTTCTTTACCTCCAAACTCATTTTCCTGTTCCTTGTCACTGCTTCACTGAACCAGCGATCTTTCTTCTCTGATGTAAGCTTTCAAGTTTTTCACCTTCTAGACGTCCATCTTTATTGATCACACTGCCTCTTAGTCACAAGAAAAGGGAAAAAAACGGTGTATAGTCTCATCGTTTTTCTACCAAACCATAACCCTGCTGTGACCCCATCCTGGCCTCATCATAACTCTTCTAGAACCTCACTGTCACCTTACCATAAACCAAGTGTGACCCAGCTTTAACCAGACTATGACTCAAACCCTTCCACACCACATTCTTACTCTAACCCCACCATAACCCCCAAAATTACCACACTGTGAACCTACAGTGACCTAACCATATGTCTACTATATCCCAACAATAACCTTAGTGTAATCCCATCAAAACCTCACCATAACCTAACTGTAACCTCACCATAACTCCACTGTGACCCAACCATAGCCCAACATTGACTCCAGTCCCAGCTCACCATGATCCTAATTTAACACCATCATAACTTCATCTGGGACTTCATTATATCTCTTTAGTGACTGCATCAGCACCCCACCATAAACTAACCATAACATCACTGTAAACCCCACCATACACCAACCATCACCTCAGTGTAAACCCCCAACATAAACCAAGTAGAACCTCACCGTTACCCCACCATAAACCCTGCATAAACAGAAGCATAACTTCACTGTGACTGCACTATAATCCCACCGCAAACCAACCAAAATCTCATTGTGACTCCACCATAACCCCATAACCCGATTGTGAAGGAATCGTAACTCTACCATAATCTAATCATAAGCTCAAAGTGACCCCGCCAAAACCCTCCCATAGACCAGCCATAATCCCACCATCTCCGGCCACAACCCCACCATAAATCAACTATAACCCCTCTGTGACCCCACCATAAAGCAAACATAACTCTACTGATTCACCATAAGCCCAGCACAACTCCTCTATAACCCCAATGTGACATAGCCTGTTATGACCACACAGTGCCCCCAACGCTAGACTGTTGTGACCTCACCATAACCTTGCTGTAGCCCCATCATAACCCCACTGACACCGCCATAATTCCATCATAGCTATACTGTAAGCCCTGCCTAAGCAAACCACAACTCCCATTTCAGCCCTGCATAACCCCACTATGAACAAACCAGAGGAGCACAGTGAGTCCACCAATGGCCCAGTATGACTTCACTTTAACATTGCCATAGCCCCATCGTCATCCCACCATAATCCCATTGTGATTCCACCATAACCCCACCATATCTCCGCAGTGACCATACGATAACTCCACCATGACAGAACTGCATCCTCACAGTGACCTTACCAAAACCCCACAATGAACCTTATCCCACCAGATACCCGCTGTGGCCTCACGATAACCCATCTTTGGCTGTACCATAACATCACAGTATAGTCCCCGTGACCCAACAGTAACCACATCACCATAACTACCATGACCTCACAGTAACCTCACCATAATGCAACCATAGTTCACCAATACCCTACTGTTACACCACCATCATCCCATCATGACCCCATTTCAGCCCTACTGTGACCCCAACTGTGACCCAGATTTGACCCCACTGCAACTCCTGTCTAACTCCACTCACATGCGCCCCAGTAAATGCGATTACACAAAAGATGAAGCGTCAGTCAATTAACTGGCAGGATGTCTCGTGTCGTTTTATGCCGAAAATAACACTTTGACCTTCAGCGCTGGAGAGAGAGAGAGAGAGAGAGAGAGAGAGAGGTCAAGTACACCAGGGCAAAAGCTCACAATGGAATGGAATATTGAAAATCAATGCTGAATCCCAGTACTCTCTCTCTCTCTCTCTCTCTCTCTCTCTCTCTCTCTCTCTCTCTCTCTCTCTCTCTCTCTCTCTCTCCATGAAAGCAAAATATTTAGAATATAGCACATACGAGTAAATTTAACATTGCACTCAAAGTGAGTAACTTCAATTGCTTGTTATTTTCATTTCCTACACAAAAGAAAAAAAAGGCAAATTTCTTAATAAATCAATGGATGGTAGTGGTAGTGGTAGTAGTGATTCGGTAATTGTGTTGGTGATAGTGAAAGGGTAGCAGTGGAGGTGGTGGTAGTGAAATGGAAGCTGTGTTGTGTTGATGGCGAAATAACAGTTGTGGTAGTGGGAGAGAAATGGTAGTTTTAATGGTATTTGTTAAACTGTTGAGGTGGTGGTGGCAGTGAAATGGTAGTTTTGGTGTTGATGGTGAAATAATAGATGTGTTGGTGGCAGTGAAATGAGAGTTTTGGTTGCGGCCACAGTAGTGTAGATGTTGACGTTAACGATAAGTGGTAGATATGACAGTGGCGAGCGAGTGATGGTGATAGCGTTTGGTAATTGCTGTGATGTGATACACTTAATGAGCTGGTAATTTTGGTGATGGTGCTGAAGTGCTAGATTTGTGTGGGCAAGTAGTAAAAGTTGTTATTGTGGAAGGTTGGAACTAAAAATTATGAAAATGATGAATGCTAGTTGTTCTTGCAGCAGTGGGCCCGAATCAGTACCAGTCACTACAGCCTCTATTAACAAAACCAGTGCCAAAAATCCCACTCACTTCAAAGTCTAACAATTAAAAAAAAAAAAAAATACATTCCGAACACTTGTTACCGCAAGCACTGAAGTCATGCAATTAGTAGATAAAATGAGAACGATGAGCAATGGAAAGATAGAGGACTGAAAGTGTGGAAATAGGGAAGGGTCTGCTAAATGAGGCGGCAAGACGGGAGAAGATAGTAGATAAGAGGAAGGAAGAGATTGCCTCTGTGACGAAAATGAGTTGTCGGTCATTACGCTGGATACAAAACACGAGAGAGAGACAGACAGACAGACAGAGACAGAGAGACAGAGACAGACAGACAGACAGACAGACAGACAGAGAGCAGGTGTGAAAATGTTGACATGATCGAAAAAAAAAAAAATAGGCTCACTGAACTTTTGGCTCAGTGATAGTGGTGAGAACTGGGTTGGTAGAGGGAGCAGGGTTGTGGTGATGCCTGATTTGGTGATGAGGACCGCTTTGGTGTTAAGAGCAGGTGTGATGGTGAAAGTAGGTGTGGTGGTGAGAGATGATTTATTCGTGAGAACATAAGTGGCTGAGAAAACAAATACACTGACTGCCCCCGGTGGTTGTGGTGTGAGAGAGTGATGGTGGCGTTGTTGGTGGCAATGTGGTAACAACGAAGGATGGTGAGGGTATGTTGTAGCAGTGGTGGCGGCGGTGTCAGTTTGGCAGCAATGGAGGTGGTGATGGTGGTCGTGGGGTCAAAGTTCAAATACATTTACGGATTATTGTATGTTCATCATTCACCATGGCAGTTTACAGAGAATTATATTAGTGTGCTGAAGCTGAGTGGACACAATTATATATATTTTTTCTTCTCCATTTTTAATACTTCTGCCCACATACAACCCCCAGATCCTCCAATCCACCCCCATTCCCCCAGTTCGTTGTTAAACATGAAAGTTTCCACTCCATCATTAACCATATGAGTCTTCAACCGATCTGTAAACTTTTAGTCCACTTAGCCCCTCCACCTTCCAGGTTATCGTTAATCCCTCTAGTATATCCTTAACACTTCCAACCACCAGTTAGTCCTTAACTCTTTCAGTCCATCCTTAACCGCTTCATTCCATCCCTAACCCCCCCAGTTTTTATCTCATCCCAGTAGTTTCATTGCCATACTACCCCATTCTTAGCAGTGCTATTGACCTCTATTCTTAACCAGTATAGTTCTGCATTAACCTGACCTGTCGATGATTAACCACCCCAATCTATATTTAGTTGTTCAGATCCATCCTAAACACCACCAATTAACTCCAACCCTAAACACCCTTCGTTCTTTACCTGGTATAGTTGCCTCTTTATTACCTGCCTCTTTGTAACTCCTCCAGTCAGGTCCAACATTATCCACTCCATCGCAGTCTATGAATAACAATTCATCAATATCTGCATCTTGAACCACCCTACCCCATTCTCAACCACTTGGGTCTTTCCTAACTCACTGACGCCACACCTGCCCACCGTCACCCTGACAACTCGAGGCCCGAGAGGAGACTGGCCATGTTGCACTAACCTGCTCTCATTAACATGCTGATGGACCAGTTGCTGAGTCGGGTCAGGGGGACGGCAGGCGTGCGTGAGGTGTGAGGAGAGCGAAGCAGCAGAAAGACGAAGAGTGAAAGGGATAACGAGAACGAGAGGACTCGGGGAGGAGAAAAAAAAATAATGGAAATAAAGATGAGGGGAAAGAAACGAAGATATAAGTAGGGAAGAAAATTTCATAAGGGAGGTAGATTAAATAGGAAATTGAAGGAAACAAGAGAAAGATGGGTGTGGGAAGATGGAAGTGGAAGGAAGAAAACGTAAAGGAAGATAGCTTAAAGAAAGTATAAGCTAATGGAGAAGGGAAGAGGGAGTACAGGGATAGAAAAGTGGTAAAAGAGTAATAGAAGAAAGGATAGCTGAGGGAGTAAAGAAGACATGCGAAGGGAATGTGTAGAGAGACTGAGGGAGGATGGTTTGGGGGTTGCAGGGTGGATAAGTACTGGTATATCATAGAAACCGCATCATTGCACTTCCCTCGCTATGCAGTACATCAGCGCACACACTACATAGTTACACTTCCCTCATCAACATCGCATATCCAAATACCACATCATACACATCACCACATATCATCACATCACCATTTACCACATCATCACACATCATGTCACCACATACCATTCACGTCATTACGCACATCACTGGACACAATGTTACCACAAGACCACATACTGTATTGACACCATTATACACAATGCCATCACATCATCCCACATCACGATTATGTCATCACTCATCACAACACCACACATCACAACAATACGATCCATATTACCCCACACTGAATCGGCACATTACATTACCGTACATAGTGCAAAAACACACACCACATCAGCACACACTGCTTCACTACACCTCTTATATCCCACAGCAAAAAACAACTGCACCACAACTCTATTCCTCTACTATCCCCTTCCCAGCCACCACACATAGTTTGGTTCATTGGCGTAACTAGTTTAGCTCAGCAGATAACCTCATTACAGCCTAACGGGCCTCTAGTTATCGATTTTCCTTCCCTGTTTCTTACTCGCTTTAAACATTTCTCAGTTGCCTCAATTCCTGTTCCTCCTTTATTTCCTCAGCCTTATCTTTTTCTTTTCTCGAGCTGCTACTTCTACCCTTATTATGAGTCACTAGTTTTTCTTCTTCTCATATTTGTACAATTCTCCCTAATCCCTCTACATCCCTCCTACTTCCCAGCATCTTTCCTCTCATTTTTCTTCCTATTCTCCCTCCCCCATGCCTTCTCTCTCATCTCATCTTTCCTGCCTTTACTTCCTTTATTCCTACTTCCTATTTCTGGTCTCCCCTATCGTTCTTTCTCGTCCTTCATTCCTTCTGTCCTCTGTTTGTCTCCTTCTGTGCCCCTAATCCTCCCCTTCAACCCCTTTTCCTCTCTTCCTTTATCCTTCTCTTTTTCCTCTTCTTCCTTTCTCCTTAATCATCCTTTTTTCTTTATGTCCAGCATCCCACTCCTTTTCTTCTCTTCATCTCCTCCCCTCTCCATTTCTCATTCTTCCCTCCTAACCTCCTTCCCCACTCCTTATTTCTCTCCTTCCCTCCCCTCTCTCCTTCCTTCTATCCCCGTCTTCCTACTTTTCCCTGTCCATCCTACCATTGTTTCCCCACCTTCTCTTCTTGTTTCCCCTCTTCCTCTACCTCCTTCCCCCTCCTCCTCCACGTCCTTCCTCTGTCTTACTTTCCTGCTCTTTCTTCTCTCCATTCTCCATTTTCTTCTCTGATTCCTTCCTTCCTCTCCTTCCTCCTCCCCTTCCTCTCCTTCCTCCGTACCAGAGTGGCAAGTTGAGTAGTGATCATGTTCACACTCAAGAGGAGGAACCTAAGGGTGAACTTCCCGCCTCTCTCTCTCTCTCTCTCTCTCTCTCTCTCTCTCTCTCTCTCTTTGCAACCTTTACCATTAAAGCGTCCATTCCCTCTCCAGAATCTCCTTCTCTCACTCCAGCGATCTCCTCCTCTCCCAGCGCCCCCCTTTCCCCTCCACTTGGCGTAGGAGTGGTCATCAGTGCCGGCTCACCACCACTTCCATTCAGCTCACACTCATGCCTGTTACCCACTCCTCTCCCTGCCTCTCTGTCAGCTCCTTCCCTCCCTCATTAGCTTCATTTCTTCCTTCGCCTCCTTCCTCCATTTACTGTATTGATTTTTTCCTGACTCAGCCGCTTCCCTCAGTTTTATTTTAACTGTCATCCGCCTTAGTGTCACCTGATCTTTATTTGGCTATAGTATATTGTTCCATGTTCTGGGTCCGTTTTCTGTATTTTGCTTTTTACACCTTACTGTCCTCTTCCGCGTTACATAAATCCGTCCAGTGTTGCCATACAGTGCATAAATGACGTACCAATGGATATTAACCAGCCATACCAATAACAAATCTCTAAGGAAGCTATGACATGGAGCTTCCTTAACTGACGAGTATACGAGCCTTGGTCTCTGACTGACTGGTTTATCATGCCTAGATTTTTTTAATGTTTGCTACACACTATTTTCTTGCCTCTTACCAGGGGCTCATCCAGGGATTTGCTATGGCGGGAGGGGGCCTGAATTTGGGGCGTCAATTGTTGACGTACAGTTGCATAGAAAGTATTATAGCTATATCTTTTTTTTCTTTTAATGCGTCAGACTTTGGGCATAGACTTCACAGCCTGTTTCCAAGACCCAGTAGTCCTCCTACATACCATACACCTCTCCATGTCACCAGTACGCATGGCGCTAACACCCACCGTCCATACTGAATACATGCTAGGGCTGTATTATACAGGACTGGTGTATTTGTATTAGCGGGGGTATTTTTACATGTCGGCGGGTCTTGTGGTAGATCGGTAAAGTCTGATTCTTTGAAATTCAAATCCTTAAACTGTTCCCCGCCCTAGCGGAGATTTGAACCCGGCTCCTGTAGGACTGCAGGTCACCTCTCTACCGACTGAGCCACCGCCTCCCCTAGAGTAATAAGATTAATAAGAAAAGAATCACGTTAATAACTCATTAAAAGCTGAGTGAAAAAATGGAAATATAACAAATAGCTACATGTCAACAATCGTTAATACATATTAGGTATTTTACACATCATGTAGTACAGGTGTAATCACTTATCGTCCATCCCTGTAATTTTTCAAATAAAATGACACTCTGTATTCAAGGCCAGCAAAATAAATAAACAACTAGAAGACCGTAAAATTATCCAAGGACACTTTTGATAAAGAAAAATTTCCTACGGCCATTGCCGACCAGCCATTTTAGATGAGAGTGATCAGCCTCACTCATCCCCGAGTGGCACTACGTGAGCAATAAACCCCAGCCACTCCTTGGATATAAACCTACATAGGCTCTATCCAGCTGGAGCGCCTTAATTACCCACTAAACCACCAGACGTCATGGCATGGTTATATGGTTACCACCCAGGGTAGTAAATGGTTTCCTAGTGAACAAGAAACCATCTGGTTTGTCACTCGATGTAGAGTCACCCGTAAACAGAAGGAAGAGAGAAGAAAGAAGGAAAGGAAGACAGTAGAGGAAGACAGGAAAGAAGGAAGGAAGGGAGGAAAGGACAGTCACCCGAGAGCATCACTACATCAAGTGAGTGGATGATGAGCGCCCACATCTGAAGAATTATAATGCCTTCCTCTCTTTCTTCTCAAGTATCAATAATTTAATAGGATTATGGCGACGGAATTTTCACTTTCAGGTATGACCACACTTGCCAGATGAAGTGTGAAAGGATTTCTGAGGAAAATGCCAATAAAGTGTTGATGTTCATGTCTTGGGGCTGAAAGCTTAAGGGAAGTATGGAGGACGAAGGAAACGAGAAAGGAAGGGAAAGGATGGAATGAACCAGAAGCAAAACAGATCAATAATTATGAACATCAGTCACTAATATCCTAAATATATGCTTAAAACAGGCAGATACCACCCTGACTACCTAATTTCATCACATACAGCCAAATTTGCTACAATAGATTGCAGTAAATCACGGTAGTTGACAAAAACTGATCTTCATAGTTCTATCTGTCTATCTATTGCCAGACGTCTCAATCCCGTTTGGGGTGGCCACAAACAAATCGCCTCCAAGTCGCCCTGTCCCCCGCCATTTCACTGCCCTGCTCCCAACTCACACCCCCCTCTCTCATATACCTCTCCACCCCATCCCTCCATCTCATCCTCGGCCTCCCCCTCCCTCTTCCCCCCTCCACCTCACTCACATACACTCTCTTCGTCAGTCTACATGCCAGGATTTCTCATTTCATGGAGAAAGGGAAGAGACAGAGGACGGAAGGGAGGACTTTGAGGGTAAACCGTGAGGGTAAAAGGGGGGTCGGGTGAGGCAAACAGCGGTACTGAGATGTGGGTGGGACAGGCGAGAAGGCAGAGGGTGGACAGAAGTAGAAGTGTAGACGGACAAGAAGGCAGAAAGAGTGTAGAGGAGGGAGTGGGGAGGTGCGAAATGATAAGGGTTAGTAGAAGAGGGACAGAGTGAAGGGGGAGGGGGGGCGAGAAGGCAGGGGTGTGGGTTGTGGACAGTGGAAAGGGACGAAGAGGCTGGGTCTGGGTAAAGGGCTGAGTGGGTAAAGCTAAAGTAATGTTTCACCCTGATTTACTAGAGCTGAGCGAATTTGGCAGAGTTTCTGGATGGGACGTGGACGTGAGGCGTACTCAGATATCACTGGGCGTCGTGTCTGGTGGATATTGAGGTTTATAGTACTGTAGTCTACTGTAGGTGCCATCAAACGCAGGCAACCTATTTTTCTAGATGATCTGTACCACTCTACTTAAAAAAATATCCCTAATAAATTACAAAACATGTTTCTACACAATTTCATTCCGATTGTCGTCTGCAAATGTGTGCAGAAACTCTTAAATACACATATTCAGCACGAACGGCAAGAGCTTTCTTCTGCCTTTTAATCAGGGAATTTCATTCAGCTTCAGCAAGAGTTACTCCTAGCATATCATAACAATATTGTACATTGCTTTGTTACAATATGAAACCAAAATATTAGTATTACCCTTTCTTCTCTGACTTTTCGTTATCATTATAACAATGACAAGCACATCTGTTAAAGTATGCATTGTGAGGACAGACGGCAAGGTGTTCATGCAATATCATAGTTTAACTACTAACTAGAGGAAAATTAACATGTCAGTGCTACTAAAGAAAGAACTGGCACCTGTTGTGTTGTCTCTAGCTATGGTATCCAGAAGCCTCAAAAGAGCAAGTATCTTCAGTACCCTAAATACTTGAAGGTGAATCGATACGAAGGAATTTTCGATGACAAATAATAATGTGTAGTAACTGCCGGAATGTGCCTTGTTCAGCCATTGGAAAACAGATCATTGTCTCTACATTTGGTTATCTGGTTGACAGAAACTTCATATCAGTTTACAGTTACTTTATTTTATATATATGAGTTAATGTGATCTCTGAAACGTATCAAATTACTTCCAATAAGTAGGAACATTTGAACGACATACCAGCCACAAGCTGATGATCCAACACATCATAGATACTCGTTATGTCCAGCTGCCAGCCTTGTGGTCAAACTTTATTCAGTTACTCTAGGTTAAATTCATTCTACTCGTTTTAATAAAGAACTCTTTTTTTTCATGCACGAACCTCCTGGAAAACAAGAACTTGTTTTTATTTGAGTATTTGATAATTCTAAAGCTTTCTGATAATTTTAATTTCAGCTATTAAATTGACTGGGCACATCAATGAATAGGCATACTCATGGCTGACTCTCCATGTTGTTGGTACTGATAAGCCGCAGTTACAAACATGTAGTTGCACACTATAGGGTCGCTAATATGTGTGAAGGAAAATGTAAATTTTGCCGCATGATCGCCAGGCTATTGACTTTGGGCGGCCTAGTTTTTTTTTTTTTTTTTTTTTTTTTTGGGGGGGGGCATGTGAGGGCGTGAACAGATAACAAAACTGATACTTTTAAAGATGGAATGTTCATAGCCGCACTGACGTCCATCGGAGCTGCCTGTCCTGCCCATTGTTCTTACTGAAACTGGTGAGCTTGACAATGGCACTCAGCAGATGACAACAGAGAGAGAGAGAGAGAAACATTCACTGACCACATCCACCTCACCTGACAAGTTGATATTTTCATTACCGTCCCCTTTTCAGACCTTCTCTCTTCTCACTCTTTTTATTGATTTCATCCATTTGACATTCGTTCCAAATCATTCACTCAGTAAAACACTGACACTCCACTAGCATTCATTTTCGCACCATCTCAGTTTAGTAGGGTGTGACGATGGGATAAAAGAACAGTAAAAATGAGTGTCCCAGTACAATCGACAGTGTAGCAGATGGACAACACAAAAGACAGCCCATCAGATAGACAGTAAAGCAGACAGTGGAACACTCAGAAAGAACCACAGAGAGACTGAGAGATGAAATACTCCAAAGTCCTCTCCCCAAATCAATTTATATGATAATCAACTTAACTTTAATGACTTCCTCAGGGTATTGCTCAATTGTCTATAATTCAGGTTTGGCGCCAACGCAGCTTCGCTACTGCCACAACTACTATTAGCACCTTGACATGTTGCATGCTGAATAATACAATAATCTTTCAGTGAAACATGACCCAGTACCAGTCCAAAAACTGGTGTCCAATACCAAAGTGTGACTAATACTGGAAAAACCTTAGTTGTGGGTATTGCGAGTACGTACAGCGCTACATGGAGGACAGGTAAAGAAATTATTGGCTTCATGTTGCATGTAGTGTGGAATATGATGTGGCGAGAAACATAAAAAGAAATACAGTACTTTGTGGTTCAGCCATGTGGAGCGGATGGCCAGTGAGAGATTGGTTAGGATTTTATAAGAGTACATGGACGGAAGGAAACGTAAACCAGAAACGAGATGGAAGGACAAGATGCATTAATAATTCTGAGGCAGTTATTGTGCAGTGGGAAAAGTGATCGTAATTGAGAACAAATAGAAACACCAGATCTTTTCGCTGTGGTAACCTCTCACAGGATACGGTGACAGGCATGGGACAGATATACGGAACATATTTATTGTAACACTGCAACCACTACTTTTGCTTCTGTGTTTTAGGTTTTTTATATTGCTTCTGAAATATATACAGGTAGGTCATAAGAGGAAATAAGTTCGCCAGGGATCACAAAACTGAGATGACTTACTATTCCCGTTTCTGTGGCCATTTCCCTTTCTGCAGTTTAATACGCCTATACGTGGTTATTCCATTTCAATACATTACTGAGCTGAGGTGGAAATAATCCGAAAAATATGTTATTTCAATTTTTTTCAGAGTGAATTAAATATTTTTTCACTATCACACAAACTCTGCCTTTTCTCGGAATTTAGTGATTGATCAGTGAGTGTGTTTCTTATCAAAAGTTCATCATATTGATTCTCTCTCTCTCTCTCTCTCTCTCTCTCTCTCTCTCTCTCTCTCTCTCTCTCTCTCTCTCTCTCTCTCATACATGTAATATTTTCAACTCATCCCTCCCTGCCGAACCAGTCACAGTTAAAAATGACGCAGTTAGGCTATTCTAATTTCTCTCTTATCTAAACCATTATCAAAAAACATAACAGTATTAGCACCCTGAGATGTGTGGAAACGTGATATGAGAGTGTTGGTGGGCGTCTAAGATTGCGTACACCACTTGAACCTGTAAATTTTGTTGTATGTAAACTGTGTCTGGCACCCGTCCACCTATTCTGTTGTTTTGTGTCAGCTGTGTCTTGTATGAACCGCATCCTTACCCTTGCCAGAGCCGCTCTAATTGTTGGCATAAAAATTGTTGCGTGTCCTCATGTCTATAAGGGAGGTAATGAAAACCGTGTATTAAAATATCCATCACAGACTCTAACTTGAGCTATAAAGAACAACATTAGAAAAACCTTATCAGCGGAAACAAATAGGAGAAAAATTAATTCTATTTTCGTATTTTTCTGTTTTCCTTGTTATTGCGTGCTGTTTCACACGTTACCCATTTCTGGGGCATAAAATTCAGAGAACAAGACTATCCGTCATCTGTGAGCCAGGTAGAATGTAATAATACTGTTAGATAAAAACTTGACTATCATGTATCCATCCTCGAAGACTCCCAGTGCTGGTTGAGTGACATGTGAACTCAGGTTGTGACTCTAAACAACTTTTGTTAATAACTTTTCCTTCTACAATCGATACTTTCGAAGATTCGAGTTTTCGACACAGACAGACACACACAAGTACATTTCGTACAAAAATAATGACCATCGACTTCGTCTACCTGGCTCAATATGTAAAATCATTTTCCTTTTGTGACTTTCAACTAGCTACCTGACATTGCTGTGCTTGCTATTATCGGGAGAACCTGATAACGTTATGAGTATTAACACCTAAGATCCGACGTCGAATAGACAGCGCATTCTCCAGGTCAGGTAGTTCACCCCAGCGCCAACAGATGGCATCGCACAACTTCGTAATACACCATACTAGCACTGATACTGTCTGATGTGATGTGCTGAATATATCATTCGATTAGTAGTTCACTTCCTTTTGGGACCAGTGCTCACATATCCTGAAAGTTTCATGTAATGTCATTTAGCCGTTTTTCCGTAATGTTGCTAACAAACGAAGAAACAAACAAACTTAACGAAAAAAAATACCTGACCGGACTCCGTCCGGGGAGAGGTAATAAATCGCTTAGGAAATGGTGTTAGGTAGCTTCCTCAACCGACGTGAATACGGGGCAAGGATGCAGAGCAAGCAGGCACCCATAGGCCGGGAGGCACTACAGCAACGACAGTCGAGCAAAATTTGAGAGGCGGCTGAATGTCAAGGAAAAAAAAAAAAAACGGAAGCAGTGCGAAATGACGCAAAAGAGAAATGTAGGAACTCGAACAAGACAAAATGACCGAAGATGGGGGGAAAGAGGGCTAATAGAATTTAAAGAGGCAGGAAGAAGCGGACATCAGGCGTGAGTGTGAGCTGAATGAAAGTGGTGGTGGGTCGGCACTAACGACCATTCCTTCACCAAGTGGAGAGGAAAAGGGTTCCTGAGAGAAGGGAAGAGAGCGTTGGAGAGGAAGGTGAGGATGCTGAAGAGGGTCAGGGCATGAATTAGGTAAAGGATCATGTGAGCAAGTGGGTGGGTGCTGTAAGAGAAATAGTCGAGAGTTAGAACACAGGGCTAAAAGTAAGAGCGAGGTATGAAGGGGGAGTACGAGTGACGAAGGAGAGAGGTGGGAATGGCAAGAAGGAGATGAATGAGAACTGGCCCCTGAAGAGGAAGATGAGGATGCTGGTATCTGGAGCATTGACGATGGAGGGAACGAGGATAAAAGAGAGGGAGTAAGTGCAAACAGATAGGGGATGGGAAGAAGAGAGACAGAAACAAGAAGGGGAGTGCTCAGATCATGTCTGAAAGGAGAGCTTGGGCAGAGAAAAGAGAGAGAGAGAGAGAGAGAGAGAGAGAGAGAGAGAGAGAGAGAGAGGAGAGAGGGGAACGTGAGGTTCATCATTAAGTTCCCCCTGATTGTGGTGGGAATGGCAGGAGCGAGATGAATGAGAACTGGTCCCTGAAGAGGAAGATGAGGTGGCTGGTACCTGGAACACTAACAATGGAGGGGACAAGGATATAAGGGAGGGAGGGAATGTAAAAAGACAGGGGGTGGGAAGGACAGAGACAAGAAGGGGAGTGCTCAGATCATGCCTGAAAGAAGAATTTGAGAGAGAGAGAGAGAGAGAGAGAGAGAGAAACAGACAGACAGGCAGACAGTCAGACAGACAGACAGACAGACAGAGAGGGGGGGGACCTGAGGTTCATCATTAATTTCCTCCTGAATGTGAACACGATCATCAATTGTCGTGTCACCCTGGTGCTGGAGGAAGGAGACAGGGAAGAGGAAGAAGGAAAGAAGAGGAGCAAAGGAGATAAACATGAGAACACAGGAGAAGGAAGGATCGGAAGAAGGGCAGGAAGGGGAGAAATGAGAGAAAAACTGGAAGATTTAAAAAACGGTGGTAGAAGGAGAAAGAGCGAGAAAAAAGAAGGAAAGATGCTGTTAAGAAGGCATGTTGAAAGACTGCGAGGCATTAGAGAACGAAGAGTAAACAATAAGAACTCTGGCTATGAAGAGAAGGTAATCGGGGAAGAAATGATTTAGCCTGACACAAAGGTCAGGCATTACAAGAAGAGAGATAAAGTGCCAAGAGAGACGTTTGAGGCGAGTAAGGAAGAGAGACGTAAAACAGATAAAATGAAGTCTTTTAGCCTACAATGAAGTCATGCACTCAGCCATAGTGTGGTCAGTTTGTTTTTTTCTTGAGTGAGCTGTGTCATTCCCACAACCTTAATGTTTTGGTTCCAAGAAATGCGATGAGCCGTAGTTATGGGGTAGGAATAGGGTATCATGGTTATTCGTCAAGTCCATCCTCCAGTATGACTACACTTGGTCATCAGCTGAACCAAACGGATTGAGCTCATTGTCAGGTTGCTAGAACAAACACACTATTGTCATGCCAATAAATCAAACAGTGCGTGGTGTGCTTGGAGAGGGTAGCTCAGGACTGGAGCTGTGGCGAAGTTGTGTTGTTTGATGACGGTGTTGTGGTGAAATAATGTATACTGTTGCGGTGATATAGTTTGTTTCTTTGTGGTGATCAAGTGAGTGGTACTATGAGTTGAACTGTGTGTGCCAGTACGAGGTGGTGATTTAGTGCTGGGCTATGTAGTATAGTGGAGCATGGTGACCTGACTTGTGGTGATGTGGTGTGGTGCTGGAGCTGTGGTGTGCAGAGCTGACTTGATATCGAGCGAGGTGATAGTGTGACAGTGCGTGGTGATGTAGTGACACATTGTGAGGTGACATGTATGGTGAGGTGAAAAATTTGCAGTGATGCTTGTGACTAGTGATGTGAGTGTAGATATGTTGTGACAATGTTTGCCGATGTTCATGGTGATAGTGTAATGCGATGTATAATCATGTGGTGTATAGTGAAGGGAGTGTAGGTATGTGGTGACACTGTGTGGTGATGGTTATGATGATGTGGTATGAGCTGATGTAGTGGGTGAAGTGTAGTGATATGGTTGTAATCGACCTCAGAAAGTATGTGCTGGTTACCATGAAATATCAATAGTTATCTCTTCCTGTGCCTCATCTTCCCACAGTTTTCTCTCGAATTCTTTCTCCAACACACTTTCTCATGTGTTCTTTCCTAGCTCACCATTTCTTATTCCCATTTCTCTCCCCCAGCTTAACATTTAATAAACTCCTCACCTCGCTCACCTTTCGTTTCTGCTGTCTACATCCAACAATATGTGTACACCTTTCTATAAGCTCTCTTTCTTTCTTCTCCCTCAATCCCAATGCTTTCTCCCAACATCCATCTTTCCTCTTCTTCCCTCACTTCTCTACTTCTCCCTCCCTCTTCAACTTTTCTGACTTTCTCTGCTCATTACTTTTCTCCCGCTTCGTCTCCCCACACGTTCTTCCATTTCCACTCCCTCCCCTCACTTCCTCACTACGGCTGTCTCCCCACGCCCCACGCCTGACTCGACTCAGCAACTGGTCCATCAGCGTCTTAATGCGAGCAGTTTAGTGGGACATGGCCAGTCGCCTCTCTGACTGCGCGCTGTCGGGGTAACGGCGGGCAGGTTGTATCAGGGAATTAAGAAAGACTCAGGTGGTTACGGATGGAGAAGGGTGATTGAAGCTCAGGATAATTATGGCTTGGTATGGTTATGAAAAGACTTCTAACGAGTGGTTAAGAATAGGCTTGACTGTAGGAGTTAAGAATAGCTTAGTCGTAAAATTCCACTGGGGTGGCTAAGAAAGTAAGGGTGGTTTAGGAAGGAGTGAACTGGGGTAGATAAAGATGGATATGACCACCTAAGTAGGACTAAGATAGCTGAGGATGAACAGGGCTGGTTAAAGACGAATTGTAATGGCTAGAAATAGAGTTTACACGATGGGCTAGAATGGCCTTGAAATTGTTAGGAGATTTAGAAGTGGACGAAGATTGAAGGATTTAAAGGGTGGACAGAAAGGGTAATGGTGAACTGGAGGGCTTTAGGGTGGCTGAAGTGGTTAACGATGGACAAGACGCTAGGCGAGTAAAGGATGGGGTTGGAGATGTTGAAAATTGACCGGGGGCCGGTTGGGTTAAAAATAAACCATTAGGATTTGGAATGGGCTGGAGGGGTTAAGGATGAGCAGGCAGCCGGGTGTTGTGGCTCCAGGACTTGAAGAATTAATGGAGGCTGTAGTATTTCAAATTGGTTTGGATGGATTATAGATGAACTGGAAATTTTAGCTGTTAAAATTTGCCTGGAGGCTTTGCGTAACTCAATGGACTGAAGGCTATAGGGATTAATAATTCTTTAGGCATTATCAATGGACTAAAGGCTTTCAAGGTAAAAGGGAATTTGTCAAGCATACATTATACTTGTAACTCAAAACGCTATTACTTCTTTATTTGTATTAAGATTTGATGGATTTAAATGCCAATTTACATATTTATGCAGCTCGTTTGTGACTGGAACATATTTTGTAAATTTCTAATAATTCAAAGTCTACTTCGTACTGACAAAAAGAAATTTTATGAGTTTATGAATGCATTTTTTTCCTCGAGCACAAAATTCTTGCTAAACTGCTTCTAGAATGAACTAAATTGGTCAAGAAATCAACCAATTATCCATTTCTTCATAAAAATTCAAGTCTTTCATGACAATTATTTGAACAATAACAACAAGTTATGACTCAAACCTGACCTAATTTAGACTCTGTTATAATATGGAAATAATTTTGTTTCTAAACAAGCCAAACTGGTCAATTACTAGCTAAGTTTCAGCATAGTTTACTTTTAAAATCTAACATTTTCAGGACACCTTAACACCTCACAGAATATGAAAACACATTCTGTTTTCTACCTCCTGAAATGATTCTCCAAGACACATGAAGTTTGCCATTAATATGCTATTGTAAAGAAGGAAAAAGATGTATGAATGTGAACTCTTTACACTAAAAGATCTAAGCTTTATTCCATGCTATTTACTACGTTGGAATATACCGGTGATTGCAGGTGCATGGAATGCAGAACGTGGGATATGCAATACGTTCCTTGATTAGGGCATTACAAGTAAAAAACAGTGGCTCACTCTTGAGGATCATTAGAGTACCAGCTGTAACATGGATTTCCCTCACCCTCTAACTCAAATCTAGCTCTCCTCTCACCTTACCCCAACCCCCAAGAATATGCAAGGTAAATAAAATATAATTAAAATGGTGATATATATATATATATATATATATATATATATATATATATATATATATATATATATATATATATATATATATATCACACCATTTTAATTATATTTGAGTTAGGGGGTGAGGGTATGGTTAGGCTGGATGGAGGTTGTGGGTAGGGTATAGTGATTTGAAGTGTGTGGTGGAGGGACGGAATTACGAGGCTGTTGGTAGAGAGGATAGTACTGTGGTAGCTGGTCAGGGTGAAGAAATAAGAAGTGAGGTCCAAGGAGCTTGAAAAGGTTGAAGTAGGAGTATGCGATAGGACTGGAAAGTTAAGGGTATGGTATAAGAGGCGGATGTAGATAGGCAGATGGAATGTGGGTTGTGAGGTAAGAGCCTCGGAGCTGGGGAGCTGGATGCCTTGGCGTGGCAAGGTGCCTGAATGAGCACAGTGAGTGGAGGCCCATGTTAGTAACAGCATCAACAAATCCTATGATAAAGGTGAATATTTTTGGTGAGCAAATTTACTCTTTTAAGCTTTTCCTCATATATGCAAAACTTTTTCTTTACAAGACAAACATAGCAATGCTTCTTTATCTGCTCTGTTCCTTTCTTCCATCCTAAATTAATAGGTGAGATGAATACAAGCGGGATGTATATACCTCTGTCTTATGAATACTTTCGGACAACAAACATAAATTCCCCGTTTATTAGTGGCCAGGCCATACTGCTTTTTCTCAAAATTCCTTTTAAATGGCACATGAAGCTGATAGATGACATTAATTTTACAGCTGCTTGATCATAGCCAATGTAAGTATATAAGTGAGAATATTGTCCTCTTTCTCTATCCAAATAGTAACAAGACTGAGGCCCCAATACCAAAAGCTATGCAATGAAATGGTTTACAAATTTCACGTGGGTGAATAACAGAAGGCTATAACAAAAACATGATATAAATTTCACTAAATATATAACAGAGCAAACGGCGCATTCTGTCATAAATTCACTTCTTAATGTTTACTTAATCGAGTATTAAGAACGAAGTAATTATATCTTTCCTCTGAGGACAGAATGCCTGAATCTTTATACTTAAACATCCATATCCAGTGTTTTATTTTTTGTAATAAAGTTTGGTGATGTTAGAGTCCATGGCCTAAATGTACTAGTGGCACAGGTTCATCATAGTCTAGTGTTCAAGGCAACCTGTAATAATCATAGGATTCAGTATGAAAAGGACCTGTGTGAAAACAAACAGCCAAGTATATATAGGAGGATAATTTAATGTCTCATGCTTTTCAGACGGATTAATTAAATAACAAAAAACTGAAAATATAGCTGTGGAGCAAATGCTACTGGTAACAAAAGAAACAATTTTAATTTGATCATTTATATTTCTACATAATTACTAAAGTAGGATATCTGGGAGCAAGCAGCGAGTGGACACGCAACATAATGCTTGGTGCTGAATCTCCATGCAAGATATGGGAGGCATACCCCTCACTCTGGGAACGGAAAACCTCATTCCCTGTCAGTTCCACCCTGTTCGTTCACGACTACTGCCATATCCTCACGACATGCAGAGCTCAACAGTGGTTTGAAGGAAAAGCATCTGTGGCAGGTGGAGTGACCATGAAGTGCGGCATGCATCGCAATAAAAGTCTGTTGAGTCGGTCGACTACTGGACGGGAGCTAAACTGGCAGCAGACACCAGGGGAACTCATGACCCACACTCATGATCAGTAGAAACTTCCACGCCCAGTTTCACCTTCACAGCAGTGTCACCTGTATGACTGTGGGCTGGAAGTGCAGAGTCTGGGTGGATAAACTGTTGAGACAGAGCCGGTGAGGGAAATATATATATATATATATATATATATATATATATATATATATATATATATATATATATATATATATATATATATATTTGTTATCCCACTCAAAATGTGATGAACTTCACCCCAGCTTTGGGCGGGAAAACGTGCAGAATGATGGTAATGATATTTATGAGATTCTAAGCGAGGAAAAAATTATGTTTTAAAACATAACTTCACAATAAAAATTGCATACATTCTCATGGGCAAATGTGAATGCATTAAAATACTTGTGTACCTTAGTTTTCTCCTATTTAAAGCAGTGCAGTATCAAAAGTCTTTAGTCTAAAGAATTATGTGGAATTTGTAGTATTTATCACTGTTATGTCTACCTGATCTACTGAGGCATAGCGGGGACAGCCACGGACAAGTGCTGTTGCCAATCCTATGACAGGAACAATGCAACGAAAGCGAAATTAGAGTAGGAAGGAAACCAGGAAAAACAGTGAAACTTGTTAAATTTGTAAGTGACGTGAAGAAATCACAACCTGATCCTGAAGTTGAGGAAACCTGAGTGGTAATATGACTGCTCACTATCCACTGCCCATGGGCAATCACCAACCTCACCACCGGCCACTCCACCTCCACTTATGCAGTGTTGATTTGTGTGAAGACCTGTGGGATTTCAACTATTTATATGGACATTGTCTAGTTATTACGAGATCTGTTTTTCTCGTGAAACCATTGTAAATCCTCTATAACTAGCTATTATATTAATGTAGTTTTATTATTCATCACTACGGCATGCGAGTATATCAGTATTTTTTCGAATCATATAGCCATCCTATATTTTTTTTTAAGTTATCCAATCTTGTAGTTACCCAGTCTCTAATTATTTACTCAGCCCATCTTATTATTAAATGATCTAATTATCATTCTCTTCTGTGTGCACACTAATCTAGTTAGATATCTCCCTATTAACTAGTATGCTTTCTTTATTAGTATTGAGCATACTATCTGTCATATATTTCTTTTTATCCACTTCCATTGTCAGTGTTGTTTTATTATTCTCTTGCTTTATTAATCTCTATTCTACAACATGTCGGGACAAATCTTGCTTACCCGGAGGAGAAACTGTAATATGTACAGTAAGGGAACGGAGGTGAGGTGCAATGCTTTTTGCTGCGTTGTGATGATCTAGCCACTTGCTTGAATGCGCTGACTAGCGCTGACAGTTTGCCATCGCAAAATGCAGAGTAAGAAGAGAAAGCTGAGAAGATTGTTTTAAGTGCATAGATGCAAGAATCAGCGTAATGTGATGGCATTGGGTGAAAGTGATGTGCCCTTAGCTCTCTCTCAACGAAATTAGGAGAGACAGATATCTACTAGACTTCCAGAGTATAGGACGAACCTCTTCCAGTAAAGTAACCACCTGAGTTCCTAATGGTATATCTATAGTCCTACAAGCCCCATCTTCAGTAATCTGGCAGAGACTCATCCTACATGAGGTGGGCGTGAGGTAATGGGAAACACAGCAAATAGGTGTAAATTATAGGTGCAGAGAGAACAAGGACGGTGAGTGATACCTTAATATATAATGAACGAAGCAAGCGGGAGAAAAGAAATCAGTGATGCAACAATAAGAAAAAGGAAAGAACACGTGACAAGAGACATCTGGATAAATAATCATACAAACAGAACCACTGGCAGAGAATAAAAACATAAACAAAGGGAACGAGCAACAAAAATAGCCCTGAACGCAGAGGGAGACTGAAAGGAAGGAGACAGAATTGATTAAAGATGATACCTGAGCCAAGACAGGGATATCCCAGGGGAGCGAGGGTGAGTGAAGCTTATTTGACAGGGAGAGGAAGGGAGAGTCGGGGAAGAGTAGAAGGGAGAGGCACGTATGGTGAAGGTAGGGATGGAACGTACTGTAAGGGACACAGGGAGTGGGGGGCCATGTGGAGAGGATGGAGGGTGAAAGACTGACGAAGAGAGTGTATGTGAGTGAGGTGGAGGGTGGAAGAGGGAGGGGGAGACCGAGGATGAGATGGAGGGATGGGGTGGAGAGGTATATGAGAGAGGGGGGTGTGAGTTGGGAGCAGGGCAGTGAAATGGCGGGGGACAGGGCGACTTGGAGGCGATTTGTTTGTGGCCACCCCAAACGGGATTGAGGCGTCTGGCAATAGATAGATAGATAGATCTTATTTATTTATGTTGTATCCCTTTCTTTCTTCCTCTTCTCCTCTTTACTTTCCAGTATTTTCACATCAGTTTCTGTTTCCTATAATTCAGTTCTCGTTTGGTCAGTCTTCGGTGCAAATTCGCTAACATTCATTACTCCGCCCATAATGACCTTTTATGTCTGCCAGTCTTGTCTTTTCTATCCTTTTCATTTCTGTCTAGTCTCGCTGTTTACTCAGGCATCTCTCATGTCCGCTTAGAAAGTCCTCCTTCCAAGTTATTTCCCGTTTCTTTCTGATCCTAATGCCTTTTTTTTGTCCTTATCATCCAAAGTAACATGGAACAAAGGAAACATAATTCAAATCCGTCTTGTTCTTTGAGCACTGATTAAGATTTTGATACATAAAAATTTCATGACGATGTAAGTCTTAATATTACGTTTGGCACCTTCAAACGATCTGCTGAGAACTTGAGAGATTCTTCTAACAGGTGTTATAACCTTTAGTAACTCCTTGTCAACAGTCGCTTGCTCTTTGCTAAATATAAACGTTTTGTGCCGCAAGAGCAAGAATTAAAAAAAAAATAAAATAAAAAGGAAGAAAGAAAAATAGACGCTCATGTTGAAGGGGTAAAACCAATTTGTATGTGGAAATTGGCTGCAAGAAAGTAGATTCACTGAATGTAGAAGTTTTAATTAATTCTACCTTCTTACTACACTATAAACTTTTCTAGTAGAACACTGCTGGCATTATATTCCCAGTTGCTCGCATTCTCCAGTGTAATTTTAATAATCATTTACATTTCCTGCATTTTCTGAGGCTCATTTCTACCTCACATCAAACACTTCAATTACGTACACATTCTCAGGTTCTCTCTCTCTCTCTCTCTCTCTCTCTCTCGTTGTATATTTTCTGATATTATTTCACCAGGATTATCATATCCATCCCACACACAGGTTCCCCTTACTGTACACTCATGCAGTACCTGCTTTCCTTTGTCCTTTCCCTCGCTGCCAGTGTTCTCTCTCTCTCTCTCTCTCTCTCTCTCTGTTTCTCAGCACCATAATCATCTCCTCATTCCTTTCTGCCATTCACTCTTCCTATTTCTTTAATTCTCGCACATTAAATGAAGATATATGTACTTCAAACCCATCCTCATAACTCATTCCATGTTTTAAACTCACTTGTCGTCAAACTAAGTATCAGGCGATTCTTATTTAATGTTAGTAACTATGTATTTTTATTTCCAAGATTAGTTGCACTGTGATGTAAGGCAAAAGTTATTAGAATTAATGAGTGAAGACAAAAAATGACAGCACAATAATCAGGTGTAGAAGATCACCAATGAATGGCAAGAAAAACAGACTTAGAGTGTGCTATTTAGGAAGGTGGAGTGGGATGGAATAATGTCCTCCACGTTAGAAGGATAGTAATACATGATTTTTTTTTTTTATTACAAGCAGCCTGAATGAGGTCCTGGGGTATTGTGTGAAGACAGATAATCAGATAGACGGACAGGCAGGTGGACAGGAAAGCAAGAGAAGTAGACATTTAAGAAGAGGAATGATTGGGCTTATGTCTATTTACTTTTTGAGAGTCAGTACTGCAAATAAATTCTTTCAAGTCCCAATTTTTATTTGTCCTGTTCTCCCCTAGAGCATGACCAGCAGTCAGTGTTACATCCAGGTCCCCTTTGGTACCGCTTTGTGAAAACTGAGAAAGGTAAACAAACTTTCACCAACAGTCTGACCTACTTGGTTATGGAAATCAGGTTCATCCAGCTGCGAGCCGGATGTGCTGGCGAATGAACCACCGGCTTCCCAAGTGAATGAGGAGAATGGCATACACGAGATGCTGGGAAGGATGAATAAAAATGACTGATTACACAAGGAAGCAGGAAGGCGGAGGAGCCACTTTACATCATTTCTCCTCAGACAACTCTGGGCTGTGGCAGGGTCGGTAGGGGATCAGGGTGTCAGGGGGCTCGTGGAGTGACGGCTGTGGGATAGGGTGGCAGATAGACAGGGTGGTACTGGGAGGAAACGCTGGCTTAGGGGACAGGGTGACATGGAGAGCAGGGGAGCATGGTAGCAGGGGCGACAGGGTGACAGAAGAAGGATCAGAATGGCTAGACAAGTTTGCGAAAAGGGTACAAAATAGAAGAAGGGCCTAGTACGAGGAAAGAATCTAGAGTTACAAGCTCCTTTGGTCACCATTTGTGTACCTACAACACACACACACACACACACACACACACACACACACACACACACACACACACACACACACACACACACACACACACACACACACGCTATCTGACCCGCCACAAAGCATTGCCGCACCAGCAAAGATACATCCAAGCTCAAGAAGGAGGAAAGTTCTACACCAGTGCGTGTATGGGCAGCTGGTTTATATGGCAGGGGAGGTTACAACGCCTTAGAAAAAGTACATTGACTCCATATTACATCAACGTTATGATTTAGACTACAGTTCTGGTGTAAAGTGGAATATTGTAGAGGTGTTTGTAAGATACAGAAATGCGCCGTCTGTTGTTACTGAACTCATTCCAGCTGTACATTTGTCATTCTCTTTCACGTGCGTCCTATACGCGTGGGGATGTGGGATGGGGAGGAGATGATGATGATGATAACATGTATACTACTGATTGCGTCTCTGGTGGCTGTGTATCTGGCTCCATTGTGCGCTAGTCTCAAATGATGCAGAAACTCTCTCTCTCTCTCTCTCTCTCTCTCTCTCTCTCTCTCTCTCTCTCTCTCTCTCTCTCTCTCTCTCTCTCTCTCTCTCTCTCTCTCTCTCTCTCTCTCTCTCTCTCTCTCTCTCTCTCTCTCTCTCTCTCTCTCTCTATATATATATATATATATGTGTGTGTGTGTGTGTGGTGTGTGTGTGTGTGTGTGTGTGTGTGTGTGTGTGTGTGTGATTTTATTTATTTGTACAATAACCTGGCGTGGCCCAGGCCAATAAGGAGGACACTCTAATTCTATTTATTCTAGTTCAGTCTTTCTTTCTACTCAAGAAAGACCATGTACCTCTGATGCTGCTTTTGAAGAGGGACTGTGAGAGGTCTAGGAACTTTCTATTTCAGCTTTCGCTGATTAACGCACAGTATTTGTGCGCGTTTGTTTGTTATTGCCGGTAACCTCAAATGAACTCCGACCAGTGACCTCAAATGGCCTCGGAGGTCAACCTCACATTGCCTATGTCCGAACTAGACGTCATGTGGGTCTCTATGCCAACAACTGGGCTGCTGGGTCCAGTCGTTCGAGCTTGTATTACCTGTGCCCTCAAATGACCTCCGACCAGTGACCTCAAATGGCCTCGGATGTCGACCTTACATAGCCAACGTCCGAACTGGAGGTCATGTGACTCTCCATGCCAAACGTTGGGCTGCAGGGGTACTCAGTTTTGCCCGGGCCAAAAAGGCGAATATTCTCCCGGTAACCTCAAATGACCCAGATCTGAATTTGACCTCCCTAAAACTATCCTTGGGTCACCCTGATTCAGAATATATATAGGATTGGGGATCTCTGGCCCTTGGTTTGGGAGTGATTGAAGGACAAACAAACAAACAATCAACGCGGCTTATATATATATATATATATATATATATATATATATATATATATACAGTAAGACTTCTGCTGGATGTCTTATTCATCGCAACTTCCAAAGAAGCAGTAAAAAGATGGAAAATGCTCTGAAAAACATACTGAATTACGAATTTTCGGTCCACCTCAGGCCATCATTAGGCACTTCAGTTTTCCTGTATTACTGGCTATTCTGAAAAGTTTTGCTTTTTTATGACTGAGACAACATGCCTTCTTCAGTTTTCAGGGCTTCCTTCTCAGACCTCCTTTCCTCATCCCTCACACCCTCCACCCCTCTTCTGCCACAACTAATCATTTTCGTGTTCCCTTTTCCTTAACATAACTACATTCGAAGGGAATAGTCCTTCCTTCAATTATAGTTTCATTTTTGTTTCTCTTCACAGATTCCTCGTTCGTTTTCCTTCTGTGCTTCAGCTTATTTCAGAACTGCTTATTTCTCCTTTCACAGTCCCCGATCTGCGTTTCCATTTTTTTTTTTTTTTCATTCCTCCTGCATGCACAGCTTCTCTCTAACACTACATTAATTTCGTCCCCTTCCTCTCCGCTTCTAACTTTCCGAATCTTCTCTCTCCACGATCCTTCTCCATTTCTGTCCCTATCTATTGCTAGACGCTTTTATCTCATAAAAGGTGGCCACAGACAAATTGCCTCCACATCGCCCTGTCTTCTGCAATTTGGCTGCCCTACCTCCACCTGACACTCTTCTATATCTCTACTCCATCCCTCCCTCCATTTTTTTCCTAGGAGAGCCCACCATTCATTCACTCGTTGTAGGGTTACCGTTAAGTGACTCTGCACTGAGTGACTAGCCAAATGATTCCTGTAAGACAGGATAACCTTTACTGCGCAGAGTGGTATCTATATAATAAAACCACGCGTGTTCCCTAAGCAATTCAGTTGACTGAGGGTAATTGTCCCGTCCTGTAAAATTAGTTAACTAAAAATACAACAGAGAAGCAGTTCCCCTTTACTTCCCATTATTCCCCTCCACCTACCCCCTCACAATTCTTGTTTTCTCACCTCACAACTCTCTTCTCTCCCTCCCTCCACAACCATTAACTCCTCCTTTCCCCTGGGCCACTGACCGCGCCGTGTTCTTGGTGTGTAAAATATTAAACACTTCATCACCGAGACTCGGCCAGTGATTACTGAAGCAACACGCAATTCTGGCCAAGTTCTCTGCTTCCAGAAATATTACGTGTGAGTTTATACTCGGGTTATTCATGTTATCCGGTATTTTTCTCAGATGGACCATTTTGCGTCTTACGCTCTGAATTTTACACAACTGACAACTGATATATATATATATATATATATATATATATATATATATATATATATATATATATAGAGAGAGAGAGAGAGAGAGAGAGAGAGAGAGAGAGATGTGTGTGTGTGTGTGTGTGTGTGTGTGTGTGAGAGAGAGAGAGAGAGAGAGAGAGAGAGAGAGAGAGAGAGAGAGAGAAACAGAGACAGACAGAGACAGAGACAGACGGGGGGGGGGGGAGGAGCACATCCAGAGTCAGATTTTTATCACTTTTTATGCTTAGAACAGACGATATTACTCAGCAGTAAATGGTGGTAGTTGTGGTGGTGGTGGTGATGATGGTGGTAGCTTTGATGAAGATTGTGGCAGTAGCTGTGGTGGTGGTGGTTGTGGTGGCCATAACGCCATAACCACCACCTTACCTATCAGTACTAAGAGCCAAAGCCAGGGTGTCAGTCCAGGTCAAAGCTTGTATAGATAGATAGAAAGATAGATAGATAGAGAGACAGAGAGATAGATAGATAGATAGATAGACAGATAGATAGATATACACAATGAACACTTCAGTCATAGCAAAGACTTATACAATATTCTTTTTATCGAAATATTATTCTGGTTATCTAGGTACGGGCAGATTTTAATTACATTGTCGTCTCTCAGCTTCTGCTAATGATTCCATTATGGTGCAGGATTTTCAGACAAAAAACTGTGAAATTTTTGTCATTGCTCATTTCGCTAATTTTGCTCATTTATTACAATCTAGGCAGCAGCGACCAGGTCCGTTGTATTGTGGTAGCCCTGAGGACACACACACACACACACACACACACACATTCAAGCGCAAGCGTTTGTATTCCTACGTTCAAGTTAACTCGAGTCTCCTTCCCAGTCTCTCACAATAAGTCATTACTTTTATGCCAATATCCTGTTTGCCACAATGCACACATCCTCCCCAGCTCATCCACATTCACCAACTCCTTAACACACATCCCATACTACTACTACCACTACCTCTCAGCGCTACATTTCAGCTCATCTCCCTCAGTTTCACACAAATCCACCAGTGCATCTTTGATCACCTTCACAGTCTTCAATATCTTTCATTACCCCACCATTTCGTATCAATGTCTAGAATATACTTACTGGCTGGAATATGCTCACTGCCTAGAATATGGTCACTGGCCAGTATATGCTCACCAGTCTCCGTGCTTCAATACTCTGACTGGACTGGACTGAATTGGAAGGCGTTTGGCACCGCCGCCGCGGTCGTGGAGGATGTGGATTACTGATAGTGGGGCTGAGATTGGACCATGGTATATTGGGTAGGCAGACTCAGAGCTTGCTGTGTGGAGTGGGGTTGTGATTTAGTGGTGTGATGTTGTGGTGTGGTGTGGTGTGGCATGGTGTGATGGTAAAGGTATGGTGTGCTGGTGATATATTACGACGCCGCAAGCAGATTCAGGCTGTGCTGTCTGGTGCGATGGTGTGGTGTGATGTAGCAGTTAGGTGTGGTGTGGTGGGGTCTGGTAATATGGATGGTGATGTAGTCATAGGCTCCTCTATGCTTCCGTCTCACCTACCGTTTATAACACTTGTTCCCCTCCATATCCATGTGCGAATACGCAAGCGCGAACTGGAGAACAAGTGATTTTACATGTAAGTATCCTGCCTTTTTCTAAGGACTTCCTATATTCAAGGATTCCACAACGTGAACAAAGTGAAATCACACTGACAGTTTTAGGATGGAGGAAGGGTTGTGGAGATGGTAGTTATGAAGGGTGAAAATATCAATTCTCAGGCAAACTCGCCCCTCAATTAGCTTTCCAATTGGTGCCCATGCGCAATAGAGTTTTGCGGTAGTCAAGGCTACGGCGACACTGGCTCAACATTCCCCATCGGCTTAATATCCCCCTGCCCCCTTTTTTGTGTGTGGGGGGGTTACTAGGCATTTTCTTCCAGTTCAGTCTATTTACGACGAAATCTCTGTCTGAACTCCTAAAGATGATTGTAGTCGGTTAGGATCAGCAACGAAGTAGCAGTTCGTTCAACGTATTCTGTCATAGTCACACCCAGAGAAGAAAATAAGGTAAGCAGTCATCGATAAACTGGACATACATGTGGACGATGTTGCTGATCTCCAGAAGACCATTACCCAAGTTAATAAACAAGATGATTTCATTAAATAAAAAACAACATTTTCCCTAGGGCATCAAGGGAAGGGAAAGAGAATACAATATAATTATCACAGGTGCTCCCGATATCCTCCAGAGCTTGGAGAGAGCAGCATCTGGCATCGGAAGAAAAAAAAAACGAAAATATGGGACAAGGTAGGCATTACAAAATGTACTCAGTGTTTGAAACTCAGCAACAACGATGGTAACAACGACACGGATGGCAAACCACGGCGACGGCCTCTCCTCCTCACCGTGGCAACCAAAGATAACAGGGATGCAGTACAGGAGATGGTCATAATACTGAAGACATCAGATGACAGTTACAGCAAGATTTACCCGAACAAGAATGTACACCCAAGCATTAGGCCAGAATGGAAGCGAGTCCATTATGTTGAAAAGATCGAAAAGGAACATCCGGAAAATGGTGGCTGCAGCATACATCCCAAAGCACTAGTGCAACAGGTGTAATGGAATGGTGTGGTAAGAGACAGGTGGAATCTTCAGGGTTTTTAGTAAGTCCACAGCAACATAGGAAAATACTGAAACTCCCTCGGAACACAGATGGAGTACACGCGAAATTAAACGAGAGACGTGTACAGGATTTGTTAATCCGATATGGTACATTACTCCTGAATGAAATAAATACCCCTTAAGAATATGTCTGTTAGCTTATGTTTATTGCAAAAATCAAAACGCTTCCCTCATCACAGAGGTACAGTGATTTTAGTAGAAATTTATCAGTGTGTGTTAACAGTGGAACGCTATTGAGGGTAAAGTCTGGCTTTAATTATGGTGTGATACAGGTGTTATAATCGGATTTTGTTATACTGCTTTTGCGACTCACTCTATTTTCAACACCTGGACACCAGTCCAGGAAAAGCTGTCAGTAAATAAGGGCAATAATATATATCTTATAATCCATGGCGTTAATGGCATATTCTGGGATAATGTTCACGAGTTAACTGCGCTAGCTAAGCTACGCTACGCTGCATTAATGCATAAACAGCCCCTCATATTCCTGACCAAGTACACACCTATAATCATTGTGCGTACGAGGTAATTGCAATGTGTGTGTGTGTGTGTGTGTGTGTGTGTGTGTGTGTGTGTGTGTGTGTATGTGTGTGTGTGTGTGTGTACAATAAAGTAGTTGTAGTTAATTGACATTTAATACAAGGGTTTCTCGAACGAAAGGGTATAAAAAGAAGGATAAATATGGGTGTTAAAACTGGATATGTGTATGATGCTTTGCAGTGTGACTGATCATATACATGAGTTATTACCGTATGCATTAGACAGCTATCTTACCCTATGACCATGCTCAAGTTCCTCTGAATTTATCTTTACCAGAAGCAGAAACAGATAATTCCCTTCGTTCACCCAAACTTATTGGTGACCATGTCTTACTAAGAAAATCAATGTACATTATACTAATAACAAACCAAATGAAATTAAAGTATGTCAGTCAAGAGACCTATATTAATGACATTCTTAAAATAAAACCAAATAATGATAGCGATAATGTAAATGACTTTGCTGACAGTGGGACAGGTGTCTTGCATAAGTGTTTTGAGGCAAGCGGAGTCCATATTGCTAGTGATAATGTAAACGCTAGCTGTCGCCCCAGACAATTTGGGATTTGTTTTTTTCTTAGGCTTTCATTTTCCTCCCATAAAAACATCCGTTAAAGTTCTTACTCTTGACTTGACGTACTGCAGGATCACAAATTTTATGTAAATACTAGTGCCCACATGGTAGCTTTGATTTTTGTAGGCTATTGCACTAGTTGTTGGTCGATGTTGGATTGCGAATCGAGGATATGGATTTCCTACTTTATGTCCACAGCTTGAAACATAAAAAGAACTTAATATTACCTGCCAACTTTGTCTATCATTAGCTTAAATCTACCTCACTGCTATTTTTTTTTTTTTATGTGTTCGACTCTAGACATAGGCTTCACAGCCTGCTATCAAAGCCCAGCAGTCCTACATTCCATATACCTCTACATGTCACCACTTCGGCGCTAACACCCACCGTCCATATTGAATACATGCTAGGGCTGTCTCATACAGGACTGGTGTATTGGTATTAGCGAGGGTATTTTTACGACATGTCGGCTGGTCTTCTGGTAGATCAGTAAAGCCTGATATAATGAAATTCAAATCCTTAAACTGTTCCCTGTCCCAGCGGGGATTTGAACCTGGGTCCGTTAGAACGGCAAGCCACCTCTCTACCGATTGAGCCACGCCTCCCCCAATTTATAGGAACACACACACACACGTGCACGCTCGTTTTATGTCTGCGAGCAAACTCTCCAAGGAAACTCGGCAAGAAAAACTTGTAAAGGGCCAGGGAAAAGGGAGAGACTGAAATAACACGGAGAGACCAAGAAAAGGAGGAAATGTGTTGAGGAAGAAAAGCGGCAGAGGAAGCAATGGCCGGTGTAAAAGTCAGTGAGGATACCGTAGGTGGCAGCGAGGGGTGTGAAGGGTTGCGTCTCATGTCACCAGCACATCACCAGGCTGGACCTTTCACGCATATCACTTGGGTGTGGGGCTTCGCGGTACATGTAGAGGCTGGCACACTGGCGTGGGAGTGTGAGGGTGAAGTGAGTGACAGAAACCGATGGGCCTATAGTCTGACAGATCGAAACGTAGGGTTTTGGTGGAGTCACCCCCTCCCTGCACTGTTGCCACGTTTCCGAGCTGACCTCTCCATCAGCGATGACCTTGACACTGTTTCCCTCTTGTGATCTCCGTTTTTCTAATACCCCTATACCCCTGCCACCAACACCCCCTATACCCCTACCCCCAACAACACCCCCATCAACAACACCCGCTATACCTCCACCACCAACACCTCCTATAAATATAGACCCCCACCATCAACACCTGTATAATAATTAGCCGTTGATAATTGCTATACTTTTATTGAGAGCATACATTCTACCCTATTGCTCAAACTCCCTAATCTTACAATCCCATCTGTCTTAATCCTTCCCACTGCCTTCGTTCCTAAATCCCTTAATTGATCTATTTTTAACCTAAGTGTCCCCACACCTTTTAAACCATTTACCTCTCTGTCACTATTCTCCACCATATGTATCAACTTGTATTATATTGTGTATAGAACTTTCATACTGTATGCTGTACTACTGTATAATGTATAAGAATACCCACTGTTTAGTGGAAATAAAGTTTTATTATTATTATTATTATTATTATTATTTCTCTCTCTCTCTCTCTCTCTCTCTCTCTCTCTCTCTCTCTCTCTCTCTCTCTCTCTCTCTCTCTCTCTCTCTCTCTCTCTCTCGCTAGATTTTTGTTATGTGTCATCCATGGTTTTTTACTTCCATTTTTATGTATGGATTATAATTTTGACTTTATTTCCGCACCACCCTTGAGGTAAAAGTCACGGCGCGTTTTTTTTATAGAGGTTTCCCCAATAGGCCTAAATCCTGTAGGGGGTTGGTGACCTCCCACAGCGTACACACAAACACGTGTCGCGTGAGTGCTGCCACCCCAGAGCTGTTTGATATATTTATTTTAATTATGAAAGGATCGCCTCTTCCCACTTTTATCCCTTCAAATTTTCTTGCAATTATACTTGCTAAATTAATTAGCAATGTTAGAAGTGTTGGGGAAGTAAATAATAATTAGAATATTTTTAGAGCAACACTGCCAAATTTTTATGCCACGTTTCTCTATTATCGTATAATATAGTATGCAGAATAGTTTTATTCTTCCTTGATACATGTCAGCACTTTCATTACAGTTATATTAGTATGAGTTATGTTTATGTATCATTCCTACTACACAAACCACAGGCGTTATACATCGTAGGGTTAGGAAACATGGCAATAGTGTAGGGAGGGGGTGACTCCACACAAACCCTATGTTTCGAGGAGGAACACTATAATGCCTGAGAGAGAGAGAGAGAGAGAGAGAGAGAGAGAGAGAGAGAGAGAGAGAGAATGGAAGGAGATAGGAGAGAGGAATGACTGACTGGAATATGTGTCGGTGAATGGCATGATGTTCAGTTATACAAACATCACGTGCCACCTATATATATATATATATATATATATATATATATATATATAGATATATATATATAGTTATATAGATAGATAGATATATACAGTATATATATATATATATATATATATATATATATATATATATATATATAATCAGGAAGGGCATCCTGCCATAAAATGCTACAACTCCAATCCAAAGTCCTCTACCCAGGGGCAACGTCTTAGCCTTTCGGGGATACCTGGCTTTAAACCACCTTTTTTTATTTTAATATATATATATATATATATATATATATATATATATATATATATATATATATCATCAGCCATTTGTGTGTCCACTGCAGGACCGGCCTATCCCAACGGAAGTGGGGACGATACAGCCAATGTATCTCTACCAAGTGGGTCAGGCTGTCTAGCAGAGATTGTATGTAGGATGTGAAGTGCTTGTAAGTGTAATTGTAATGTTGGAGTGGCTTGGGATGTATGTGTAGTCTGTGAACCAAGTGTAATAGGCCCGCGCAAGCCGACTGGGTGCAAACATACTTAATAGTAAGCGACATCGATTCAACCACAGCACCCCTGATGTCCGCCAATGCAGTACGTGGCCTGAAGAACGCTCCCAAAGTTTATTACCCTGGCGGAGAGCGAACCCTCGTAATATATATATATATATATATATATATATATATATATATATATATATATATACACTCAATGGACTTGTGACATGGAAAGCGTAGTTCTATGAGAAAGACCAGTGTGAGAACATAATTGCTAACGTTTCTAAATCTTACCCATTCCATTCTCAAACTTATTATGTAGAAATGTGAAATATAGAAAATTTAAGAGAGAAAAGCCGTACTGAAAGTGCTGACAATGTTAGTAAAAACGATTGAAATAACATCATGTGAGCAGAGTCCAATAAAATAACCTCACCATCACTCAGGCATACCCCACTCTCTCTCTCTCTCTCTCTCTCTCTCTCTCTCTCCTTAATGCTCCACCAGTGCGTATTTTGGCATTGTCAACTCCACACTACATACCTTCTTGTCCCTGTGTTTTTTTCATGTAAGCAACTTTAGCGTTTTTTTCTTTTGCCACAGTAGTCTCTATCGTTCATTCTTCTCAAGAATTTTTCACCCTATTTTACGAAATATACAGTCGTCTCTCCTGTCTTTTCTTTATTTTCTACTACGTCTGTCTATTCAGCCCATACTATGTCACGCATTTCTTTCCTTTCCTTCCACTATAAAATTTCTCTCCGACTGTGTTGACGGGAGCTGTTGTGATTGACGTGACGTCCTGACTGGCCTGTCCGTCATCCAGCCACTGAGCCACGTTTGACACTGAGCGTCACTGAACGTAGCGCAACTGAGGTTGTATGAAATATTCCAGGCTGTGTCAGGGATAAGGCAAGGCCGTCAAATAATTTACCACGGCACGGCACTGACAGCCTGAGTGTAGTGGGGCTCTTTGTTCTGATTCCCTTCCTTTCCTTTCAAATGCCTCTCTTAGCCCTGCTTTCTTCTCCATTCTCCCCACTTCTACCTATTTCTTCTTATTATTTTTCCCTCTCTCCTTTCTTCTTAGCCTCTGTAGCCATGGAAGAGATGTTAATTCAGCTAAACTTCCATTCCAGTAATAAACATCCTTTCACCCTCTCTCCTTAGTTCTTCCTTCCCTTCCTTCTACCCCTTCTTCTCCGCCTGCTGCTCTCTTTCCTAGACTTTCTCTCAACTCTTCCATCGCCCTTCACATTTCCCCCTTCATTGTTCAGTATTCTCTTTTTTTTTCTTTTTTTTTCTTTTTTTCTTTATTCTCATTCCCCCTCACGTTGGGTAGAATTTAACTGTCGTGGTGGTGTAGTGTTTGGGTTAGTTTTTTTTTTATTTGATTTTGTAATCTTCTTATTGCTGTTGTTGTTGCTGTTGCTACTGTTTTGTTGGTTCTGCGTTTTGATTATTTACAAGCTTGTTCTCCAAAGCTTTAAGGATGTGGTTTTTCTTCTGCTATTTCTTTCGTGCCAAGTGTGAAGAGCAAGAGTTTAGCTACTATGTCTTTGGTGTTTTCTTGATATGGTTGTGTCAGTAATTAATGATCTTTCCTCACGTAACTTTAACCACCATAGGACAGAATGAAATGCTTGGAGGCTTTAACTCTTGATTACATACTGAGTCATTTTCTTCTTCTTTAAAGCTGTTTCTACAGTACAGTGTTAGAGTATTTATACGACCTCTGATTAATAGCCTGTGATTACATATTGTTATATCAGGGCACTTTACTGGCTACGGTTTTGTACCACTTTAGGATGCTGTGGATGATTTTATCGTTCATATATTGCTCCGGTATGTTTATGTCTCAGAGAATTTTTTCTCCATTTGCATCTTCCGTTAGTGCATTTTCTATTGCACTTTCCATGTTTTTTCTCAGTCGCTTGATTTCTCTTCATTGGACTTTTTTTTAACTATTGCTTTAAATAGGTTTCTCTCATTTTAACAGATATTTTCCAAACGACAGTTTTACGGTCATATTTCCTGATTTTGTTGTTTATGCTCCTATGTTTCCTCTCACTGTACTGTGTATGTTGGGACCCATAAACTTCCTTGAAAGACTTGTTATTCAATCACCTGAAATGAACAATTCTTCTTTGAAATATAACATTTCTTCGACATAGAGCAAAGTTGGCATATCCAGACCCTTCCTAATTTTATCGCTGTTAAGTCCATTTTGCAACTCCTTGCACCTACTTAGTAAGAGGCGTTTGTAAATATTTCAGCTTTTTCTGTGCATTTTTGTCTGTTTTCAGGAGCAGTTATCCTTCTATAGCAAAGTACTCCTAAGTATGCTGAAGCTGGGAAAAGTTCTGCTGCCTTCACTTGTCATGTGGTGAGAATGCTGTACCAGTTTTAAATGACATAATATTTTTTTTATCATTAATATTCAAAAGCGCCTTTCATCTGTATCTATAAACTGTTTTTACTGCTTTTTTGTGGCTCAGTATTTGATTATGTTGGGATTAGTTCCATCATCAGCATAGAAATGGCTGGAGTATTAAATCATTCGGTACTACAGTCAGTCAATCTGCGGCTCAGTTTACAGAATCAGTAAATAAGCTATGACAGCAGTACTGTTTATTTGACTATTTCATTTTTCCTTATGGGGATTGGGGGTTTACCATTGGGGTACAGAGTGGTCTTTTCCTGTACAGATGTTTCACACTGTTTGGCATGCATACAGAATTCTACTAAATACATCTGGGCTTCCAGAGCGAAGGGAGATGTTTTGAACAGCTCTGTGTGTGTGTGTGTGTGTGTGTGTGTGTGTGTGTGTGTGTGTGTGTGTGTGACTGTCTGTCTGTGCGTTTAACAAAAGAAAATCTTTTTTTATCTGATTTCAGCCAATTTGGGTAAAGAGACTGAGGGACAAGCCATGAAGAACCTGTCATTTGTTTTTTAGAACAATAGGTCTAAGATCAAGAACAGGGCTAGATCAAAAGCTTAAAGCAAAAACTAATGTATATTTTTAAAAGTGTGTTTGATTCTGTCTCTGTTTATCTGTTTGTGCATTATGTGGGTTGGCAGAGTATAGAGAGGGTGGGCAGGGTTTGGTGGGTTGGTAGGTGAATGTGGCGGAGGAAGTGGGAGTCAGGGTAGATGGGTGAATAGGTGCATGGGTGGGAGGGTGGATGGGAGGAATGGGAATGGGCAGGATACGTGAATGGGTAGGTGGGTGGACTTTGTGGGTGAGTGGGTGGGTAGGAAAGGGGGAGGTTAAGGTGAATGGGTGGACAGAGAGGCAGATAGGTGGGTGGATGGGCAGAGTGGGTGCGTAGATGGATGGTTGGGCAGGGCAGGAGGATGTGTGCGTAACAGGAAAAGGAAAATCAGTCCATGTGAGTGAATATTCAACAGCAGGAATAGATCTACAGTATGTGGAATATATCCCTGGGGAAATGGGCTCAAGGGGAAGCATAATTTCATATGGTGAAATGGGTTTCCCTCAGGCGGATGACTCCACAGAATCTTAGGTAATGCCTGTATGCACGTTTATAATTGTTTACTAAAATGATGCCGGGAACCCTGGCAAGACAGCTTATACAATTATTATCTGGTTTAGATCAAAGTTCGGGATAAAGTTGAGGATAAGGCAAGAATGAAGTCATCCAATTTGGGAGCAGTCAAAGATCAAGATCACAAAACAAAATCAAAATTTATCATGTATGTATACTTGTAAACATATTATCTCAATTTTGTATCGATTATAGCCAAACTTGGATTGAAATATTTAAGTCCACTCAAGCAGTAAACCCATTTTTTAGAACAACAGGTCAAAACTCAAGGTAATATGACAAGGTCAACCGAAAACAGTTCTATCCAATTTAGGCCACGCTTTGTGGAATGATTGAGGACAGACAAAAATAAAAGGATTCATCTCTGAGAACACTTGGTCAAAGCTGAAGGTCACAAGGAGGGATCAAAAGCTAAGGTCACAGGGCATTATTAAATGCAAACAGGTTTGATCTCATGTGGTGGAAGTGTTAGAGGTCAGGCAAGAACGATTGGATTCAATATTGAATACAATCAGCCAAAGGACAAAGTCACAGGGCAAGGTCAAAATTCTACCCATTTGTCTGTATGTGAACAAATTAAGAAAAAGGTTTTATCTGATTTGGCTCAAACTTGTTGCATTAATCAAGGACCACCTAAGAATTAGATCTACTATTTTTTAGTACAATAGGTCAAAAGTCAAGGTCACAAAGCAGAGTCAACTTACACAGGTTTAGTCGACGCAGACTAAACTTTGTAAAATGATTCAGGTTAAAACACGGAAAAAAATCGATTTTGAAACGAGTCAATCAAATATCAAGGTCACAAGGAAAATGTCATATTAACTGGGTATAGTTAACTCAAGCGTTATTAACCTGACGAATCAAACTTGGTGGAATTTTTTTTTTTTTATGTGACCAACTCTGGGCATAGGCTTCACAGCCTGCTTTCAAGGCCCAGTAGTCCTCCTACGTACCGTACACCTCTACATGTCACCACTTCGGCGCTAACACCCACCGTCCATACTGAATACATGCTAGGGCTGTCTCATACAGGACTGGTGTATTGGTATTAGCAGGGGTATTTTTACGACATGTCGGTGGGTCTTCTGGTAGATCAGTAAAGTCTGATTTTATGAAATTCAAATCCTTAAACTGTTCCCTGCCCCAGCGGGATTTGAACCCGGGTCCCTTAGGACTGCAGGCCAACTCTCTACCGATTGAGCCACCGCAAGAATGAAGTGATTCACTTCTGAAAGTGATCTGTCGGGAGTGAAGGTTACAGGAAAATATCAGATATTTGACTCTTAGACCAGTTCTTGGGAGCGGGCGCTCCCTGAGTACTCCTTATTGTTTTTTTTTTTTTCTTGTTTATAAAAACAAAGACCTATTGAAAGTTCACTGATACTGCATGGAGTTATCTCTTGTTTCTAAAACTTTTTTTCTGTACCGTAGAACAGTACTGTACATACAAATTGTCCATTATTTTTCGTATGGGGTTAATCTAGATATTAGCTCATGCGAACCTTGGTCAGAGGTAAAGAAAGCAGGGCAAAGCCATAGATTTACTGTTTTAACCCAATAAGTTTTTATTCGATCTGGATCAAGCTTGGTGGAAGGTTTCAATATTACTCGAAGTTTTCAGAACAGGTCAAAGGCTGAGTAGAATGGGTTCAAGGTCAGATAAGGATGAAATTATTCTACTTTGAGAGCAGTCAAAGGTCAAGTGTACAGAGAGGGGTAGGAGGTTCGACCCTAAGGTCCTTCGCCAAGGTCAATGTGCATCTATCGTGTGCAAGCATTTTGCTCATCAGTTTCGAAGCATTGTAACAAATCAAGCTACGAACTGTAGATCAGAACGGAGGAAGATGCTTCAGTTCATCACGTACGAATGATTATTTTCCAATTTGCTTCTTTACCATACGCCAAAACCACGGGTGCGCTTTGATCTTGTGAACAGGCATCTAGGCCGAGTGTTCGGGGCGGATGTTGCACTCCCTGACGAAGAAGTATGGGTACATTCTTCGCTTACTCATCTGTCATTTTATGATTTTGTAAGCCACATTTGTTTAGTTCCGCCTTCGACTCCTATTCAGAGCCATTTAATAATTTTCTTTTTTTATGTACGTTTTTAGACTGATCCTGTTCTCATTTGTTGCTCAAAACCTCTGTATCTAGAATAGGGTCTATTAATTTGCTCTCATACGTTCGAATTCCTGTACAAATTTGATCATTGAGAGAGTGAGAGAGAGAGAGTGAGAGAGAGAGAGAGAGAGAGAGAGAGAGAGAGAGAGAGAGAGAGAGAGAGAGAGAGAGAGAGAGAGAGAGAGAGAGAGAGAGAGAGAGAGAGGATGGAGGCGTGAAGAAGAAACGGAAGGAATGGAGATTGCTGAGTGGGAGAGTGTGGTAGGAGAGGAAGGGAATGTAGGAGGGGTGTAAAGGAGGGGCGTATAGCTGGCTCAGGCTTTGAGGTTTGAGGAGGAGAGGCTGTGCAACCTCAACACCTCTACCAGTCTGTAAAGGGTGGGAGATGGAGAAGCGAGGGAAAGGGGAAAGATGAGATGGATAGGGAGAAACGGGAGAGGAAAGAAGGGGGAGGGAGGAACGAGGAAGGGGAGAAAGAAGGGATAGAGATGGAGAAATGAAGGAGGGGAGAAGAGGAGGTGAAGCTGGAGGAACGAGGGAGGGGAGAAAGAAGGGGTGGAGATGGAGAAATGAGGGAGGGGAGAAGGGATGGAGATGGAGGGATGAGGGACGGAGGAAAGAGGGGGCGGGAATGGAGGAGTGAGATATTCCGCAAGTTCTGCTGAGTGGCGAAAATTCTTGGGATGCAAAAGTTTAAGTAAATTTCCTCCCCCACGGAAAGAGTCCAGATTTGAGTTATGGGAATTTTGTGGCACGCTGGATTTCTTGGATGCCCGAATTTCTATGTATTTGTTATGACATTGTTACAAAACATACAGTTACAATACCATGCAGATCATAACAAAACCAATACAGCATTTATTTATAATCTGCATTCATTCGAAAATCATCAGTAGTAAATTTAGTTCTTCACTAGGATGGCAACGATACAGTTTTTTTCATCCTACCTTGGGTGCGTTTCCTTAGCTTGGGAGACTTATTGATCTGGAGAGATTAAATTCACCCTTCATAAATACGTTTAGCATGAGAAATAATCCCTGATCTGAATTAAAAAAAAAAAAAAAAAAAGGAAGGCAACAAAAAAAATTTAAGAAAAGACACCTTAATTCGAGAGCAAAAAAATGGTTCAAATATGTCCTTTTCCTTCATCCAAAGTTTCCATTTCCAACGAAAAGCACACTCTCTGTTCTCAGCTTCCATGTTAAGATGATGGGGTGTCGTAACACTTCCTAAGCTTTGTTAAATCTCACTCTCTCTCTCATATAAACATAAATAAATAAATTATATATATATATATATATATATATATATATATATATATATATATATATATATATATATATATATCCATCCATCATCCAATCCTACGTTGCCCCATGAGAAGCGTAGGAGCCCGGGGCTAGGAAAGTTGGTCCTGGCATTTAAGATGAGAGTGACCAGCCTCACTCATCCCTGAGTGTCATTACGTGAGCAATAAACTCCAACCATCCTTTGGATATAAACCTTCACCGGCTCAATCCGATTGGATCACCTTATTACCCACTAAACCACCAGGAGCCAAAATTTGGTTATATGGTTACCACTCAGCGTAGTAAATGGTTTCCTGGTGTACAGGAAACCATTTGGCTTGTCACTCAGTGTAGAGTCACCCACAGGCAGAAGGAAGAGGAAAGAGTGAAGGAAAGAAAGACACAAGAGGGAGCGTAAAGTCACCCGCAGGCAGAAGAATGAGGAAAGAATGAAGGAAAGAAAGACAGAAGAGGATGGATGGAAAGAAGGATGGAGGAGAGGAAAGGGCAGACACCCGAGAGCAGCACTACATCAAGTGAGTGGATGGTGAGCGCCCCCACCTACCTCAACATTATATATATATATATATATATATATATATATATATATATATATATATATATATATATATATATATATATATATATATATATAAGTAATCTATGTTTCATTACACTTTAATAAAGTCTGCTTCAGTATGTAAATTGTGTCGCTTACGTACTGAGATATGTTTTTAAAGAATTACTTATAAATTTTACGTTCCTTTACCATTAGGCTGTAATACTACGGCCCAGCCTCTAACATTACAGGTTCCAACTGTGATCGGAATCGTCACAGCAGTTCCAGATTTCAGATTCACCGTCCCTCAGTTCTACATTTTATGAACTAGTCATATCTCATCCTATATCAGCATTCTGTAAGCGAGTTACGTGATGTGAAAGGTCATGAGTGGGCAGTTCCAAAATGACTGTGATGTGGAAGGGCCTTGGAATGAAAACTACAATTACCGAGATGTGGGTGGTCTTGGAGTGGCAGCTCCAGAGTCACTCTGACGCGGATGGTTGTGAAGAAGCAGTTCAATATTCACTGTGATGTGGATGATGCTGGTGTGACAGTTTCAGAGTTCCTGTGGATGGATGGTCTTGGAATGTGAGAGGTGAGGTGGAGTGAGACACGGAAAGGGAGGCAGGTCAATGAATAACTGAACAGACGGGAAGGAAATGAATGAGTTTGTGAGGCAGCTGGGGGGTGAGAGAATGACTTCATGAGATTGGGAAGGCATATATATATATATATATATATATATATATATATATATATATATATATATATATATATATATATATATATATATACTGTCATCTTATGACAATTCTCCCAATTACTTTATATGACAAAGACCCATAAAACAACTAGCCACAAAAACAATCACAACATACAAACGTTACCAGAACCCCTCACCCCACTTCCCGACACCCCTACACTAGCAGTGATAAAACACCTACAGTACATACTCATTTTACAGGGCAATACAACACTGCCATCAGAACATTTCATAGAACAAACCCCTCCTTCTGACGTCAGCTCATCAAAGGTATTTTTTTTTATTTAATACGACTGACGGGGTTTACCTAGCGATGTTTTGATCAGGAAATCATCCGGTCCACCTCAGTTTCCAGCTTACATTTGGGCTGGGTCGTATCACAGATGACACGTGCCCTGTTTGTAGAATGTGTCCAGCATGACCCAAATTATGAAGCACTGCACAACACATGCCACACAGACGCAAACACAGCATCAGCGGTGATGGGATCATGGGAATGGTTGCCTACCTGCGGCGGGAAGGTGCGCTGGACCAAACCAGACCGAGATCGGGCAAAATCAACAATAACAACAAAGATGATAATGATGATGATGATGTGGAGAAGCAGGGTGAAGAGGGTGCTCGAAGGTAGAGATATTCTCACTGAGAGAGAGAGAGAGAGAGAGAGAGAGAGAGAGAGAGAGAGAGAGAGAGAGAGAGAGAGAGAGAAAGGGGGGGGGGATTTCCGTCAGCATCGATGAAATATGTGGACAGTGGGTTTGTCTGAAAGAGACTAATTCATTTTTAACCTTTGCTACGAGGAGGAGGGAAACATTTACGAATACTGATTTCAAACATTTTGCTCTAACAAGATTCAAAGCATTTTACTGTGCTACAGTAAGAACAATCAAACACATTGCCACAAACAACAACCACATCACATACAAACCCACATGCCCCACCATATGCACGTACACCTCCACACATAAGACCACATACACCCCTATACACTCATTCACACACACACACACACACACACACACACACACACACACACACACACACACACACACACACACACACACACACACTCATTCACACACACACACACACACACACACACACACACACACACACACACACACACACACACACACACACACACACACACCATCACTCACACTGTCTCACATCACCACTCTCACCATTACAGTGTGGTGAGTGGCAATGTGATGGACTCTAATTAGGGGAGTCACTGGCGCACTATACCACATGTTGCCCAAATAAAAGCAAAACATTTTTCCATTTATATTTTTGCAGTTCTCCCCGGATTCCTCTCAAATTGAGAATTCTGTAACAGAAAGTTTATATTTAAAGTATTAACAGTTTTGCGTTTTCCTGTGGTCTATCGGTGCGCCATATCTCAGTATTTGATGCACAAACAAATGTAATCTCTCTCTCTCTCTCTCTCTCTCTCTCTCTCTCTCTCTCTCTCTCTCTCTCTCTCTCTCTCTCTCTCTCTCTCTCTCTCTCTCTCTCTCTCTCTATATATATATATATATATATATATATATATATATATATATATAATTTTATTATATCGCACTGATACTGCATTATTAAGCGTTACTCTAAAGATGTAAGTTACTAGGTAAGTGGTAAAGAAATCGACAGCAAATTGCAAGATCGCACTTCCATCTATGGGAATGGAGAGGAGTAGAAGGGAATCAAAGCGAGATCTACCCCGGGCTGGGATAAGGAACAGTTTGAGGATCTCAATATTGTTAAAGTTCTTAAGAGAATTTCCACAAGACCCACCGACATGTCATAAAAACACCTGCACTGACACCACCCCGCACGTCCTCAGTGGCACAGCCCTCCCATGTTTCAGTACGGACAGTTCGTTGTTATTTCCCAAGCGGTGGCATGTGAAAATATGATACTATCCAATGTCTGTACTTGGTAGGACTGCTAGACAATACGAAATGGGCTGTCTACAGTCTGCAATATAACTAAATTGAAATACATTTATCTTATGTTTTTGTTCCAATTAACTAACACTCCTTCACCTCCGGCTTTCATTCCAGTAGCCTACCCTACTCTAGCTCCAGTACCTCCTCCCCTCCTCCCCAGTACTTCATTCTCTTTCCAATACCCTATTCCAACTCTAGTTCCCCACCACACCCCTCAAGTAAACCACTCTCCCTAGAGTATCCCACCATCCGTGTAGTACCCCCCTCTCCTTCCAATACCAAACTCATCCTTCAGCACCATACTATCCCTCTAGTACCACAATCCTCCTCCAGTACCACAAAATCCCTATCCTTATATCAGTTCCCTGTTTCATTATGCTCCCTGTCATCACCATTGCCTGCCCTTTGATCCCACCTTCTTTTTGCCTTCCTTCTCCTTTACTCTGTTCTATTCCTTCCGTTCCACAGGCTATTTCCTTATCCCTTCCATCCCCACGCTTTCCACTTTCCTTTCACTCCACCCCCTCCCTCCTTTTTCCCCTGACTTTCTCCTCAGTGCTATTCCGCATCCCAAGTCCCCCATCACTCTCTCTCTCTCTCTCTCTCTCTCTCTCTCTCTCTCTCTCTCTCTCTCTCTCTCTCTCTCTCTCTCCGGGCTACAATATATAAGGTTAATGGCACAACTTTTACTTATTTAACTTGGTGGCCACCGTCTTCCTCCCTGCCGTAGTCTCATTAGTGCCCTTAAATAGAGAGAATCAGAGAACTTGCCTGAATGAGAGAGAGAGAGAGAGAGAGAGAGAGAAGGTACTAACGTCGAACAGTATCAGCAAAATATGAACGAAACACAAAGCTTTAGTTCCACCTACATACACCCAAGGCGCACCATACCCCACCATAACACACCACATGAAAACCCACTACCCTACATCACAGCAAACCGCCACAAATCACCCCACACCACAACAAGCCCATCACCTCACACCACATTATACCAAACAACATACCACACACCCTCCAGACCCACTGCTCCACATCACATCACGCCACACTACGCCACACCACTCCCTTTCCCATTGCCCTAAATCACATCACACCACACCACACCACACCTTACTACACCATACTTACCACACCACTCCCTTTCCTTGCCCATTTCCCTACAACACACCCCACCTCACCACACTACATCATACCACTCCAGATCACGACCCTGTCAGGCCCACTGCTCCACATTACACCACACTACACTACACGATTCAGTACCACAACTCCACAGCACTTTACACCACTTACACCACACCAGAAAACCTTGGTCCGCCCTCTTTAAGCCTAATACCCAATTCCACACCACACCACATTATACCACAACAAACCACCACAATTTGACACCATACCTCACCAAACCCACTGCCCACACCCCACCACACAACACCACTCACCACCACACCCGATCCCTGTAAGGTTCACTGTCCAGCACCACACCAGACCACACCACACCAAAGCAGACCCGGCTCACGTCAAGCCCACTGTCCCACACCAGGCAACGCTCGGCTAGACCCATACCACACCACTGTCAATTATCTTTGGTCTGCCAGTTTCAATACCGCACGTCATGAAGTATAAACAAATTATGGACTAGGCAAATTGGGTTACACTGGCATTTATATTCAAGATTTTTTTTTTTTTTTGTCACGTGTTTTATCTAGACTTTCAAACTAACATTCAGCTGCACCGATTTTTATTTATTTTTATAGCCACTCGGGGTCATTGTCAGCCTGCGATGTAATGATGCCTGACTCTGTGAAAGTCTGTCGTAATTCGATTATAATTTTTTGTGGCGAACCATCAGAAGTCGCCTGTTATGAGTCTGCACTGGCCGCATGTTAAACGAGCATTTGTGACAGGGCTTTGAGGGTGAAGCGGAAGGAAAAAACAGACGGAGAACAAGAAAGAGGTAGATGAATGAGACAAAGAAATACTTATAGAATAGTATAATTTGTACAGTGGTGCAGTAGATGGAAAAATAAAAGGCAGACAGAAAATATAGTGGAAGGAATTTAGTGGAAGGAATAGAGAGTAAGACAGGGTGGAAGTGAGGTTACCAGGGGAGTGAAAGATAAAAATGGTAGATTACTAGTGGAGAAGGGAGAAAAAGTAAGCAGGTGGAGAGAACACTTTAAGGAATTGTTGAACGTGGAGGATGGAAGTAATGCGAGTATAAGTGGCTGGGGAATGGCTAGGAGAAGGAGGGAGGTGAGAAGACAGGAAGAAATCAGTAGGATAGAAGTTGTGGAAGCAATGAAGAAAGTTAAATTGGGGAAAGCCCCAGGAATTGATGGAGTGTGTGGTGAAATGCTGAAGAATGGGGGAGAGATAGTAGTAGAATGGATGTGGAAGATGTGCAGATTGGCCTGGGAGAAAGGTAGAGTCCCGGAGGATTGGAAGTCAGGTATAAGTATTCCCTTGTACAAAGGAAAAGGGGAAAAAGAAGTGTGTGGTAATCATAGGGGCATCTGTCTTCTTAGTATAATAGGAAAAGTGTATGGTAGGATACTAATTGACAGAGAAAGAACAGAGGAATTAGTTGGAGAAGAACAGGGAGGCTTTAGGAAGGGAAGAGGTTGTGTTGATCAGATATTCATTCTTAGATCTTTAGTGGAAAAGTTTCTAGAGAAGGGAAAGAAGTTGTATGCGGCCTTCATGGATTTGGAGAAAGCATATGACAGGGTGGATAGACAAGGATTGTGGAAAGTATTAAGAATATATGGAGTAGATGGGAAGTTGTTGAATGTTGTGAAGAGTATGTATGATGGTGCTAAGGCTGCAGTGCGTGTGGATGGTGAACTAAGTGAATTTTTCTCTTTGAAGGTTGGGTTGAAACAGGGATGTGTCATGTCTCCATGGTTGTTCAATCTGTATATGGATGGGGTAATAAAGGAGGTACAAGGTAGGGTAGTGGATGTTGGAGTGGCCCTGGTGAGAGAGGATAGTGTTTGGAAACTCCCTGTACTGTTGTTTGCAGATGATACTGTGTTGTTGAGTGAAGACGAAGGGGAGCTGCAAGGCTTGGTGGATGAGTTTGGGAGAGTGTGTAAGAAACGGAATCTAAAGGTGAATGTAGGGAAAAGTAAAGTGATGGTCTTTGAGAGAGGTGAAGTCAGTGAATGTACAGCGAGGTTGGATGGTGAGGAATTGGAAAATCTGAGTACGTTTCAGTACTTGGGTAGTGTGATGAGTAAGGATGGAGGTTTGGAGGGGGAAGTGCTTGAAAGGGTACAGTAGGGAAGAAAGGTTGCTGGTTCTTTGAAAGCAGTGATAAGAAACAGGGAAGTGAACATGGAAGTGAAAAAGTTACTACATGTTAGTATTGTGATACCAACTCCAACGTATGGAAGTGAAGCTTGGAGGTTGTTGGAAGGACACAAGTCAAGAGTGAGAGCAGTGGAAATGAGTTATTTAAAAGGAGCCTGTGGAGTCACATGGAGAGACAGGCTGACGAATGAGGATATAAAGGAGCGTTGTGGTGTGGATGTGGATGTGATAGGAAGCGTTATGAGGAACACACTGAGGTGGTTTGGCCATGTGGAGAGGATGGAGGGTGAGAGACTGACGAAGAGAGTGTATGTGAGTGAGGTGGAGGGGTTAAGAGGGAGGGGGAGGCCGAGGATGAGATGGAGGGATGGGGTGGAGAGGTATATGAGAGAGGGGGGTGTTAGTTGGAAGCAGGGCAGTGAAATGGCAGTTGACATGGGGACGTGGAGGCGATTTGTTTGTGGTCACCCCAAACGGGATTGAGGCGTCTGGCAATAGATAGATAGATAGATAGAATGGATGGGGCTTATGAGTCTAAATTTTACCTTTAAAATCAAGAGGTTGTGAAAGAAAGAGAATGGGTACACAGAAAGCGAGGTGGCAGAAAAGAGTCAGGAGGCACACATGGGAGTATGTATGATGGCTAAATAGACTGAAGGAAGAAGATGGGGGCTTGTGATTCGAAATTCTGTATATAAGATAAAGAGATGGAAACAAAGTCCGAGGAAACACAGGTGGGAGTGTGCGTAATAATGAGATGGATTGAAGAAGGTCAAGGTGTAGAGCGAGAGCAAAAGTGTAAGAGCAACATAGAGGAATACGTAATAATGAGGTGGACTAAAAATCAAGAAAAGGGCACACGGAAACGACTGAAAGGGGTAAGGAGTTATAACTAAACCAGAAAAATATGCCATAGATAAGTCATTAGCTATCAAGGACAGACATGAACAGTATTTGCTTACCCACCGTTCATGGGATGTGGCGTCAGGGCGATGCATTTAAGTCAACCTTACTCACCCATGCACTCACTTCATATAGGCTATTCCTGTCAAAAATAATTATGAAAATATGACATGTATTGCATTAATCAGCATAAAAGAAGCAATAATAAAGTGACTACTGTTCTTGAGCCATAGTTTTAAGCCAATCATGCATATTTATTTTACCATATTCACACTTAAAAATGCTTACTATATAATCTTCGCAGTCAGCCTGTAGAGTTATTAGCAAAGCGAGAACGTTTTAAAATTTACAAGATAATACAAATTAATCTTTTTCGGTATTCTTGTTACTGAAATGCTTTGGTAACTTCAGTGTGAGCAAATTAGTTCTGCTGCTGCTCAGCTTGCACTGATGATTTTCAGTAAATTTTAGGGCTTCCAAGGTAGAATGCAGTAATAACTAGAATTTTTTTTTTCTCTCATTACACGTAAATTATGGTGCTCCAGGCAACTTTTTAGTGGTAGCAGTACCGGTCCTGAGTAGCACACAAGAACATGAACTGTATTGTCTGCAGCGGTAGTATGATGTAATATGGCACTGCGGTATTGTGTGGTGGGTTGTTGTCTTGGGAAGTGTGAGGTGAAGCAGTGTTACGTGGTTGCGTGTTGTAATGAATAGCTGCTGAACTCGTATGTATGATGAGTGGTAATCTCGTGATTGGAAGCTGAAGGAGTTATTAACAAGATGGAGGTAAAAAAGAAATAAAATTCAAGCAATCATGAAAGATGCTTGATAACTTGGGTTTTCGTGAGTGGAGTGAGTTGGAGTGTTGTGGTGAGGATTGTACCGATGTAATGAAGGTTTGGTACTATGGCGAGGGCTGGGGTGTGCAAGTGGTGACGTGGTGTGTGTTGTGTTACTGTGGTGAGGTTGTGGGATGATACTGGGTTACAAAGGTATGGTGAGGATACTGGAGTTGTGGCTGAAGGTTTTGGTGTGGTGGTGTGGATAAGGTTGTGGTTTAATGGCAAGGGTAGCGTTGGTGTGGTGAGGGTTGTAGCAGTGTGAGAGGTCAGTGTTAACTGGGATGGAAGTGATGGTAATTACTGTGACGTATCGTTACGGGGGATCAAGTTTAGAATAACACTGATGATAGTAACTAAACTTTCAGGAGTGAAACTGCAGCAATATAGATGTGGCAGTAATGAGGCTTTGAGCGTCTCGATGTTGCTGATGTGATATTACATTAACACAGGTGTGGTAAAAGTGAGGATGTAGCGGTGTTAAGGATGGGAGAGGACAAGGGAGGTCAGATCATGAAAGGTGTCACAATCTATAATAGTATGATAACGTGTTTGTGCTGTATGCATACACTATGTCTTCAGATTTTCAAGGTTCTTTACTCTTTTGTCGCGTACTAAAAAAAATCTTCACTTTTGCCGGGTTGAGACTGAGCAAGCAAAAAATTAGGAAAGTTTTTTTTTTTTATTCTACTAAATATGGTGGCAAACCTTCTCCTTTTCTGTCATGGCCTACTCATTCGCATACTATTTTCATTGTTCTTGTCCACTCTCCTGCTTCTCCCGCTCCTTACCGCTCTCAGCTTCACCAAACTACTGTCGCAAACTCCTCTCTCGCCTCACTTCTTGGCGCTTGCTCCTCTCCTGCCGATAATTGCCTCCCAATGACTTTTTACCCCGAGTGGTTCAATCTGATTTTCCCATTGTCTTCCTCCCTCTCTCCCAACCGACATCCATTGATTGTACGAGCGGAGTCCATCTGATTTCTCTTTTCACTCTCTCTTCTCGTTTTCTTTCCCTTTGATATTGTTTGCACTCGCATTTCGTTTCTTCTTTGCCTGGTGTATCGTTTTCTCTCCTCAGATTCTTCATTCTCTCTCTCTCTCTCTCTCTCTCTCTCTCTCTCTCTCTCTCTCTCTCTCTCTCTCTCTCGAGCTCCACAATCCCTTACGTATTAGTCTTCAGTCCTGATAGCATCCACTCTCCAATCTTACGTAGTCTCCAATCTCCCAGCCCTCACGGCCCCATCTTCTGCCATCCATCGCAACTCCCACTCACCCTGCTCTCGCGTCACATACATCACAGGCTTTATTCTCGTGGGATAGTGAGGCTTCTTGCACCAAACTCTTACTAGATTATTTTTGCCAAAAGAACATAAATTCCTTCAACGCGGTGACTTCATTCTTCCCCTTTTTCCATTCCTTTATGAGATGATATTGTTGAGTTTAGAGGAACCCATTAGTTTAGTGAAGTCCATGTATAATTTAAATATTTCAAATATAGTTCATGTTAGTTAATCTTATGACCGCATTTCCCCATCCTCCCACCTTACCAACCTGTTCTTTTATTTCACCACTTTGTCCTCACCCAGCCTCTCCCTGCAACCTCAGCTTCTTTCGCCCTCCCCGTCGTTATCCACACTCACCACCAGCCCACCCTGGACCTCATACACTCATCCCATCCTACTACACTCGCCTCAGTACACCAAAGCAGTCATTCCACGTACCCTAACGTACACCACACCCACTTAGCCCACCACAGCCTTCTACAGTCCTCACCACACCCATCCCAGTCTGTACAGCCCTCACTACACCCATCCCGGCCCTCTACAGCCCTCACCACACCCATCCCAGCCCCCCACAGCCCTGGACACATCCACCTCAGTCCTCCACACTCCTAATAACACACACCGCATCACTCTGCAATCTTTACTGCTCCACTGAGGATGAGGCAACCGTCCGTGTCCAACTAAACAACCTTAACTTGGTCTCATCGCGCGGGTAATAGTCGGAGAAGTGTAGGACCAGAGGAGGGAGGGGGAGAAGGCGGAGAAATGGGGGAAAGAGTAAAGTATATCAGATGAGGGAGTGGAAAAGGTGAGGGTGGAAAACTAATTCCAAAAATTTTACGAGTTATACTTGACGGGGAACGAAACTTACCTATAATTTCCTCAGTGACACTCACCATATCCAACAACCCTTGGTAGATCCCTAGGAGACGCGAACCTCTGACAACCTCTGGTATCCACAGCGTACTGTATAATTTCATCTAAAATAAATCTCACGTTGATTGTGAATTAAATCAGTAAAGTGGTAAAAGACATATACTACTAATACGTATTTCATTTATATTTGCGACTCGGAGGAGGCACAATAATATGAAAAACACTCACAGCATTTATTACGCCACAGATATGCTTCATGTGCGTAGAGTTCAGATGTAGATTAGTAGCCCACATAGCTTCGATATAGATAGATAGACAGATTGATATAGATATAGGTATAGATAAATAGATAGATTGATAGATATAGATATAGATAGATAGACAGATAGATAGATTATATAGATATATAAATATAGATATATCATCATTATCATCATCATCATCATCATATCAGCTATTGCAAATCCACTGATGAACAAAGGCCTCCACCAACTTTTTCCACGAATTCCATGAATGATCCAGTCTCTGCCACGTTTTGTCTCCAACCTTCGTTATCTCATCTCTCCACCTCGCCTTTTTCTGTTATGTTTACAATTTTTTTTACATGCCACATCCCAACCAAGCTTCAACAACCCCACCTATTCATACCAACCCTAAACCGCAACCCAGACGAGCCCCATCAGCATAACCACAACCTACTGTACAACCCTGAGAACGCAGTCCACCCTAACTTCAGGTACACCACCGGAGCTGAAGAAAAAAAACATCGCCTCACAACAACCACATACACGGACCCAGCCAACCCCACCACAACTTCCCCAGTCTCACAGCGGTAACTTTGGCTTCATCTCATTAGTGAGGCGAGGAGGTGACATGCATACATAATGAGTCAGCCCTCCACAACACCACACTGTAGCACCACAACACGTCACTACATCATCATAACAATCTCCACTGCACTACACTACGCCATCACCACCACAGCCTCCACTTTACAAACACCACCACAGCCTCCATTATGCTACATTACATCATCACCATAATCACTATATTATCACCACAACCACCACTGCACGACAATACACCAGCTAGTATTTGACCACATCCACCATTGGGGCAAGCTCCACCACCACCAAATCTAACCGAACACCAGCCTGCACGAAAACAAGTCACTAAGCCTCATCACACTTCACCTCCCTCCAGTTAGATAAATGTCAGTGCATACGGGTATAAGTTGTTGGCAACCAATTTGAGAAAAAAAAATATTAAAGCATTTAGAACAAAAAAATTCCATCAAAATCACTCCTCCCGGAACAACTAATCATGACAACTTTTTCCCACTACTTTACTGATATTTACAATATATATATATATATATATATATATATATATATATATATATATATATATATATATATATATATATATATATATATATATATATATATATATATATCCGACCTTAGGCTCTGGAAAAATAAATAGCTAACCTGCTGAGCTAGGACGCTAATCCCCCCAAAAGTCAGCCCCTTCTGATTTGACACACGTAGCCCAGCGTTCATTACACAGCCTGAAACATTTTTCAAGGTCGGTTATCGGTATCTCCTGCAGGTGCATCGTCGTATTCATCATGTTCTTTTCTCTCTGCTCAAATCGGGAACACTTCTGCGGAGTTTTGAGTTTGAGGAATGATCAGAAGTCGCACGAAGCCATGTCTGGTGAGTGGGGAGCCTGCCGAACCTGCGGGATGTTGTGCTTGGCCATTCCTGAATCACTTGAGAAGAATGGGCAGAGGCGTGGCCATGGTGCAGCTTCCGACTTGCTGCTTTCCAAATGTCTGGTCTCTTCCGCCGAACTGAGTCATGAAGACGACGGATAACGTCAAGGTGGTAATGTCTGTTGACAGTTTGACCTTCTGGTGCGTATGCGTGATCCACAACACCACGATAGTCAAAATAAATAAATTAATTAATTAATAAATAAATACTCAGCTTGCGATTGCATTTCACCTTACTGCGGACCCGTTGTGCTTTTTCTGGCCAAATCGACCCTGCATGCTTCCCCTGGGACGACTGTGCTTTGGTTTCTTGGTCCTACCGGTACTCCCAAGTCTCATCCCTAGTAAAAACAGTCTTCATAAATTCTGGGGCGCGATTTGCACATTCCAACATGTCTTGGGAAAATTAGTCCGAGAGAAGATTTCATGACAAATGCGACGAAGTACCTGCAGGTGATACCGAAAACCGACTTTGAAAAATGTTTCAGGCAGTGAAAAGAACGCTGGGCTACATATGTCAAGTCAGAAGGGTAGCTATTTATTTTCTTTAGAGCGAAAGTAGCATACTTTCTGAACGGACCTCGAATACAAGGAGTTGACTGTAGTACCAGTCGAGCAGGGCGGTAGGCCTACTCCCAAGGTGTATGGAAAACTGATGGCAGGGAGAGCTGGAGCTCCCATTTCATCAGCCCTCGGGACTATCTTCTGACCATCCCTCTTTGCTGAACTTTTTCAGTGCTTCAGCAATACAGAGAGTGGGCCAGCTCTCAAATACAAGTTCCTCTGACTGTCAACACAAACTACATGCATATAACACACTACACTTCCTATTCAAAATTCAGCAAAAATGGCAACCATTCACCAAGCCTCGGAGTCCCCCAGAGGGGGGGGGTTCCATCAAAACCCCTACCATCCTCCCCTCTCCCGGTAACGCCCAAGCGAAATGCTTGGAACCACTGTGTGATTCACTACATTGCTGCAACATTCGCGGCCTTTCCTCTAATTTTATCTCTGTTGAACAAAGCATCTCCTCTAATCCTCATTGAGACTCAGCTGTCTCAGGCAACTGATACCAAACCCTTCCCTGTATCCTCCTACTTTCTCTACATTCATTTCAAAGCCAAAGGTGGCTGTTCTGTATATATACACAATAACATATCTTGCTCTCGTGTTCCTAAACTTGAATCTGCTAAATTCTCTACTCTCTGACTTAGGCTATCCTGTCATTCTCTGACTAAATATATCTGTGCTGTTTACTTATCCCCTAATGCTACTGACTATGAGAAATCCTTCGACTATCTTACTAAGATGGAAACCATCATATCATATTCTCCTTTCTCTGAAATTTCCATTCTGTATGATTTCAGTGTTCACCACCATCTTTGGCTCTCCTCTCTGCTCACTGATCCACCTCGCAAACAGACCTACATCTTTTCTATCCTTAATGACCTAGAGTAGCTTGTACAACACCCTATGCGTATCCCTGACTGCCTTGGAGGGAGTGCCAACATAACTGACCTCTTCCATACAACTTATCCTTATATTTACTCTAGTAATACTTTCTCTCCGTTGGGCTCCTCCAGTCACAATCTTATCACCTTAACCTGTCCTATCGCTCTAGTAAGACCTCTGGACCCTCCCAAGAAGAGGCGACTGTGGCACTTTGGATCAGCTGCTTGAGCGGCTCTCAGGCAGTACTTCTTTTGAGTTTACGTGGGATGAATATTGCTTCCATGTATGAGAGCCATCTGAGTGTGCTTTGTGCATTACGAAGATTAATCTTTTGGGCATGGATGCATACATTCCTTTCTCATATTCCGTGACTAATTAAAAAAAAATGTTTAATCAGCTTGTTCTAATGCTGTCCACAACAAGGAGAAAGCCTACAAAAGGTACTGGAGCCAACCCACTCCTGAATCTCATCTCTTCTGTGCTTCTGCCCGGAATCGTGGTAAGTCTGTTCTTCGCTCTGCTATAAATAATTTCATCCGAACTAAATGCTCTCAACTCTCCAACTCAAATTCTTCCTGCTCCTCCTGGCACCTTTGCCAAAAACCTTTCTAACAACAATTTTATCTTATACTCCTTCCCTCCCCTTTTCCACTCTGATGGTTCTGTAGCTATTTCTTTTACTGATAAAGCAATTCTCTTCGCTCAGACTTTCTCCTCCAGTTCCACCTTAGACGATTCCGGCACTGTTCCTCCGTCATTTACCCTCTCTAACTTCCTCATGGCTGACATTAAAATTTCTCCAGTTGATATATTTTCTGCCATCACTGGCCTCAGTGCTAACAAGGCATATAGACCCGATGGGGTCCCTCATGTTGTCATCAAGAACTGTGCTTCTGTGCTTACACCCTGCCTAGGTAAACTCTTTCACCGTTGTCTACCAAGGTGTGCCATTCCTTCTTACTGGAATTTTGCTCTCAGTCAGCCTGTCCCAAAGAAGGGTGACCATTCCCAGCCCTCTAACTATCGTCTAGTAGCTTTAATATACTGTATTTCAGAAGTTTTTGGGTGTATTCTTACCAAATGTTTTTGAAGCACCTTTCCTATCAGAACTTTTTTTTTTTTTTTATTGTCAGTGTGAGTTCCGCCAGGGATGCTCCACTGGCGATCTCCTCACTACTTTTCAGACTCCTGGTTACCCTCCTTTTGGGACTTTGGCGAAAGCGTTGCCATTACACTTGGCATCTCAAAGACTTTCAGTCGAGTCTAGCATAAATTTTTATTTTCCAAACTGCCCCCCTATGGTTTCTTTCCTCCCATCTGTGCCTTCATCTCCAGGTTCCTTTCTGGTAGTTCTATAGCTGCTGCTGTGGATGGCCACTGTTCTTCTAGAGTTATCAATTGTGGTGTTCCTCAAGGCTCTGTCGCATCACCAACACTCTCTTCCTTCCATTCATCAATGACCTTCTAAGCGATACATCTAGCCCTATCAACACATTCATTGATGACTCCTCCCTTCACTTTTCCATTCGCTTCCCGAAGCGTCCATCTAAGCAGTGACTTCAACAAACAAGGGTTGAGGCTATAGCACACCTAATTTCTGACTTGGTTCATATATCAGATTGGGTTAAAAGATATCTTGTTGTGTTTAGTACATCGAAAACTCAATTCTTACATCTTTCAGCCCAACAAAATCTTCCGCAGGAGTATCCTCTAATTTTTAACAATATTCAGCTCAATTCTGCATCTTTTTTAAACATACTTGGGGTTTCATTCTCTCAGGATTAAACTTGGAAAGATCATAATTATCACCTATCCTGTAAAGTCTGCTTCCATGAAATTAGGGATGCTAAGCCGACTCCAAGCCTTCTGAACCCCCGCACAGTTGTTGACTTTATACTCAGGTTTTATTTGCCCCGGTGTAGAGAACAACTCTCATGTGTGGGGAGGCTCCCTACACGCAGCTCTTCTCAACAAGGTGGAGTCAAAGGCTCTTCATCTCATTAACTCTCCTCTTCTTATTAGCTCCCTTCAAACTCTATCTCTTTGCCGCAGTATTTCATCCTTTTCTAGTTTCTATCGCTACGTCAATGGTCACTGCTCCTCTGAACGGTCAGCTTGCATCCCTCCACCACTACGTTGGACGCTGAGCACTTGCGTAGCAACAAACCCTCATCCTTTTTCCGTCCAGCTCTATAGTTTAAGAGTTAACCGTTACTCCCAGTCGTTCACGTATGCAACAGGTCTACTCTGGAACCGTCTCCCTCTGCCTATATTTCCTACGGCCTATGCCCTCCAGTCTTTCAAACGCAATGTTTCCAGGCATCTCGAACCAAACGGATCTTGAATTTGGCTTTCTGTTATTTTGTTTTTCTTTCCTTGGAAGGAACAATTTTGCACTCTCCTACCCTTTGTTTCCTTCTTTCTTTCATTATATATATATATATATATATATATATATATATATATATATATATATATATATATATATATATATATATATATATATATATATATATATATATATATATATGTATATATATGTACATGGAAATGCCTCACAGAAATATGAGCTACCATTTTAGACAGCATGGATTATGACCCCATAAATATAGGGCCATTAAATATACTGAGAATGGTGACATAAAAATCGCATTTCACCAGAAACTATGTTGTAGGAATGTGAGATTATTTGCCAAAATCTCCCCAACAAAAAGGTAATTTCTACTGGTAATGATCGTCGTGGGTTCCTGTTGGATCATCGTCTACTGAGGTCCAACTGTGCTTACGGGTAGTGTGCCACCAAAAGTGAGTTGGCACTTTCTTGGTGCATCACAGCCTGGGACATTAAACATCCTGAAAGCCATGAAACTCTACACAGACAATGTAAGAAGCCTTACAGGTTACAAACTTGATACCTTAATGATTGAATTCAAAAACATTAGTTGGGATATTTTAGGTCTGAGCGAGATCTACAGAAAAGAAGAAAACATAATTCAGCTCCAACACAGCAACCTCCTATTTTACTACATAGGAAGACAGAATGAAAGAGCTGATGGTGTAGGATTTCTAACTAACAGAAATATTGCGGAGAACATTGTTAAGTTCAGCAGCGTGTATGACAGACTAGCATGGATCGTAATTAGACTATGAATAAGATACACCCTGAAAGTAATACAAGTATATGCATCCACTTCTCAAAGCAGAGATGAAAAATAGAGACATTCTATAAAGACATTCCCAGATGATGGAAGAAGAAATGACCAGATATACTATTCTCATGGTAGACTTCAGTGAAAATGTTAGCAGATCGAAAAATGGAGAAGCATATAGGGGATCATTTGGAGTAGGGGAGAGGGTTGATAGAGGTGAAATGGTGGTAAATTCTGGTGAAATATATAACATGAGAATGATGAGCACATTCTTTTGCAAAAGAACAGGATGAAAATGGACCTGCACAAGCCCAAATGGAGGAAAAAAGGAATAGAATAGATTTCATTATTTCAGAATTGAACATGATCACCACTGTCACAATTATCAGTAAAGTAAATATATGAAGTGACCATAGAATGGTCGGTTGCACACTCAGATTCAATTGCAGAAAGGAATGAAAGAAGTTGATTAAAAATAGAATGGCATGTCCAATAAAAGAAAATGAAGAAAAAGTGCCTTTCAGTCTGAAAAAAAAAAAAGGAAAAAAAATAAAACAGACTTCAGGCACTAAAGTTATGCTGAGTGTGACACTGAGAAGTTCAGTAACAAACTAACAAGTGTTAAGCGGATCAGAGGGAGTAGAAGGAAAAGCTAAAACAACCAAAGCCATCAAGTATTAAAAAATGACCCTCGAACTCCTGAAGAAAAAAAAAAAAAGTTTAAAGTAAAAACTAGGAGATATAAAATAAAAAAAGCACAATTATATAAGCTTATCAACAAAAGACAGAGAGGAAAAACAAAAGAGAAATACGGATCACATAAAAGAAACTATCAAAAAAGGAAAAAGTCTGAAACAGGTCCGAATCATAATGGCACCGGGAATGCAACAAATTATATCACCAGAAAACAATAATGCATACGTCACCAAGAGCGGAGAGAAGATGGTGAAAGGAGTTGAAGAATTTTTCAAAGACCTGTTTACATGATAGACAACAGTACCAACAGCAAACTTTTCAGCTGGCACAAGTAAAACATCTGAGTTAACACCAGATGATGTAAAAAAGTATGAAAAGAGGAAACGCCCCAGGAGAACATGGAATAGTAGCTGAATTACGGTCGGATGCAGAAACGAAAGTTCAAAACCAGCTCGCCCCCTCTTTTTACCCAATATTGAATGAAGATGAAATTTCCGAAACATGGTGTAATGTAATACTTACTTTGCCTTACAAGAAAGACAACTCAGAAGATCACAGTAACTATCGACCCATTTGCTTATTACCAGTTATTTACAAACTCTTCACTGGAGTCATTACAAACAATAATCCAAATTTTGAAGGAAACAGCCTTGCGAGTAGGCAGGATTCCAAGGCGGATATTTGAGTACTGATCATCTACACACAATGTATCAGCTAATTGAGAAAACTACAGAATATAATAAATCCTTTTGCTTATCATCTGTCGATTACGAAAATGATTTCGACTCAGTGGAATACATAGCAACTATACGGGAACAGTGTAAAACTGCTCGAAAAAATATACAAAGAATGGAACCGCTACAGTCAATTTACATAAAGACTTGAAAAAAATATATGATTCAGAAAGGCATGCGTCAGGGAGATACAATTTCACCAAAATTATTTACATCATGCCTTGAAAGTACTTGTACTTTCAGAAAGCTAAATTGGGAGAACAAAGGAGTAAACATAGATGAAGAAAAGTTAAACCATTTCAGATTTGTAGATGACATCGTCCTAATCTTAGAAACAGCGAAAACAAATGTTAAATGGCCTAAATACAGTCTCAAGTAGAGATGAAGGTAAACCAAAGTAAAACTTGAGTAATATTAAATTTTAATCCCGATACACAGAAATCATCAAAATAAATTACAAAAATCTTGTAGTTGAGTGCAATTACTAGGGATAAATACTAAAACTAATGGAAGACTATGGAAACCTCATAAAAGACTCATTACAACTGGATGGTAGCTTACGGCGAACATGGAGACATCATAAAAACTAGGCTGACTTGCCGTATGTATGAAGCAAAAAATATACCGTACATCGAATGTATAATCTCAGCCATGACGTACGGTTCTGAGACATGAAAACAGACAAAATCATCGGGAAACAAAGCTGTTCTCAAAGACCAAAACAAAGTCAGTGTTTGGAATATCTTTTAGAGACAGATCAACTTGGGTGGGAGGGCAGACTATTGTTAGCGACATTTTAAAAGTTATAAAAAAACAGAAATGGAGGAGGGCAGGTCATGTTGCAATAGTAATGGATAACTGATGGAACAGGAGGCTGACTGATTGGACTCCAAGACATTGCAAGCGTAGCAGAAAATGGCCAGACAGCAGATGGAGAGATGAGGTAGAGAAGTTTGCAGGTGTAACATGGCAGAGACTGGCTCAGAACGAATTCGTGGAGAAAGTTGGGGGAAGCCTTTAATCAGCTGTGTATTCGCAGTGGCTGATTTTATATATATATATATATATATATATATATATATATATATATATATATATATATATATATATATATATATATACAAGAGAGCGTTACTAAGACTGTACAGAAGTCGAGCCATTGGAGGAATGAGTAGACCAAGATTAAGTTGGAGGTACAATTTAGAGAATGTATGTGGGAAAGGAAGTACAGTGAGACGACATGAATTCTCACTCTGTAAGAACAGAAATACATGGTGACTTTTTTGTCCAGGGTCTCCCTCCACTCTGGTCCAATACACTGTAATGAAAGAAGCCATAGTAATGTATAGGTTTGCAGCTGCACTGATTACAAAACTCTGCGTCTCGAAATTTCTATCTCCCCTGCAATGGATCAGAAAGGCTAGTGTCCTTACCTTTCATATATCAGTCTATCTAGATAGATAGATAGATAGACCGTGTGTGAACAGCAACAACATCATACAATGATAACGATGACGAAAACGACGACAACCACAGCAGCAGCAGCAGCAGCAAAGGCAACGACAGCAACAACACCGTCCCTTTCACGTTTCCACCTTTAAAAGCTGTGTTGAGTTCGAATGCTTTTTGCCAAAGTGTAATTTGTCACCCAAGGAGAAAGTAATTAATACTGGAGAGTTTTTGAAAGGAAGGAAATGAATGGTGCTTTTGGAACGTGGGAAAATGTCTGGAGGCGACGAGACTTGGTTTCTTTTCCTCCTCACGTTTCCTCCCTCTCCTATCTTGCCTTCACAGTCCTACTTCAACTTCATATTTTCTAGCTATTTTTATTTAAGCCTCCATTATCTCGCCTCACATCAGTATATTAATATAACTGTAACCGATCCACAGTCACAACAAAAATACATTTTATGTTCCTCAGTATTCGACTTGCAATAGTCGTTTTTCATACAGGCATCTTGCAAGTAAATGTACCTGATCACTATAAGAAATGCTGGGTCTAGAGAAAATTTTTTGGAGCTAATAGAGTTATAACTGAATTGTCAGTAATAAATACTGAAGCAACAAGCTGTCGACATGAAAACACAATGAACGAGAGCAACTGACGTAATAACTGGCAACATTTTCTTTCACGTCTTGCGTTTTGCTGGTGACTCCTGAGGACGTTCAAATGAAAGAGAGGACTGGGTTGCCACATTATCCTTACACTATTTTAATTCTATGAACACTCCACGAAAATATATCTTCTATCCTAAAGTCATGCCCATTCGAACTTACGCACTGTAGTTATTATTAGTCTATTATCCTAAGCACTGGCTCTGAAAGTTTTGTCACCACACCTACGTGGGGTGTTCAAATCTGTTCCAGAAATTTCGTGTTACTTTGATTACTTTCAGTAGGTCATGGCATAAATGAATGGCATGTTTAATTTGGAAGAAGTAGGGATAAGGCTATACTATTTGTAGTGACTATTCAGTGGTAAGACAAATAAATGTAGCTAATTCTCAATCTTCTCCCACAACACGATCACCAATAGTCGACAAACTGATTCCGACAGATACCGCACGTTGGTAGCAGTACGCACAAACTAATACCTTTAACCAGTGCACGGATTGCTGAATCACTGAAAGTGATGCGATACTTACAGCAAAAATTAACAGGCTTACATACAGTAGATAAAAAGAGTTAGAGGACGGTCTGAATACAGTTATCACTATTTGATGTTTAAATATGATAACATGAGCCTCATATCTACACTACACAATAGGAGAGCTTGAATGACTCCGCCGGCTTACAAACCTCCTGATTCTCTGTTTTCAACGGACTGTCGGATTTACGTATTTTCATTTGATCAACTTGAAATTAATTGGCCACTTGCACGTTTTGGGTCGGTAAGAAGTTGAATATACTTTTCGTAGTATCAGCATGAATCGCTTTTGAAACAGAAAAATGTCGTGAGGAAATAGCTTTGACATCACATCAAGGACTTACTGAGAACTATTATGCTTCGATTTAGCAATAAATCAGAAATTTCTCTTCTTAATTACGGCAAGTTGACCATAACATTTTTCAACAACTAAAGTCTGACAAATCTAAACGTAGGGTTTTGGTGGAGTGAGGCCCTCCCTGCACTGTGCCATGTTTCCTAACCCTACGATGTATAACGCCTGTGGTTAGTGTAGTAGGAATGATACATAAACATAACTCATACTAATATAACTGTAATGAAAGTGCTGACATGTATCAAGGAAGAATAAAATTATTCTGCATACTATATTATACGATAATAGAGAAACGTGGCATCAAAATTTGGCAGTGTTGCTCTAAAAATATTCTAATTATTATTTACTTCCCCAACACTTCAAACATTGCTAATTAATTTAGAGGGTATAATTGCAAGAAAATTTGAAGGGATAAAAGTGGGAAGAGGCGATCCTTTCATAATTAAAATAAATATATCAAACAGCTCTGGGGTGGCAGCACTCACGCGACACGTGAGAGAGAGAGAGAGAGAGAGAGAGAGAGAGAGAGAGAGAGAGAGAGAGAGAGAGAAATAATAATAATAATAATAATAAAACTTTATTTCCACTAAACAGTGGGTATTCTTATACATTATACAGTAGTACAGCATACAGTATGAAAGTTCTATACAAAATATAATACAAGTTGATACATATGGTGGAGAATAGTGACAGAGAGGTAAATGGTTTAAAAGGTGTGGGGACACTTAGGTTAAAAATAGATCAATTAAGGGATTTAGGAACGAAGGCAGTGGGAAGGATTAAGACAGATGGGATTGTAAGATTAGGGAGTTTGAGCAATAGGGTAGAATGTTTCCCAATGCACCTGGGAGGAGGAGGAGGAGGAGGAGGAGGAGGAGAGAGAGAGAGAGAGAGAGTCAAGCAGTTACGGTACGGTAGGTTACATTTCCGTATGCTCTCAATAAAATAGCATAGCAATTATCAACGGCTAATTATTATACAGGTGTTGATGGTGGGGTCTATATTTATAGGAGGTGTTGGTGGTGGAGGTATAGCGGGTGTTGTTGATGGGGGTGTTGTTGGGGGTAGGGGTATAGGGGGTGTTGGTGGCAGGGGTATAGGGGGTATTAGAAAAACGGAGATCACAAGAGGGAAACAGTGTCAAGGTCATCGCTGATGGAGAGGTCAGCTCGGAAACGTGGCAACAGTGCAGGGAGGGGCTGACTCCACCAAAACCGTACGTTTAGATTTGTCAGACTATACTTGATATAATATCAAAGTAATTTTGACAATATTTATTTAACGTACTTGTGGTAATAATATCGAAATAAAAGTGCCAATATTTATCCTCGTGGCTCTAAACTCAGTGGCCGAGTGCCTTTAGATATTCCGATTTTCTCTGCTGGTTTCCTGTGATAATGCTCTGAAAGCACACACACAAAAATGCTTTGTGTGTAGTGTGTATGTATTTGGTTACGTGCATACTAAACTATTCTTATAGTTCACTTTGACGTACAGTTTATAGTACTTCCATTGATGGTTTCTAGCTATTTTACTTAGCCTATCGTCTACCAGATCTGTCTGCCTATCATTAAGCCATATTTTGATTCTGATCTTGCCTTCAGTATAGCCAGATAGATTGATAGACTGATAGATAGATAAATATACGATGATTTAGATAATATAATGAGAGAGAGAGAGAGAGATCATAGTTATAAAATTTCTAGACCAAAACACATGACATCCACTATTTGATTTCCTTCTTAGTTTTCAGTCCTGGTATTTACGTAGCGTTACCAATGAATTACCTGCCTCTCACCTTCACTTAATTTTCTCTTAGCTTTATCTCCTCCCTCTCCGTACACTCTTCCGCGTGTCACCTCCACACCTTTGCATTAACCCATCATCCCTCCAATCACCAGTTGCCCTTTTAAAAAGAAATTTTTCAAAATCCATTCCCCGCACAAGACGTCTGGTAATTCTCCGCACATCATCAGCTTCTACGTGTCCTAAATTTTCCCCACCTGTTCAGTTTAAATTTTCCGCCAGTATTGATCATCTCTCTCTCTCTCTCTCTCTCTCTCTCTCTCTCTCTCTCTCTCTCTCTCTCTCTCATGCTGTGCAAAGCTCGCAGGAAAATAAATGGCAGAGGACCACCAACTTTCGTCTGTATATAATGACATCTTCAGGGTGAACAAGTCCCTATGGACTATACAGTATTCCACTTCGTTACAACCTGTAAACCTACCTGCTAAAGTAAATGACATACATGTATAAAGGATTCAAAGTTTCAAAAAGAGAAAATTGGTCACAGGTCTTCCATCTTTGTTTTTTTCAAAATTTCAAAAAGGCGGGCATCAATCTCCTATATGGTCCTACAATCATACAAAATATGAGAAAATTCCAACAAATGGTTCCTGAGATACAGCGCGGAACGGACGAACCAGCGTACGGACTAACGGACGTACGGAAGGACATGACTTAACCTAAGATTCCACTTCGTAAGAAACGAAGTGGAAAAAAAAGTGTAAGCAACCAAGAAGGTAGTACCTACATATACAGTAGAACCAGCATCTGTATATACCATATATATATATATATATATATATATATATATATATATATATATATATATATATATATATATATATATATATATATATATATATATATATATACCGGTATATAGTGGGAACGATACAGCCTATGTATCTCTACCAAAAGGTTTAGCCTGTCTGGTAGAGATTGTATGTAGGGTGAGAATTGCTTGTGTGTAATGTTGTAGTGGCTTTGGATGTGTGTGTAGTTTGTGAACCAAGTGTAATCGGCCTGCGCAAGCCGACTGGAAGCAAGCATACTATACAGTATTCGACACTGGTTCAACCACAGCACCCCTTATGTACGCCAAAGCAGTACGTGGCCGGGTGAGCACTCATACAGTTTATTACCCTGGCAGGGCCCGAACCCTCGTTCTCCCACGTGGGAAAAAGCACACTTTACCACTGTACCACAAAGGCTCAATATATATATATATATATATATATATATATATATATATATATATATATATATATATATATATATATAAACCAAGAGACGGAGGGCCCTTCCAAACACCCAACCGCAGCAACCCTGGGATCCACTGAGTTCTGTAATCAGGTCAGTATCATGGCCTTCTATTTCCACTATCTGCTATTTCATCTCAACTCTCATTATTAATGCTAACACAAATATCTTAAACCTAGATTAATCTATCAATATTAAATCGAACACATTCACATTTATCACTATTAGGCTGCTCGGCTGCTCCTAATTTTGCCACAGTGGCTACGGTAGAAACACCCCTTACCTCAGCACTGTCACTGCTAACTTGCCAACATCGCGAATGACCAACTCCCTCCAACCCGTCCAAGTTCCCAGTTATACACCTCTGTCTACAAACTTCAGTCTTGGTGTAACTCAACTCCTTAACTTCATGCCCTCTTATCCGGCTTCTCCGTTGCCGAAACTTGGACCCTTGCACATTGGCAAGACCCCTCCTAACTGTAAACCCAGGGGAAGCTGTAGAAGACCAAGTGGCAACAATACCTCGGTGAAGGGAACTTAACATAGCAAACCACTGGGTCACATCCTTGATCTTCAGCACACACTGGCAAACCTTAAAGCATTTCATGGTTTTAAGTATTCACATGTCCAAAACTGTACTGGACTTAAAAAATATGGGCAACGCTACGCTGTTTCAACCCTCCACGCGAGGAAGCACAGCTCCACCTCGCTGCATAGCTGACTAAGCAAATAACGGCCCTAACCCCCCCCCCCCAGTCCTCCACATTATTTGGATATTATTTCACAACCCTTACCAATTTCTTCTTTAACCAATGCCTATTTTGCACTTCACTCTCTCTCTCTCTCTCTCTCTCTCTCTCCACTGACCATATTACATCAGTGTCTTACAGCTACGAGTATTTCTATCTTTAACATTTGATCCCTCTTCACCCTGCATTTTATATGGCTTCTCTTCCTTCCTTGCACTCTTATAGTATTTTCCCTGCGTCACCCGAACTTCACTCGTGAATCTCACCCACATACTCCACACATTCCAGCTGAGACGAGAACAGGGAAAAGGAGGCGTGAGTAAAGAAACGAAGAGAGAGAGAGAGAGAGAGAGAGGGGGGGAGGGAGAATGTGACTATTATGGGGAAGAAAATCTAGAAGGGCGGAGTGAGACTTGAAATAGTGGTGGATACTGATTCCGACCAAGAAGACTGAAGGAGATGAACAAAGTGGAAGAGCAAATAAAAAGATAACTGTACGGGTTTAGCAAAGAAATAATTGTGACGAGAGCAAGAAGAACAAAAAAGAAAAAAGTTATAAAAATTGTAATGCATGTCAATTGTCTGGGTTAAACATTTGTGTGTGTGTGTGTGTGTGTGTGTGTGTGTGTGTGTGTGTGTGTGTGTGTGTGCCAACATGTACTATTCCAGTTACTCATTTTAATTCAGTTATATACTCTCCCTTGCCTCTGCTTCTCTTCTGTCTCTTTCTCCTCATTTCCCCGTTCTTCATGTTCTCCATAACTTTCTTTGTGTGTGAAGGTGTCTGTGTGTTAGTTGAGAAAAAAATATATATCTTCCTTTTCACCACAGGTTTCAGTTACCCCCTCTTTTTGTGGTTCATTGTCATAGCATTCCTCATCTTTGCCGTGCTTCCTGTACAAATTTGCTGTGGTACCATATGCCTCCTAAATTTTCTAGTTTTCCTTCCCTTATCCCCCTCTTTTTTACAAATACCTGGTCGTTTTACATCACTCGCCACGTTCCTGTCTTGAATTTCTAGGCAATAACATACCCTTCTCATCTCTGTTTCATCTTCTATCCTGCACACTGAAAACACGAGATAGACTTAAAAATTCTGGTAACGATTGGATTAATCATTGTTAACATTGTGCACATATTTCTGCCATCTCTTTCAAAAGACTCTCGTCATACAACCTCATAGGCTAATTGTTCCGTCGTTCCTGCCGTTCATAAAAGCATCACTGGAACATTTCTTTCTTTAGGCTCTGCAGGATGCTGTTTCGTTCAGACTGGATTATGTTAATCTCATCAAAACGATTTCTTCATGAACTTCAATTTGGGGAAAGATCAGATATTGCACTGTGCTTGGTCAGGAATAAAAACTAAGAGAATTTCTTTTCCAGTCAGTGCTACGTGTAACCTGGCTTGGTGATGCATAATGGGACTGTGTGTTGTTGTTGTGAAGCAGCCAACCACCATTACACTCTCGCATTGTTCGTATCTTAGTACCTAACGCAATAACTATAATTTCTTCTTGGGAAAATAAGCGTGTGCAAAATGTCTTCGAAGTTAAATATGTGAGCAGAATAATCTTCACTTGAGATCTTGACTGGCACGAATTTCTGAATTTCAGCAGCATGGTGTTTTCAAGCTATGAGTGGTGCCCTTTGGTCTGGGTCATTTCAGTAAACTCTAATTTAATCACGTGTTATGATCTTGCATTAGAATGTCACCTGGTTCTCATCATGCAGTCAGGCAAGTAGAAGAAATGACACGATGCCCCTTTTGGTTATCTGTGAGAATGTGGTATCTTCTCAATTGCTACGGGAAAAGAAATAATGAAAAAGAAAGGTCACTCGCAAAGCTTTGTTTTGACTTTCCCGTGTTGCATGTGGTATGGTGTTGTCCAGTGACATAGGGCAATTAAGGGAGTGACTAATGATTCCCGAACAAGGGTGACAATCACTGGCCTATCATTACGAATTGGTTAAACATTGTCATCTGTTTTCATCACGCATTATACAACCACATTAAAAATGAGGTAACGGGTGTAATTATTTCTGTAATTACAATAGATTTATGCATACCGACTGCACAAGGAGTCAGTAAAGCAGAAAACTATGGCTTTAATATTTGAAAAAGCTTGTGCAATTTTCACTTTCCATCTTAATGAAACCAAAGAACAAGGTTTCCAGTTAATTTTTCTCAGTTACACAACGATCATTAAGGAAGGTCGTAGTATTTTATAGTAATTTCCTACGATTTCCAGTAGTCGAGGTTACATCCAGGTCTCCAGTTTTGCTACTTTGTGAACAGAGACAATATGGAAGTAAATTAGTCACAGAGTCTGAGATGTTGTCTTTATGCATGAGCATGTACTAAAATTGTTCCAGTCTGAAGCAGAATATCACCCAAACACGTTGCTCTTCAAGATCCTTCATTGTTCAACTTGCAACAAATCGCCAAATGCACTAAACACACGTTCAGTCAAGCGCGTGTACCTCGATGACTAAATGACATGGCGTGATGCGGCTAGTGTTAAATTAAAGCTCAAAGTCGCTACAGCCCTCCCGTCACAATCACGCTACTCTGGCTGCTTGGTGCGCAATTTAAAAAGCACGGTTTCTTTTTGGACAAACCTCGTAGCTATAACCTCCACCAAATTTCTCGATTTTATTCATGCACCACTGGTTTTCCCGTGTTGCAACCTTCCCCTTGGCATGACAGATCCCAGGTAATTGATACTTGGTAGTAACATATTTAATCAAGAAAAGATTCTTTTCTTGGGCATGTATGTGTATAATTTTTCGAATAAGAACATTAAACAAGGAAGTCTATAACATAAAGACAAGAAGAGAGAGAGAGAGAGAGAGAGAGAGAGAGAGAGAGAGAGAGAGAGAGAGAGAGATTTAACTAGGTCACTAAGTAAGAGGGGTACGAAGGGGAAAGTCGGCCATCCATAAACCATTAGCGAGAATCGATGGTTTCCCCACTCACCACTTTCTGGGTCCCACTCCCTTCACTCTCCTTCCCCATTCAGTTTTTTCAGTAACCCTCGAATTTCTTCATTATCATTTATCTTCTTCCTCTATCTTTTTATAATTCTCCTTTTTTCTCATTTTTATACCTCATCTCTCGTCTCTACCATTCTTTCCCATTTTCCCCTTCCTCTTATCCCTTTTTATCATATTATCTGTTCTCGTTTTACTTCCATTACTCCTTCTTCATTTGTTTCCCCAATCTCTATTCCTCTCTTTCCTCTTCTTCCATTACCACCGCCATCGCTGCTCTCTTTCTTTTCAAGTAATCCTTTCCAGTGACAGTGTTTCGTCATTAAGATCGCTCACTCACCTGGAAAGATAATGACTGTAATGACCTCTCTCTCTCTCTCTCTCTCTCTCTCTCTCTCTCTCTCTCTCTCTATTTATCTATCTATCTATCTATCTATCTTTCTATTTGTCTATCTATCTCTTTCCTATCCTTTTCTTCTCCCCTTACACTCTCTGTCCCTACCTCTAAGAACAAAGTTTTCGTCTGTAAAATGTTCCACATAATTTGATCACATACTTCAAGTTGGAATTATAAAAGTGAAATCTGAACATTTTTCCTTCCTTGTGGGTTTTAAATATGTTGATGGCGTGTTTTTACAGTGAGCTGTGTCTGAAGGGTGGAGGAAGCATCGGAGGGGAGAGGGATGGAGGGAAAGGCAGAGGAAGGAAAGGATGGTTTTTCTGTTTTTGTGAGGGAGAGAGGGTGAGCCTCCTTGACTGAGAAATGGATGGATGGACGGCGGGAGGGAGGGCTCGTAAGTTGTAAAGATGGAGGAAACTAAGAAGGAAGAACGTGATGGTTCCTTTGATGAAAGAAGACAGTGAATGAGAGTTTCTGTGATGGAAAATGAGTACCGTAGGAGAAAGGATGAATAACAACGCGATTCTTATGTTGGTAGAAGGGAGGGATGGTTTGCAAGGATAAGGGATTCTGAACCTGAGGGGAATTCCTCCCTGAGGAAAATTTTGCGATTCGTGGGGGGGGAGGGAGAGTAAAGCCTACCTAGGGTGCCTACCGACGCTGATAACTTTCAATGCCTAGAATGAATTGCTGCATCAGTGTACTATAAAACGTATGATCAGGTGATCTTAATAATGAATTTACTGAGCAAAGAGTAAAGCATAAGGATGAAGTATCATAACCATAAGCAGTTAAAATAAGTAGCCTACAGTTAAACACGAATGACGATGATAAGGACAAGCACGTTATGACAAAGGTTATGTTTATATCATGTCCACATCAGGTACGGTATTGTCAAGAAAACATATACCCAGATAAGTGCTAACACCAGAAAATAGAAGATAAGTGCCTAGCTGACAGTCTGTGCTTGTAATTACCAACCATATAACTGATATGCCACATAAGAAATCGTGCAGAACAGTAAAAAACTATCAGCATATCATAAAGGTCAGACCATAATCCCTATAACTTGTTAATATTATTACACGTAAATTATTGTATTGGCATAATTCGATCAAGTACGGCAAATAATCCCTAAGAGTTTAAAGGGTGAAAAAGAGAGGGTCTATCCTTTCTCTCATTAATTTCAAAAGTTTTAATGATACCAGTGACCTAATCTGCCCAACCCGTTCACTTCATGCTTTGAATTTCATACTTTAATATCAGACCCTCATCTTTAGTGGTGGTAGAATTAATAAAAAAGCAATGGAAGAAACACACAGGAACTTAATGGAACTTTATGGACAGTGATGAAAGAGCAAAAAATGAAACAGAAAGATTTTATTGAGAAAAAGTCAGAATCTCTCTCTCTCTCTCTCTCTCTCTCTCTCTCTCTCTCTCTCTCTCTCTATCTATCTATCTATCTATCTATCTATCTATCTATCTATCTATCTTTCTATTTGTCTATCTATCTCTTTCCTATCCTTTTCTTCTCCCCTTACACACTCTGTCCCTACCTCTAAGAACAAAGTTTTTGTCTGTAAAATGTTCCACATAATTTGATCACATACTTCAAGTTGGAATTATAAAAGTGAAATCTGAACATTTTTCCTTCCTTGTGGGTTTTAAATATGTTGATGGCGTGTTTTTACAGTGAGCTGTGTCTGAAGGGTGGAGGAAGCATCGGAGGGGAGAGGGATGGAGGGAAAGGCAGAGGAAGGAAAGGATGGTTTTTCTGTTTTTGTGAGGGAGAGAGGGTGAGCCTCCTTGACTGAGAAATGGATGGATGGACGGCGGGAGGGAGGGCTCGTAAGTTGTAAAGATGGAGGAAACTAAGAAGGAAGAACGTGATGGTTCCTTTGATGAAAGAAGACAGTGAATGAGAGTTTCTGTGATGGAAAATGAGTACCGTAGGAGAAAGGATGAATAACAACGCGATTCTTATGTTGGTAGGAGGGAGGGATGGTTTGCAAGGATAAAGGATTCTGAACCTGAGGGGAATTCCTCCCTGAGGAAAATTTTGCGATTCGTGGGGGGGGGGGGAGGGGAGAGTAAAGCCTACCTAGGGTGCCTACCGACGCTGACAACTTTCAATGCCTAGAATGAATTGCTGCATCAGTGTACTATAAAGCGTATGATCAGGTGATCTTAATAATGAATTTACTGAGCAAAGAGTAAAGCATAAAGATGAAGTATCATAACCATAAGCAGTTAAAATAAGTAGCCTACAGGTAAACACGAATGACAATGATAAGGACAAGCACGTTATGACAAATGTTATGTTTATATCATGTCCACATCAGGTACGGTATTGTCAAGAAAACATATACCCAGATAAGTGCTAACACCAGAACATAGAAGATAAGTGCCTAGCTGACAGTCTGTGCTTGTAATTACCAACCATATAACTGATATGCCACATAAGAAATCGTGCAGAACAGTGAAAAACTATCAACACATCATAAAGGTCAAACCATAATCCCTATAACTTGTTCATATCATTACACATAAATTATTGTATTGGCATAGTTCGATCAAGTACGGCAAATAATCCCTAAGAGTTTAAAGAGTGAAAAAAAGAGAGAGTCTATCCTTTCTCACATTAATTTCAAAAGTTTTAATGATACTAGGAACCTAATCTGCTCAACCTGTTCACTTCATGCTTTGAATTTCATACTTTAATATCAGACCCTCATCTTTAGTGGTGGTAGAATTATTAACAAAGCCATGGAAGAAACACACAGGAACTTAATGGAACTTTATGGACAATGATGACAGAGCAAAAAATGAAACAGAAAGATTTTATTGAGAAAAAAGTCAGAATCTCTCTCTCTCTCTCTCTCTCTCTCTCTCTCTCTCTCTCTCTCTCTCTCTCTCTCTCTCTCTTTCTCTTAATTTTCATTTTTCTCTTTCACCTGCTACACCATTCGATATCTACTCCCGTACATCCTTCCTTATGCCTCCACCTCTCCTCTATCCCCTTATACTCTGTCTTCTACTCCTAACTTATCTTCATTCTTATTCTTCCGCAAGTCACTCATCCATTTAATCTATTCTTTTTTCACTCTTTTCTCTCTCCTTTCCCTCTTTTTTAAGCACTGTGACCACTCTCTTCCTTTCCTTTTAGTGTTGTCATTTTCACTCTCTGTTTTCTTTTTTACAGGACTTGCACAGTATTCTTCATTTCTTTTTTGTATTCCTTTTTTTCACTCTATACCTCATCGTTCTCTCCTTCATCTCTCTTCTTTTCTGTCTTCCTCATTCCTCTTCCCTCCTGCCCCATCACCCCCTCCATATGCCCTGCCTCTTTCCTTCTTCGTTTCTCTGAACTTCTCTCTCCGTGTCCCCTCCCTCGTCTCTCCATTTCCCTCCTCTCCTTTCTCTTACTTAACTCATTTGTGTCAACGTCCATTCATATCCACACAAACTTATCATCTACCTTTCCTTGTTTCTAGTTGTATGGTCTACTTACATGAGTTTCAGTCCTTGCAACTGACTGGCTCTTAATAATGGGAGAATTAGGGTAGCAGAAAGCCCGTTGATTTAGTTCCAACCTTACGTTCTTTAGCTGCAAGTTGCATAAACAAGTGAGTATTGGTTTCAAGTGCTGACACAGGCTGAGAACTAATATGTTTGCGAAACAATTTAATTTAATTAATATCTGAGATAACCTGACACAAATTCAAAGTCCAGCTTGGACGAGCCCGCCCATTCTTAGATTTACGGAATTATGAAGCCATCATGCAGATAAAGATGAAAGAATGTCCTGACAGTTTATTTGCATTTTTTGGCTGTTTTACTGACAACATGACGTATTCCGCATGATGTCTCCCAAGAAATATCATAATTAATAAACTGTCCGGAAAATGGCACAAATAACGCTATCCAGCAATAAATATATTTACAGGTTACGAACGAGAACAAAGATTTTACCAGAGAGAGAGAGAGAGAGACTACTAAAGATAACAAAGGAAAACAATTACCTAACCTTCCCTGCCTCCTCTCCCCCTCTCACTGGTCCCCTCTCCCCACTGCACCCCTCCTCCTCGTCCCCTGCCTTCATCCTCGCTCTCCCCTTCCCTCTCTAATGACGCTGGTTTGAGGACGTCTGATTATGTCACCTGATATTCTGTCTGGTGAGGGTGAGGGCACGAGAGAGAACTGCGACATAGAGAGCCTGACAAAGTAGCTAAATAACACAAATAAATGATGGGAGATGCCCCTGAGAGAGAGAGAGAGAGAGAGAGAGAAAACGATATCAGCTTTTGTTGTTTTCCATCCTGTCTCATCCTCTGCCTCTCGTTATTCCTCTGTCCCTTTTCTCTCACCTTCATCCCCATCTGATATAATGAGTGTTCCCTTCAGTGAATATATTTTCTTTCTTTTTCTCCCTCCCACTCAGCAGAAAAAAAAAATGGAGATTTAAATCCCTTACTTCCCCCCAAAAAAAAAAATATATATATATATATATGAGCAGTGCTTATCGAAGTATGGAAGTGAAGCTTGGACCCTTTTGGAAAAGTGAGAATAAGAGATGTAGAAATGAGTCATTTTTAGAGGAGCACATGGAGTTAACAAAGAGAGACAGACGGATAATGAGGAAGCTGTTGTTACTCAGCCTCGGTTCGTCTGATCGAGCTGACCTGTCAAGTGCAGGTAAGCAATTTCCCCTATGGGGATTGTCCCATAGGTTCCCTACACCATTGATGTTGTGTCTGCGTTTAGTGGGACATGCACTGAGCATTGCTATACACACACACACTCTCACACACACACACACACACACACACACACACACACACACACACACACACACACACACACACACACACACACAGTAAGTAAGTAAGTAAGTATTTATTGACCACAATATCCAATTACACATACAGGATTTCATGCAACAATAAACCTTAGCATGATAAACAGTACATCAGATATTAGCAAACAATTATGGTCCACAAAACAAGCGAAGTATTAAAGGGTTGATCAGTGCATCTATATAGCCTTAATGAAAGATGGAAATCATTACACTTCTGATTAGTAACGTAACTACAATTTGACCAATCACTTTTTTTATGAAAAAAAAATCCCAATGATATATCATGGTTAGAATAAGAGCATACAAAATGAATTAAATACACTTTAAATAACATAGGTTATGATAAACATTATAGTACACACTAGCCAAAACAGGAAAGGACCTTATACACTATTTCCTCAATAGGAAACTGAGCATCGTCACCAATGATTTGACTCCAGGAAGTAAAGTTATGTCTTGTACGTATGTGCTGAGTCAGTGGACAACACCTACAATACATGCAACTCTGTTTGCACAGCACCACATAGACAGAGCCGCTCTGCTACCGAGAGACGTCCCACACACACACACACACACACACACACACACACACACACACACACACACACACACACGCACACACGAAATTCCAGCTTGACAAAAACGAAAATGTTGGGTTCGGTACAATTTATTCATCACAGCGTTTCCTTTCTACTATATTCCCCTTTTTTTTTTTTCCAGGGTAATCTCTCCGTCTCTCTCTCCGTCTCTCTGTCTCTCTGTCACTCTTTCTCTGTCTCTCTGTCTGTCTGTCTGTCTGTCTCTCTCTCTCTCTCTCTCTCTCTCTCTCTCTCTCTCTCTCTCTCTCTCTCTCTCTCTCTCTCTCTCATATATTTTATCATATTTACTTTATGTAAATTCATATAAACCTTTTAGTAATTTTTTCGGTCGGGACTATCCTATATTTTTTCACACACACACAATATATATATATATATATATATATATATATATATATATATATATATATATATATATATTAACAGGATGATGATGGAAAAAAACTGTTGTAGGTCCCATCATCTTTTCTTATATGAATTTCTGCTGTTTTCATGATGACATCGTCAGGTTAAAATACAGCAAGATCCAATAAACAAAACGAACAATTCTATTTTCATAAATGACAGTTTTTGATCTTATAAAAGGTACACTATCAACAATTAGAACACCTAAAATAATGACGAGGAGGGGGGAATGTGGATTAGACCGAACACATTAGAATTAAATAGAAAACAGAAATAAAAAGTAAAGAATCCTAAGCAGTAATAATATAAAGAAAATATAAAAGAGAATTTCTGAAAAAGGGCAGCATAGAAATAATAAGGCAATCAAAGAAGAGGTGAATGAAAGAGAGTACACCTGTGCAACGCCATGTTTGAAGGAAAAAAAGGAAGGTAAAACAGACGAGGTCGCAGAAACAAAATAAAGGAGTGAAAAGAAAGGGATAAAACCAAAAGGAAGGCCAGCATCGGTAGGAGTTGACGAACTGAAAGAAAGGGAGGGAAGAAGAGACAAAAAATTGAAGTTGATGGAAAGTAGGTAAGAATAATCAGTAAAGTCTCAGTAAAGGAATCAGGGTTTATGGCCAGTTTCCCTAAGTCTTCATATGGAACCACTGACTGAAATGGCCAAGCAAAAAAATACTGGTATGGAGGAGAAGAGAGGAAAATATACAGATTGCTGGAGGGAGGAATGTGGATGAGAGGTAAAAGAGAAGCAAGAAAAATCGGAGAAAATACAGTTGAGAGGAAGAGGTTGGAGGGATGATAGAGAGACGGAGGGATAAATAAGACGAAAATTCGAGAGAAAATGATTCAAGGAGGGAGAATAAAATAAAGTAAAAATTTGAACAAGGAGAAGCTGGAAAAAAATAAAGGAAAGGAATGAAAGCCGAGATGGGGAAAGTGGAAAAAAGAAAAAACATAATTACTAAATAAAAGAGAGTGAGGAGAGAGGAGGGAGGGTGAAGGCCAAAGGATGATGAGTTTATGTGGGAGGAGGAATGGATGAGGGAGAGGGAAGAGTGAAAAGTGATAGTGAAGACCAAGCAAGAAGATGAACAGGAACGAGTGAGGGAACATAACCTCTCAGGGAGAATGGTGAGAATAGTGGCAGGTGGGGCCGCGGAAAGTCTGGTAAGGCAGAAGGAAGGATTGAAACAGAAAGAAAGAGAGAGAGAGAGAGAGAGAGAGAGAGAGAGAGAGAGAGAGAGAGACGTGAAAACAGGTGGAAGAAACGATTTTCAGGGACAGAGAGGAAGGGAGAGACGAAGAATAGGAAACGCCGGATAAACGGGAGTAGGAGGGAAAATGGGGAAAACAGTAATGAGAGACAGGTTATGCATCAACGAAGTGAGTGGGTGTGAAGAGAGGTAGTGAAAAGAGGAATGAAGGAAGGAGTGGAAAAGAGCAAATAAAAAGTGCTCTAATACTGCTTACATTCGTACCTACTCCTTGGCCTGCTTGTACTTTTGCTAATTATTTTTCGGACAAGAAAACTAGAATTAAAGTTATCGGAATTTACCGACTGGACTCACACCTCAGTTTAAAATATTATTGGGCTGGTTCTCGATTTAGTTACAATAGTGGATCATCAAGTGTTTGCCAAAAAACTATCACATTATTTATGTTATTCAGAAAGAAGTGAGATAAAATTGGAAAAGGTTATTCATCTACAATTTTCAAACGTATTTTTTGTGGTTGCTAAATTTTGAATGAAAACTACATTTCTCTCTATCTCTCCGTCTATCTCTCCGTCTGTCTGTCCGTCCGTCCGTCTCCCCGTCCGTCTCTCATTCCGTCAGCCCGTCTTTTCGTCTCTTGTATTAACTTCGTAGCTTCTTGTAGTGTGTTTTGTAGATCAGTTATGCATACATTATACTCTTGAACGAGCGGTAGTTATACTTCAGTAGGGTTGTAAGTAGATAATCTTAGTTCCCATTGTCATGCAATGACAGGAGAGGTAAAGATGAGTATGGGACTATGTATAATTTTATGTGTCTTGAAAAGATTAACTAAAGTCTCTCACACATGAGTGAAGTATAAAGTAGAGTCCCGCTAGCTACCTCCCTGTCTCACTAGACCCCTTCTCTCTCTCCCTCTCTGTACAAATTTTCGATTATATGACTAGCCCCTTTCTGACTAGGCTACTCCTCCTCTTTCTTTCCGTAAACAAGAACTTCCATCACGTGGGCTACACTGTCGTCAAAATGTTCTAGAAGCCTGTGTGTGTGTATGTGTGTGTATGGTCATGAGACGCTGTTTGTGGGCTATTGTGCTGGTGTGAGACATTGCGGAGAGGTGCTAACATCATTTCCTTTAGCCCCTAAGTTTGACATTGACCTAACCTCTAGACTATATTATGCATGTTGCTAGTTATTATGTATTAAGATATTTTACAGTCCTGACACGTCTGTCTCTCTGTCCGTCCGTCTCTCCGTCCGCAAGTCCGTCTCTCCATCCGTCCGTCCGTCCGTCTCTCTCTCTCTCTCTCTCTCTCTCTCTCTCTCTCTCTCTCTCTCTCTCTCTCTCTCTCTCTCTCTCTCTCTCTCTCTCAAATGAATAATTAAGAGAAAGCAAGGGTGAACCAGCTGCTAGAAGGAGGGAGAGATGGCGTCTTGAGAGGGGAGGGTGTGGATGGGGGAGGGGACAAGACAGAGACCAAACAAGAAAACAAAACAAATAATCCTAGAGAACCACAATACGAAAACAAAACAAAATAAAAGGGTAACAGACAAAATTGTGAAGCCGAGGAAGATAAGATTTTCGAGTTGATCAAAGAAGACGAGGATGAAAGACAATAACTGTGTTGAGACTGATGGAAGAAAGGAAGGTAAATAAGAAGAGGTGACACAAACGAAGTAAAGGAGAGAAAAGAGAAGAATGACGACAAAGATGGAAGGACAGTATCGGTAAGAGATGACGCAGAGAAAGCAAATGAGAAAAGGGGACACTGTAAGCAGCTATATAAAGAATGGGGTTAAGAATAATGAATGAAAACCAAGTAAAGGAATCCAATGAAAAGCTAATTTGCCTGAAACTTCATACGGACCCAGTGGAAAGAATGTTTTTTTTTTTTTTTTTTTAATAACAGAACAGAGGAAGGGAAAACAAATGAATAAAAAAAAAAAAATCCATACACCAGATTACTAGTGTCCTCTGTTCATAAAATATCTGTAACAGTTAGACTTGAACAGCTGTAGGTTGAAGGTTGAAGGAAAACAACTCTGGGGAAGCGAGTTCCAAAGAGATGCAGTACGGGGAATGAAAGAATTCTGATAGGCAGAAGTTTGCAATATGGCTGAGTGACATTCCAGTCATGAGCGCTACCAGATGCCTGTGTAGCACGAGGGAAGGCATGGAGAGGTGGCACCATGAACTCAACTTCTGAGTATTTGCCATAAAAATATCTGTAAAATAATGCAAGGGAGGCAACATTCTTTCTTACTTGTAGGGAAGGTAGTTTATTTGTAATGGCAGGGTTGTTAATTCTAACAGCCTTGTTCTGAATTTTGTCTAATTGTTTTAATGCAACCTCTCCACAGCCATTCCACAAGGGTGAGCAATACTCAAGCTGAGAGCGCACATGACTCTTATAAATCACAGCTAACTGCTCGTCAGTGAAGAAGATACGGACTCTGTACAATAATCCAAGTTTCTTTGAGGCGGTTTTAGCAAGTGATATAACATGAGAGGTCCAGCTGAGGGCATTGGTAAGTGAGACGCCAGAATTTCAATACTTTTAGAGATGGGAATATTAGTAGTACTGAAGGTACTATACGAATCTGGCAATATCTGTCGATTAGTAAATTGTATATATTTAGTTTTACTAGCATTAAATGAGACAAGATTGAGAAAAATAATATTTATTTGGAGGAAGAGAAGGAAACGGAAGGAAAAGAAGACTGAAGGACGAAAGAATTGTGAAAATAGTAAGAAAAAAATCGGAAAAAATATATAGTTTGGAGGGAGAGGGTGAAAGGGACAACGGGGAAAAGGGGAAACAGAATAAAACGAAAATTCGGGAGAAAAAGGTTCAAGGCGGGAGCATAAAGTAAAGAGAGTTGGTGGCAAGGAAAACAGAAAAAAAATAAAAGGAAAAGAATGAAAATAGAGGTGGGGGAAGAAAGGAAGAAGAGATTAAAAAAAAAAAATGAATGGACTGGGGAGAGGGAGGAGGGAGGAGAGGTGGCACTGACCAATGGAGGAATGGGTGAGGGAGAGTGAGGTGGGAAGGAGAGAGAGTGAAGACCAAGGGAGAAGGAGTGTTTGAGACAGTACAGACCCATAAACCTTTCAGGGACAAAGGTTGGGCACAGAGGCAGGTGGGGTGGCCGCCCGTAGTTTGGAAAGGCAGAGGCAGAGTTGGGAACGAGGGAGACAGGGAGAAGAGGAGGGAGAGGTAGCATCAAACATACAAAGGAAACGAAGTGCAGGGACAACGAGGAAGGGAGAGATGAAGAATGAGGGTAGGAAGGAAAAAAATGAGGTGGATAATCAAGAATGACTTATAAATCAAGGAAGGGAGAAACTCTGAAGGGAGGCTGTGGAAAAAGTCTGCAGGGAGGCAGTAGAAAGAGTTCAGAACGATGGTGGGGAGAAGAGTAAGTAAAAAAATGCCACAAGTGCTGTTGATCCAGCTGGTGCTTTGGCTAATTATTCCTCAGGCAAGAAATCTGAAGTTAGGAGTTTCAAACTATGCGAATTTACCGAATGGATCCACATCGCTGTTAAATGTTGAGGATTCTTTGGCTGTCATTCGATTTACTATAGTGGATCATCAGATTCCTGCCAAACACTTCCATGTTATTAATTTCTCCCACAAAGGAAAGGATGTCACGATTCATGTCAGGTAAATGTTAATATTATATATATATAATATATATATATATATATATATATATATATATATATATATATTGACGATAATTAACATGTTCGTGACTCCAGTTCATATAGAAAAGACCCTCTGATATCATGCTCATAGTTAACTTAACTAGGCACTGAAAGGACACATGTAAAGAAATACATTTATTACAACTAAGAATATTACCCACATTAACATCTTAACCTAAATATCGCTTAACCTAACAACCCTTAAACCTAAACAACACTAAGGAACAGTAACAAGTCAACAACAGATTGCACATGACAAGGTTCATAATACCTGTGCACTTTGGGGATCATGTCCGCAGGTGTTTCAACACACCTGCATTACACTGGGTATGGGTGAAGTGAAAAGAAGCACAAGTGAAAACGAGTGACTGGAGCGCTGGTAGTCAAGGCGAGGTACAATAATATGAATGGCTAGACAGCAGGCAACAGCAGACACCGCTTCCCACACATACAGTTCAAGTGAAGTAATGGGAGGGGGCTCCATAAAAGGCTCCGCACTGGAGAGGGAACAGCTGCCTACTACTCACTGCCAGTGCTCGTCTCCTACTATCCGTGCCCCCCACTCCAGTCCAGTCATCTCCTTCTTTCAGTTCGCGCCACTTCCAGTCCTGAAGCATTGATACATTGACAGTTAAAAGAACATGTATTCGAGGCAACATAGAATATACAGTCATTGACTTAAAAGGTATAAAAGAAGGCAACCGCACCGAGCTACAATCTGCATGTGTCTTGTTGAGCAGTTGTCTGGCGGATAATTTTAAATAAGAAACTCATTTCACATACTGTAATAACAACCTTAAAACAATACTCACCTCTCTCTCTCTCTCTCTCTCTCTCTCTCTCTCTCTCTCTCTCTCTCTCTCTCTCTCTCTCTCTCTCTCTCTCTCTCTCTCTCTCTCTCTCTCTCCTGTGGACAATAGCGAAAGACAAGAAAACCAAGGATGAACTAAACGGAGGAATGAGAGAGAAATGGAGTGTTGAGAATGAAAACAGTGGATGAGGCGGGTGACAAAAGACTCAGGGAGCGAAAGAGAAATATAGAACAGAGAATCCTAGTGAATGAAAACACAGAAATCCAAAAAAAAGATAACGGAGAGTAATTCTGAAGACGAGCAGCGTAACAGTTATGGGTTGATCAAAGAAGACGAGGATGAAAGTGAAAACTTCGAAGCAAGGCAGAGGTTGCAGGAAGAAAGGAAGGTAAATCACATGAGGTGACACAATGGAGTAAAAGAGGGAAAAGAGAGAAGAATGGAAATGAAGAGACAAGGATGGTATCAGTAAGACATGAGGGAAAGAAAGAAAAGGAGGGAAGAGGAGACAAAATGTATTTATAGATAAAAGGGAGATAAAAACAATAAGCGAAGTCCCAGTGAATTAATACAAAAGGGAAGCTAGTCTGCCTGAGAATTCATACAGAACTACCGGACGAAATGGCCGAGGAAAAAAAATACTGACTTCAAGTGAGACAAAAGGAGGAAAAAAATACGCGGTAGGAGGAAGGAATTGTGAAGTGAGATAAAAGGGAAACAAAAACAATCCGAGAAAATATAGCTGGGGGGGAGAATATGGAAGGACGATGGACAGAGAGGTGAAGAAAATAAAGAGAATTGTCGACCAATATATATATATAATATAAAGAAAGAAAGAAACATGTTAAATCAATAGATAAGGGGGAGGGAAGACGGAGGAACGGAGGTGAGGGCCAAGAGAGGAGGAGTGGATGTGAGATAGGAAGGAGGGAGGAGAGGTAGTGAAGGCCAGAGGAGTGCAGGGGAGAATACAGAACCACATCCTCTCAGGGTCAAAGGGACAATGGGAGGTGGGGTGGCCCCCGGTGGTCTAGGATGGGGTCTGGAACGGGGAGGGGGAAGGGAGGGATGGAGAAAGAGCAAAGAGAGGCAGCATGGAAGTAGATGGAGGGAAGGTTGTGTATGAACAAGAAGGAGGCAAGAGGAGGAGAACAGCAAACACAGGAAAGACGGAATGAAAGGTACGAAAAATGATGGTACTTATGAAAGACAAGTTATCAGTCCAGGAAGGGAGTAAGTTTGAAGGGAGTTACAGAGAGAGAAAGGAAAATGGGAAGGAAGGCAAATAAAAATGATTTCAATGGGTTTAGACTCATACCTGCTCTAGAGGTAGCCGGTGGTATTGACAATTATTCCAACAACAGGAAATTTTGAGTCATTAGTTGTGCGCTATCCTAATTATTGAATCAATCCACATCTTAGCTAAAAGTAAACATTCCTTTGCCTAACTGTCATTTGAGTTAATACGTGGTGCCATCAAAACTGATTTAAAACAAAAAAATCATGTTTTTCATTTTCTTGAGATAGTTAGAGATTATAGAGAACAAAACTATTCGCTTATAGTTTGTGCAGGTGTTGTCGCACAGATATCCCTAGCCACTAAACCCTAAATAAAAAGCGTCATTTAACATGCAGTAGTAACAAACCAAAAACAGTACTCATCTCTCTCTCTCTCTCTCTCTCTCTCTCTCTCTCTGAATATATATATATATATATATATATATATATATATATATATATATATATATATATGTGTGTGTGTGTGTGTGTGTGTGTGTGTGTGTGTTGTCACGTATGACCGAGCCAACGTACGTGAGGCTGTACCACTCGTGAGTGCTTATACATCTTGTGTTCGTATTTGAGTGTGAAGACCAACTTTCATGTAAATGTGTGTGTGTGTGTGTGTGTGTGTGTGTGTGTGTGTGTGTTAGACATTTTGAAAAGAGATAGACAGACAGACAGACTGTGTGTGTGATATTTCGAAGAGAGAGAGAGAGAGAGAGAGAGAGAGAATGTGTGTGTGGGGGGGGGGATTTTATAGTGCCAGTATGGATATTAACACCCATGTGACTATAATTTCAATTAAGGAAAGTAAACGTTTATGGGAAAAAGTATTAAATCGAATGTTGCGGAATTGATTTTTTTTTTTTTTTTTTTTTTTTTTTTGCCTACTACTACATTATGTGGGGTATATATAGTTTCAACGCTGGTCTACAAAGCATCGAACCCACACTCGCGCAGATCATGAATTAATACAAAGCGTGAATGAGTAAATCTTCAATTCTAGAGTATTACTACTGGTGGGTGAGACGTAACAATACCCTGGCCGTGACCAAGGGAGGAAAAGTAGTCAGCAGCACACCATGGAAACAACAAAGTGACCACAAAAACTAATCTCTCTCTCTCTCTCTCTCTCTCTCTCTCTCTCTCTCTCTCTCTCTCTCTCTCTCTCTCTCTCTAAGCGTATTATAAATACTGAGAGCGAGAAGACACAATCAGATTCACAATTTTTTTCAGTTATTTGTGGAACACCTATACCTTTTTTTTTATGCTAGGAAGAAGGACCCAAAGTCCATGAGCCCGCAATAACTGTTCCTTCCAAGAGAAAAACAAAATATAAGAGAGAGCCAAATTCAAGATCCGATCATTTCGAGATGCCTGGGCACACTGCGTTTGAAAGACTGGAGATCTTAGGAAGCGGGAAATACAGAGGGAGACAGTTCCAGAGTTGACCTGTTGCGTAAATGAAGGACTGAGAGTAACGGTTAACTCTTGCATTAGAGAGTTGGACAGAAAAGGGATGAGAGTTTGCTGCTAGACGGGTGATACGCGCCCGTCATAAAGGTGAAGAAATGCAAGCAGACAGTTCAGAGGTGCAGTGACCATTGAAGTAGCGATAGAAAAGAGATAAAGATGCAACAGTGCGGCGAAGAGACAAAGGTTGAAGGGAGCCAGTAAGAGGAGGAGAGTTAATGAGACGAAAAGCCTTTGACTCCACCCTATATTGAAAAGAGCTGTATATGGGGAACCTCCCCACACATGCGAGTTGAACACCACACAGGAACGGATAAAACCCGTGTATAGAGTCAACAATTGTACAGGGGTAAAGAAGGACTGGAGTCGGCTTAGCACACCTAATCTCTTGGAAGCAGATTTTACTAGAGATGTAATATGATCTTTCCAAGATAAGTCCCTAGTGAATGAAACCCCAAGCATATTCAAGGATGATGCAGGATTAAACTGATTATTAGTAATGGTGACATGTAGAGGTGTATGGTATGTAGGAGGACTACTGGGCCGTGAGGGCAGGCTGTGAAGCCTATGCCCAGAATCGGACGCACAAAAAAAAAAAAAAAAAAAAAAAAACATTAGTGGGTACACCTGTGGAAGATTTTGTCGGGTTGATAGGTGTAAGAACTGAGTCTTTGATGCATTATAAAAAACACGATTATTTTTACCCGTCAGAGATACGAGCCAAGTCAGACATTAGGTGTGTCATAGCCTCAACCCTTGTTTGTTGAAGTAACTGCTGAGATGGACGTTGCGGGAACCGAATGGAAAGGTGAACAGTGGAGTCATCAGCATACGAGTGGATAGGGTTAGATGTACAGCTAAGAAGGTCAATGATGAATAAAAGGAAGAGAGTTGGTGATAGGACAGAGCCCTGAGGAACACCACTGTTGATAGATCTAGGAGAAGAACGATGACCGTCTGCAACAGCGGCTGTAGAACGACCAGAAAGGAAGCTATAGATGAAGTCACAGATAGAAGGATAGAAACCGTAAGAGGGGAGTTTGGAAATTAAAGATTTATGTCAGACTCGATCGAAAGCCTTTGAGATGTCAAGTTCAATGACAAAGCTTTCGCCAAAGCCCTTGTATTTGCTAAGTTTGATCTCTTGTATTGTTCGGTGCACAGTGTAGTTAGGAAATCAGACGTCTTCTATTACCAACATATGTTTCAGAAATTATCGTGATATAATGCGAGATTGCCCACACCTTCCCGATCTCACTTGTAATAATTTAACCGTCTCTCTTATTTGTCTGTTCGCAGCAATGGTTAATGAATTCCCCTCAGTTTGTAATTTGCCTTAAGGCCATTTCAGTCTTTTACTAGGTACCAATGTTAAATCCAACTATTATTAACCAGTAGGTGGTATGCATGAAAGTACTTTTTAGCTAGATTTTGAAACTTTAGGAAACAGTGTAAAAAGCTCGTGTCAACAGCTTATTTCTTTCCTCTCGTAGCCAGTTCTTTACCGCTTCAGACCTCTTATTAGCAGGATATTCTCATCTGAGAAAAAGCATATGGTGGCAGTTTTGCTAGAACTACTAATTGGTTTGAGAGCAGAAGATTAATTATGGACAGTTTTTTAGTCAACAGATTGCCAGAATTTTCGTCAGTTGAACATAATTAGCTGGCGTTTGTTTGAATAATATGACCAGCTGCAACAGTGGCAATTAATGTATAATATATCGTGTCTGAATCGTCAGTTTCCCGGCAACAGTATCAGTCCAGCGTGGCCGGGACTGGGGATGTGGTGTAATTGATCAGTGTTGCTATTGAGAGTATCAATTACTGTGGTCTGAACTGGTGAGGGGAGGAAGGGGTGCGGTGAAGGTATACAGGGAAGCTTCTCTCTATGTGACTGGGAAAGGGGAAAAGAGGAGATTATGGCAAACTGGATGCAGAGACAGACAGACGGACAGACAAACTGACACAGAGACAGAGACAGAGAGGAGCAGGGGGTAGAAAGAAAGAGACCTTGGTGGAGGAAATTGGGTATCCATGAGTGAAAGCATGGGGAACTGAAAATTAAGGTATGACAGTAAAAATGCAGCAAAGGTGAAAGTCGAGAGGTGCTTAACCCCGTCAACATAGGAACACACTTTTTTTTTTTTGCTAATTCCTGTTGTTACTGAAAGATTTAATACCGTTTCGTAGAGCATCATATGAGTGAAAGGGTTAACAAAAACTATATAACCCCTATAGTCCGTCAATTCTCGGCAGATCTGAATAATACTGACTGGAGATTCCTTTGAAAAAATAAATAAATAAATAAATAAATGTGTTAGCGCTTTCGAGGCCGGATCGGGAGAATATGTTGACCCTGATATTATTGTTGAAATCTGTCATATTACTGGGTGACAGTTAATGACTTTCATAAATATTTCGTTTTGGTAATCACACACACATACACACACACACACACACACACACACACACACAGAAATATATGACAAGACAGTTTATGTACTAACCAGATACACTCATTCGTAATGGAAATGTTCGCCACCTTTGCACCTTTTTTTTTTTTTTCATTGTATGTGTAAAGATATATTTGATCTATTTTCCTGATGAGTTCTAGATATGTTGATACAATAAAGTTTATGCTATCCAGTTTCTCTGCAATTTAAAGAAGACTGTCACACTTATTGATAAACATAAGTTGGTTGAAGTTTTACGCAGTACATCTAGTTATCTCGTCAGTTCAAAATAAGATGATACACAATTTAACAACACAATTAATACAATAATGAGCAGGCTTGTATATGCAAAACTGGGCCAGGAATCGTTGTCTTCTTCAGTGCTATGATATTTTTTATGGTGGCACTTTTTTCTGCTGGATGACTATATTCCACTTAAGAGAGCTTCCTGGTAATGAAGGAGCTGAGGGCAGCTTTATCCAATTTCTCTAGTGAGTACTGTCACAAACTGACTATAATCGTTTGCAGAGAGAAATAATGTTACAGTATGGAATTCTTCATCGGTCTCATTTTTTTTTCTTTTTTTCTTCTCTCTCTCTCTCTCTCTCTCTCTCTCTCTCTCTTTTTTTTTTTTGCGTTCGACTCAGGGTGTAGACTTCAGAGCCCCTTGACTGAGGCCAAGCACTCTTCCTACTTACCAAACACCTCCACATGTCAGCACCGGCGTTAACACCCACCGTCCATACTGTATGACTATTGAGAATATGCTAGGACTGTCTCATACAGGACTGATGTGCTGGTAACGGATATGTTTTTATAACATGTCGGCGGGTCTCATGGTAGATCAGTAAAGTTTGTCTGAACGAAATTCAAATCTTCAAACTGTTCCCAGCCCTAACCTGGATTCGAACCCGCTTTCATCGGAACACCAGACCACCTCTCTGGACAACTCTGCATTTTGTACTTTTTTAGATACTTTAACATTTATTATACACCCAAATCTTTCTTAACTCAGAAATATTTACTAATAAGAAGGGTGTTAATGTGCAAGACCTTAGGTTTTACGGCTTCCACATAATATACCATTACATCAGTTACAAATCAAGGGCATGTACAAAAAATGAAATATAAGTGGATAATTGTAAGAATTTTTTTATGAGTTTAGTAAGCAAAGACTGCTAAGGACACCCATAGCCCTTTACTTTTTAGTTTTCGAGTTACCTTTTAGATTCCAAATTATAAATACTCAATTACCAAAGTATATGTAACAATAGTCATAAACAACAAGGCACCGATTTACACCGTTCTGAGAATTATTCACCCTCTGTGGGCCACACAAACTCCCTCCCATTCGACAAGCAGAAATCTAAAGCATGATACTACCAGTACTTCTTGTCTTTGGGAACTGTAAAAAAAAAAATCGTAAGTGATATGCATACGTGATATACCAACTATAAACTGTACAGTTGCTGCTGGCATACGTTTCAACATGGTCAACTTTGATTTATGCAACAAGAGAGAGAGAGAGAGAGAGAGAGAGAGAGAGAGACGCTAATCACTGCTGATAGATAACAGTGTAGCAGAGGGACATCTGTTAATCTTGGTGCCACAACACCTCAATAGGAAAGAAATCGTAAAAAAAAAAAAAAAAAAATCATCAGTTAGTGCATTTTTGTACATGATTAATTCTATGCATTTACTATAGTTTATACACCAAATAATAAGAAAATCAATTTAATGAGTAACTGAGATAAAGGAGGAAAAAAATATATTACTTTTTCGCTCATGAAAAAATACAAGCAAAACAAGAATATACAGGTATATTAAAAACACAGGTTCAGCTTACCATGAGACCCCTGAACCTCTACTGACAGTAGGATAAATCAGGAAGATATGGGAGGACAGACAGACCTGACAATACACACACACACACACACACACACACACCACTCGCTGGTGCAGTGGTAACGCTCTCGCTTGCCAACTGGTTGACGGGAGTTCTCGCCTCGCTCAGGTTGCGAAAAAGTTTCACTGACGAAGTGGGTGGTTACTGTCCCCCTTGAGCAAGGGGACGGGTGTGTGCGTGTGTGAAGGTTACAGCCTTGCCCTTAGATCGGACTATATGAGCTCTCAGCTCCCTTCCGGGAGGGTAAAAGCTGACGATCACGACCATCAAGTGATCCTGACCGACCCGGTGAATTACACACACACACACATTGAAAGACAAGTAGAACGTTTTTTTATTGGTGGCGATTTATAGCATGTGGCACATATACTCCTTAAACGAATTTTGTATGTGATGTTACCCATAGTTTATTTACTTCTGAATGAAACTAGGTCAAAGTGAATTATTATAAGAGTGAAATTAACTATATGTGAACCACCATTTAATATTAAGAGTGTGAAATAATGTACTTATGTGTGAAATTACGTAAATGTGAAGTCTTGCATCTGTACGAATACATGTGAAATGAGGTATACTGTATGTATCTGTGAAATTATACATATAGATAGATAGATAGATACAGCAGATAGGTAGATAGATAGATAGATGGATGGATAGATATACATATATATGTAGATAGATAGATAGATGGATAGATAGATATGTATGTATGTATGAAAAATGTTGCGAATCTTTGCACAAAACGGATAAAAAAATGATGATGCAAATAAACCTGTCAGTTGAGAAGGGAATGTACTGTGTGAAGGAAAGGGAAAAGATGGAGGGTGATGAAAGAAAACATTTGTGACGTTATTAGAATAGGAAGAATAAAAATTAAAAAGAATGAGGCAGGAAGTCTGTTAAAAAGAAAAAGATTTTTTGTCTGGTTTTTGCAATTAAAAGAAAATGTGAGATACAAGAAGTAATCTGTAATTGGGAAGAAAAAAAATTGCGTGAAAGAAGCGCCCTGTGTGGAAAAGGAGACAAAGAGCACAAAGAAGAAGGAATGAAGAAAGATTGCCTTTATGTAAATGTGAGAGAGCGAGGAGGAAGAAATGGGAGGGAGGAGTGTGTGGACAGAGAAACACTGAAGGTCAGAGGTGATCGAATTAGATACCTAAAGATAGAGAGAGAGAAAAAAAAAAAACAATAAAGAACTGCAAGAAAAGAAGTACTTAATTTTCCGACCATTCACAGCCGAAAAGAACATTTGGTTAGGAGGTTTAAAGTTTATCAGTTGAAATAAGTCCCATTCTCCTCTGTTCCCTCAACAAAGAGGGAAATTTTACTGTGCCAGAAATTTCTCCAGCTGATATTGTACGGAACTTTCGTAATAGTTGATAAAGTACCGCATAACTAAACTGTGATACGCAAGTAATGCACTGTTACCAGTATACAACTGTTTTCTCACATTAATTTAGTCCAGAACTTTGCTGTGAATCTAGCGTTGGGGTGAGTTTGCATACAGAAGCACCAGGTGCAGAACAAGAGTCCAGTTTATTCGACTTTTTGAATAACCTGAGAAAGCAAGTTATGGCAAGTCTTTGAATAAACTTGGCCCCTGTTCTGCAGTTGGCGTTACTTTGCATATATATATATATATATATATATATATATATATATATATATATATATATATATATATATATATATATATATATATCATCAAAAGTCTGAAAATTTGCACATTGGAAGCAGCAAGTATTTTTTTTTTGTAGAATATAGCTGTAGTCAATGTCCTCCCTTCTCCTTCCCGTTCATTCCCTCGTTCTCTCGCCTTACCCCCTCAGGACGGAAGATGATATAAAGCAAAGTCATTTAACATCGCAGTTGGCCAGTGATGTGTATTTTCGACAAGGTTGGTGACTCATTTATCTGGAAATATTAATGAGTTTTTGTTGCTGGGAAAGTGAGGATACAGAATTACATCCAAAAGCACAAACAATAGCCAGTTGAATCTGAGTGAGTGCAGGAGCGCCACTGATACTCTGTGGCAGAACAATGCATAGTATACAAAATTTCTCGTACCATGCATTTTATTAGCTCGGGTACAATATAATCATACGTGGCTGCGAAACTGAGCGAGTTCCACTTTCATATCAGTAGAGTCAGAGATAGATATACGGTATTATTTTCCCTTAGTTCGAAACACTAGCACATTCCTAAGTCTGTAGTCTATTAGTCTACAGTGACACCGTACATTGAACTAAAAGAATACATTACATGAACTCCAAGCACACACACACACACACACACACACACACACACACACACACACACACACACACACACACACACACACACACACACACACAGTTATTCACTTACAGCACAGCTGCAGTAAAAACACTCAATGGTCACATAAAAACACAGCTTCGATTTTAATTGAATGCATTGCTGTCGTGGGTCAACTTGTTAGTGAACTACTTTGGCAGAGAGAGAGAGGAGGGGGGGGGGCGGAACTGTGTACTCATTAGTCCACCTCCGCCTTTTCTTTCTTTTTACTGCATTTCTTGCACACCGAAGAAAGGAGGAGGAGGAGAAGGAGGAGAAGAAAGAGAGAGAGAAGAAGTAAGAGGGAGAGGAGGAGGAAGAGGAGGAGGAGGAGGACGCTGTTGAAAGGAATGTGACGATAGCAAAAAGGATATCGTGAGCAGGAGGATGACAAGAAGGAGGAAATGGATGAAAAGAAGAAACAAAGGTGGAAGATAAGATGAATATGAAGATGCTAACCTTGAAAGAATGAACGGATGTGTGAAACGAACGTGGAAGAAGAGATGGAAAAAGACACTAGTAGAGAATCATTGAGAGGAGGAGCAGGGAGGTTTGATGTAAAGTTGCCGAGGAGAGTAAGGAAGAAAGTCATGAATGCGAGGATTCTAAGGACGAAAACGTCAAAGAGTACAAGAATGGAGGAAAAGAAATAAATAAATGAGAACCTGGAGACGGAGGAGGAGAATGAGCAACTGGAGATGGTTGGGCAGATGTTTGGGCTGGGGAGGGGAACCATCCGACCCATACACCCACAACGCTATCCACCCTGCCACCAAGCTCTACCATGTTGACATCATATGTATAATGATTTTTAAGTTGTAATATAGATGTGATTGTAGGAGGAAGTTATAAACACTATGGTAAATGACCATCGAACATTGCCATTTTGACGATTATATATACTTTTTGACTTAAGGGGTATCAATTTAACAACTTTAAACCACACATCTACCTTGCTCGTGAAAAGTTACCCTTGCCAGATCCCTTTGGAGCCCTTTAGATACTTCCTTCTTCATTTCTATAGCGGAAAAACAGATTGACTGATAAATGAACACGTTTAAGAATATATCGTATATTGGTTGAAAAGGGTTCATAATAAAAAGAGAAATATTACATATTCATCTAATTCACTACGAGACATAAGTTTAAATCTATTTAGAATGTGATCTTCCTGTTTTTGGCTGTGCATTGCCTGTTTTTCCGCGCTTTAATACCTCAATGACCTTCCAGTCATTGACCTTCCGTTCATAACACTCGACAGAGCAGTACAGCCATCCTACTCTCTGCTTCCCTCAGCACCACTAATTTAACACAACAAAGAGATGTCCAGTTCATGAGCTGGGCTGTCAGACTGTTCAGTTCACGAACTTGGTAGTTTCACAAACGGAGTGAGAGAGAGAGAGAGAGAGAGAGAGAGAGAGAGAGAGAGAGAGAACAAAGAAAAGACGGAGAAAAGAGAACTAAACAGATTAGAGAGATAAAAGGACTAATATACATATGAGAAAAGTATGAGAGGGAGATATGGAAGTAGTAGAGGAGGAAAGCCGCGGGGAGGAGGGAAAGGAAACAGGGGAGAGACAGACGAATTTATACAGACAGAAAGACAGACAGACAGCTCCTCCCTCTTTTCTGGCTCCTTCCTCTGCTCCCTCCTTCGCTGTACCCATGCACGCAACTTTTCCCCTCAAACTTTCAATTTATCTACCACGACCAAAATATTTCTCTCTCTCCCTCTTTCTCTTCAACAGTTTTCCTTCACTTTTACTTACCCTTCATTCCTATCTTTTTGCTCTCTTTCCCACACGTTGCCTTTTCTTCCATGTCTTGTCTGCTCTCTCTCTCTCTCTCTCTCTCTCTCTCTCTCTCTCTCTCTCTCTCTCTCTCTCTCTCTCTCTCTCTCTCTCTCTCTCTCTCTCTCAATTTTACTCTATTCTGTATATGTAGTACAGTAGTAAGAGTTTTTACTGCCTTGCGATTTGTGTGTGTGTGTGTGTGTGTGTGTGTGTGTGTGTGTGTGTATGCTTTCGTCATGAGAGGCAGATGATCGGCGATTCTTTCTGGGATAAATATGAGGGATACGTTTTTCAGGAAGGTGAGTGAGGCAGAAAATTTATGCAGATATTAGAAATATTTGATGCATTTTTATGAGGCAAGAATTAAACAGGTGTGTGCAGCCAGAGCGTACGATAGGCGTATAAGGCAAGAATATGAGACCGGCATGAGAGGCAAGAGTGGACAATAGGTGTGTAAGATAAGAATGTATAGCAGGTGTATGAGGCAAGAGTGTACAGCAGGTGTGTAAGGCAAGAGTGTTCAAGAGATGCATGAGGCTAGACAGCACAGCAGGTTCGTGAGACAGGAGTGTACATCAGGCGTGTGAGGCAAGAATGTGAGGCAGGTGTGTGAGATAACAAATGCGAGTTGCAGTTTTATTATGATTAATCCCCAGGTCACCCATCCTCACGTGTCTTGGGTATTCTGCACTTTCACACACTGCCCTCGCTGCTTTCTAACCCCCTTCTTGTCTCCACCTCTCGCTCCTCCATCGCTATTGTCCTTTACCGCTTGCTTCTCCTCCTTACCTCAGCCTCTCCTTTTTCTCTCCCTTTTTACATCTGCCGCTTCCTCCTTGCCTCCTGCCTTTCGTCCTTCTTTTCTTCCTTATTTCCGCCCCTTCCTAAGCCTTCCTTCCTTACATCTACCCTTCTTCTTCATCTCCAAGTCCCCCAGAGTAATGCCATCTTTCTTTCTGGTCTGTCTCTTGAATTTTCTAGTTATCCTTTTCATCCTCCATACTCCTGCTTTCACTTTCTTTCCTTTCTACTCTCTCCTCTATCCTTCCTCTCTTCCTCCTCACCCCTCCATCCATTACTTCAATCTTCTCTTCTTACCTCTATTTTTTTTTTTTGTCCCTTCTCCCTTCTTCCTCCTCTATTTCTATTCCTCTTTCTCTTCCACCCCCTCCTATCCTCCCAGCAACAGCAATCACTCAATCTGCAAAAATACGATCAGTAGTCTACTCCTATATGTAACAGGTCTGATTTTCTGAAGCAACAAGACAGTGTTTGTTGGTGTTGTTATTGCTTAACCCCAGTCTACCTGACCAACCAAGCCCGTCGATGGCAGGTAAGCAACTGCCTCCATGGGGTCGTCCAACAGGTTCCTTACACTGCTTGTGTTGTGTCTGCGTCTTTGTGTGGCATGTACTGAGCAGTGTCTCAGTGTCTCATGTGTGAACATATTCTACAAGCTGGGCACGTGTCGTCTGTGATTCCACTCCACCCGACTCTAATCTGGTATCTGAGGAGGGTTGGGTGATGTCTTGGTCTACTGTAAGTCTGCCTAGATAAACTCGTGATGTGAATAGGTAAGTGTTTCTTCATTGTTTGTGTAGGACTGTCTGGAGGGGGGAGATTGTCGAAGAAGATCTGGTAGTACTTGTGCGGGGATTGTTTTATGTGAGTATTTGTGCTGTGTGACTCTGGCTTTTACTGATAGTGGTACTGTGAGTTGGTACAGGCTGCCAAATAGAACTATTTGTACATAGTATCTAGATAATATCTGGTAGGAAGGACTTCAGTTTCAAAGTGTAAGTGAGGTGTAGGAGTCGTTCTGATGCAGCCAGTGAGAATGCTGAATTTGGGGAAGGGGCCTGGTCCCCCTAAAAATCTTGGTTGGAAAATTGTTTTACCGGATGACTATTGGAGTAAGCAGATGAACTCACCTGGGCAGTCTTATTCAATTGTTTCTCCTATATCTGGTAGTTTTTTGGGGGGCGAGGGAGCTGACCCCCCCCCCAGGATCATTGAGAGGGTTCACGCCCCCAAATTATCGCATTACGGTTGAGGATCCACTGTACAACTTTTACTGAGATAGATATCAAAACCATGTTTACCGTCCTTTCACTACTTCTGAGAATTTTTCATTTGGTTAGGGGACTGACTCCCCCCAAAATAATGATGGTAATTATTTATATAGTGGAATACACTGCCGTGGAACCAGACGAACTGATCTTAGAAGTTTTGTTGAAATCAATATATTCTCACTTTCCGCTACTACTAATCTTTTTTTTTTTTTTGGGGGGGGGAGAGGAGGCTGGCCCCCCAAAGCATAGTGAGGGGGGTCACGATCCCCAAATAAAGCATTACGGATGAAAGTCCACTGTACAAAATATACTAAGATATCAAAGCTATATCTGCCCTTCTTTCACTATTTCTGGGATTTTTTGTTTAGTTGGTGGGATGCTGACCCCTAAGAAAAATCATGGAAGTAAAATTGTATACATTGGAAACCTACTCAGTAACCAGTCGAACATAACTGCGAAGTTTCATTCAGATACATCAAAAGCCTAGAAGGAGTTAAAGTACACACACACACACACACACACACACACACACACACACACACACACACACACACACACATCCTGAATCACATAGCAACGAAGGGGCGAGAGGCCAGCATTCCAGTCTGTGCCAACATACCAACCCATCCTAACACACCAACCCAACCTAACGCACCAACCCATCCTAACACACCAGCCCAACCTAACGCACCAACCCATGCTAACACACCAGCCCGTGCCAACACACTAGTCCGGCCTGCACCTTATCCCATACCACTGGACCAGGTCGTTCGAACAAGGGTATCACCTGCTTCCTCTAAGAAAACATTTACCAAGGGCTGAGCATCAATAAATATCTGCTTCATGACTCTTTAGTGAGATTTTTTTTTTTTTTTTCAGAATTATCATGAAACGAACTCAGCTCACATATCCATTTACCAGATAAACTATTTTGCCAGTCCTGAACTTGACCTTTGACTTATTACTTTCAAAACCGGTGTGATTACTCCATACCTGAATTCCAACCCTTCATCCTAGTTTGTTAACATCGGATGAACACTGTGTGAGCTATTTTGTTAACAGATATCGAAAATTTATACTGGTCCGCCACTTTAACCAGTTGTTCTCAAAATTCATTAACTTCTATTATTCTTGTTTTCATACTGTATTCAATGGTGTGTGTGTGTGTGTGTGTGTGTGTGTGTGTGTGTGTGTGTGTGTGTGTGTGTGTGTGTGTGTCCTATATTATACTTTCCCGTCTGTCTTGGAAACTGCAAACACTGTCAGATACAATCACAGTACACTTGGGACATCTCACGGTGTTATGTGGGACGTTGTGGCCACTGGGGCAGGTTTGGGTGCGGTGGGTACGTCGGAAGTTCGATGTGGGAGAATCACGAAGTAGAAAAGCGGGAGATTTGGGGAAAATGGGAGTGACAGAGGGGAGAAGAGAGGAGATATGACGAGGAAAACAGTAGAGGGAAGTGATAAGGGACTGGAAAGTAGAATTAGCTGAGCGCAGGAGAAAGAAGAAGGGAAAATAAAAATGAAAATAAAAAGGAGAAGATGGGCGGGGGGAAAAAAGAGAGACAGAGAAAATATTTTGTGAAATCATGAAGAGCGAAGAGACAATAGAATGGGTGGTGAGGTGGAGTGGTTTCAGGGAATATATACAGAGGAAGTCAAGAGAAACGCAAACTTTTATCTGCGCTAATAATGCTGAGACAATGAGACGTGGAAAGTGGTTGAAAAGATATTATGAGAGAGGAAGATAAAGTGACTTAGTTTAAATGTAAGACTGTTTGCGAGTGAATTAATCTGAGAGGTAAATATTGAGAATAATGGAGAAAGTGTTCCGACCAGAGTAGTTTGACAGTAAAGTTGCTTTAGTCACTGGAAGGAAGATTGTTTGGGGATGGGACAGGTCATGCAAGAGTGATCAGGAACTAAGTGAGGGAGGAGCGTAGAGGAAAACGAGAGACTTAATGCATAAGAGATGATAATGGGGTGTTGCCAAATGCACCCGCACAGGGAGAGTGCGGGAGGCTGCAGGTGAGTTACTCTGGGTGTCAGAAAGAATAATCACACCCGTAACTTCCACTAACTGGCCACTGCTTCTTCCATGATGCACTGCAGTATTGTTTTGTCTTACTCCTTTGACTGAAAAAGAAGACAGTATTTATTCAGAAGAGCTTTCCATTGTGTCTTAGGATGTGCGGGGGAAGTATCAGTAAATGACTGGAAGTTAATGCGTCTTGATTATGCATAAAGTTATTTCGTTTACGTGGTACAGCCATAATATTTTCAAAAGTAATTAGGGTAGAATTATTTTCCAGTAGATTTTTTCAGCTAGTGAGATAGGAGTGTGCCATGCTTATGCCTAAGAAAGTACATTGACACAATATATATTCCTTGTAAGATCTACGAACTATACCATAAAAATAACATGTCACGTAACCTGAGATAAAAATGGAGGTGATATAATTACGACTATAATATACCGGTACAGTTCTCCCTCCACTCTCTTATGCTCTTGTTAGTATGCTAGCCACTGACGAACCTCACCCACAAAATGTCTTGCTGTACAGTTTTTCATTACTTTTCTTAACAGCAACAGCAACCAGGTTTGTGTGTGTGTGTGTGTGTGTGTGTGTGTGTGTGTGTGTGTGTGTGTGTGTGTGTGTGTGTGTGTGTGAATGTGTGTGTGTGTGTGTGTGTGTGTGTGTGTGTGTGTGTGTGTGTGTGTGTGTGTGTGTGTGTGTGTGTTTGTGTGTGTGTGTGAGTGTGTGTGTGTGTTTCAACAATCACCCTCAGTATCAGACGGGCGATCAGGAATTTGCTCTTACTCACCTAAAACAAAACAAAAAAGGGGCTGGATATTCCCTTCACTTTTCTGCTTCCCTTCCTTCCCAGCCAAAAAAAAATTCTTGGGTTTCTTAGTTTTTTTGCCAAAAGCCACAGCTCTCTTTTCCTTCGGTACAGGTTTTGTTTTCAAGGTTTTTGTTGAAGAAAAATTGCTAGATTGATGGACGATCCCTGTGTCTGATACTGGCAAAGCAAATAGTAATGGCCATCTTAGACACTGCCTGATTAGGTATTCGGTGTTGCAGCCGGAGACTGATTCAACTCAACTCGAAATTAGTGTTGTGCTTGTTCAGTTCCCGATCTTCATCTTCAAATTTCTGTTAGGTGTCCATCAGCTGATCTGATTACCATCACACGCACAATCAGTTTATTTAGATCATGACATTACTACCTCTATAAACTCTTGCATCCAATATACATCTTCGCATCCTTTCATCCACACACACATAATCAATCATTGCCTTCCTTTCACTCAGTTCACCACCCACCCTTCTCATCACTCGCCATGTATACCTGTGGATCATTTTATGCCTGAAGAGGGTATTGGCTATCACCAACCCCCTCCCAGCACAAATGTCCACTAACGCACTCCCATTCTCATCTACCTCAGCAGGCACACCCCACTCACCAACTATTCCATCCACCTTCACATTCCCAACTTTACCATTCATATCACCAATCAAAAACACTCTCTCATTCCTTCCAAACTTTTCCATGCACACTTCTACATTTGTCCAGAACTCTTCTCTCACTCTTCTAGCACGATCTTGCGTTGGCGCATACACACACACACAATCGCCCACATATGTATTCCAACTTTCAACTTTACCCACACAATCCTTGATCCAACTGATCCATACTGTCTTATGCTCCTCTTCCATCTTTTACTCACAACTATACATACTCCTTCCTTTGCCCTCTCATTCTCACCTACTCCTGCACATATACCCCATCCATACTCCCATTCTCTCACACTTTCTCCTCTCCATTTTGTTTCAGTTATTCCACATACATCCACTTTCGCATCCTCAAGCACCTGGACAATCTCTCTCTCTTTCACCTCATCATTTGCTCCCCTTACATTCCAAGTTCCAATTGCAATGTCCTTTGTCCGGTCCTTGGTCGTCAACGTTTGGTCAGTCCTTGTCCAAGGCTTCTTGTTTGTTTTTTCAGTTAGTTGTTTTCCGGGGAGGGGCACTAACCCTCCGCCAACCCTTTTAGTCGCCTTTTACGACAAGCAGGGATACTGGGGGAGTATTCTTGAAAAAAAACCCTACCCCCAGGGGACTTTCTGACCACTACTTGGTGGTGGCCAGAAATAAAGTTCAAGTAAGATGGAGGAATAGAAGAAGGGAAAGACGAGAGGAAGGAGTAGTTGCAAGGAGAGTGGAAAGGTTACAAGAGGATGAGAAAAAGGCAGAGTATAAGAGAGAAGTGGAGGAACGATTGGGCAAATATGAATTGGAGCAGATGGGGGACGTGGAAGGTGTGTGTAGAATATTTACAGAAGAAATATGTGCAGCATGTGATGTGGTGTGTGGAAGGAAGAGAAGACGGAGGGGGGTGCAAGGAACAGCGTGGTGGACTGAAGAGGTGAAACGGGCTGTGGCACAAAAGAAGAAAGCATACAATGAATGGATGAGAAATAGGGGCGTGGAAGAAGTTGAGAGGCGGAAGAGAGAGTTATATGTAGAAAGAAAGAGAGAGGTGAAGAGATTAGTAAGAGAGAGTAAGAAGAGAGTGGATGAGGAATTTGGAAGGAATTTGAGTGTAAAGTGGAGGGACTGTAAGAAAATGTTCTGGAAAGAGGTGAAAAGAGTAAGACAGGGTGGAAGTGAAGTTAGCAGGGGAGTGAAAGATAAAAATGGTAGATTACTAGTGGAGAAGGGAGAAAAAGTGAACAGATGGAGAGAACACTTTAAGGAATTGTTGAACGTGGAGGATGGAAGTAATGCGAGTATAAGTGGCTGGGGAATGGCTGGGAGAAGGAGGAAGGTGAGAAGACAGGAAGAAATCAGTAGGATAGAAGTTGTGGAAGCAATGAAGAAAGTTAAATCAGGGAAAGCCCCAGGAATTGATGGAGTGTGTGGTGAAATGCTGAAGCATGGGGGAGAGATAGTAGTAGAATGGATGTGGAAGATGTGCAGATTGGCCTGGGAGGAAGGTAGAGTCCCGGAGGATTGGAAGTCAAGTATAATTATTCCCTTGTACAAAGGAAAAGGGGAAAAAGAAGTGTGTGGTAATCATAGGGGCATTTGTCTTCTTAGTATAATAGGAAAAGTGTATGGTAGGATACTTATTGACAGAGTTAGAGAAAGAACAGAGAAATTAGTTGGAGAAGAACAGGGAGGCTTTAGGAAGGGAAGAGGTTGTGTAGATCAGATATTCATTCTCAGATCTTTAGTGGAAAAGTTTCTAGAGAAGGGAAAGAAGTTGTATGCGGCTTTCATGGATTTGGAGAAAGCATATGACAGGGTGGATAGACTAGGATTGTGGAAAGTGTTAAGAATATATGGAGTAGATGGGAAGTTGTTGAATGCTGTGAAGAGTATGTACGATGGTGCGAAGGCTGCAGTGCGTGTGGATGGTGAACTAAGTGAATTTTTCTCTTTGAAAGTTGGGTTGAAACAGGGATGTGTCATGTCTCCATGGTTGTTCAATCTGTACATGGATGGGGTAATAAAAGAGGTACAAGGTAGGGTAGTGGATGTTGGAGTGGCCCTGGTGAGAGAGGATAGTGTTTGGAAACTCCCTGTACTGTTGTTTGCAGATGATACTGTGTTGTTGGGTGAGGACGAAGGGGAGCTGCAAGGCTTGGTGGATGAGTTTGAGAGAGTGTGTAAGAAACGGAATCTAAAGGTGAATGTAGGGAAGAGTAAAGTGACGGTCTTTGAGAGAGGTGAAGTCAGTGAATGGACAGCGAGGTTGGATGGTGAGGAATTGGAAAATGTGAGTACGTTTAAGTACTTGGGTAGTGTGATGAGTAAGGATGGAGGTTTGGAGGGTGAAGTGCTTGAAAGAGTACAGCAGGGAAGAAAAGTTGCTGGTTCTTTGAAAGCAGTGATAAGAAACAGGGAAGTGAGCATGAAAGTGAAAAAGTTACTACATGACAGTATTGTGATACCAACTCTAACGTACGGAAGTGAAGCTTGGACGTTGTTGGAAGGACACAAGTCAAGAGTGAGAGCAGTGGAAATGAGTTATTTAAGAGGAGCCTGTGGAGTCACATGGAGAGACAGGCTGACGAATGAGGATATAAAGGAGCGTTGTGGTGTTGATGTGGATGTGATAGGAAGCGTTATGAGGAACACACTGAGGTGGTTTGGCCATGTGGAGAGGATGGAGGGTGAAAGACTGACGAAGAGAGTGTATGTGAGTGAGGTGGAGGGGGAAAGAGGGAGGGGGAGGCCGAGGATGAGATGGAGAGATGGGGTGGGGAGGTGTATGAGAGATGGGGGTGTGAGTTGGGAGCAGGGGAGTGAAATGGCGGGGGACAGGGCGACTTGGAGGCGATTTGTTTGTGACCACCCCAAACGGGATTGAGGCGTCTGGCAATAGATAGATAGATAGACATTACTACAATCTTTGCATTTCTGAATGTCTTGATGATTCACTGAGACTTTCAACGGAGAGCAATAATGGTTAATGTTTGTGGAGGTCGGGGATGTAGAAACTGACAAACGTTATTTATAGAAATGAAGTGAGTCAGCATCCGACTACCAGACCAGATGACAAATAAACCTACCCACTGGAACTCTGGCATCGTGAAGCTCCGAGTGGAACCCTGGCAGAATAAGGTCCCGAGTGGAACACTGGCCCTGACGTGGTGGTTCGGGGCTGAGGCAGGGTGGTGGGGGGAGGGGTGGAGAGATTGCTGGTGTTTCGCTGGTTTATGAGCTACATGTTTTCTGGGATTCTGGTATATCATTATATATACCATAGAGGAGAACAACAATTTGTTTATGTAATAATTTGGTTATTATTTGGGATTTTTCCTGCGGATGCCAACGACTTTTGTCAGTGTGTGTGTGTGGCTGGACGTGTGCCTGATACTTTAATAAAACAGTAGCTGTTCGTCATGGTCACGGGAGGTAGAAACTGCAAGGCGTCAGTTTCTTTTGTTGATTGAAGGGGAGTGGCAACATGTGCTGAGGAAAATCTGGATGACGGAGGGCAAAACAAACTCTTTCGACAATTAAAGTGGGAAAAAGTGTGTGTGTGTTCATATTCCCCTTTCTGTTGTGTCAGGAATTATTAGACAGAATTTAGGGTATTAGACAGAATTTAAGGTAGGAAATTAAATTACGAAAGAGAGAAGGAGGAATAACTTACGAGCAGTAGAGAGAAGTGGGGAGAAAATAATTAAAAAAAAAAAAGCATGAGTGTTAATGACCCACATGAGACAGGAGAGTTAAGCATTTTACGAGACGCTCAAATGGGAAAAAAGGAACACAGTGATCCAGGGAAAAATTATATAGGTAACCGGTGTTCTGAAACTGGTGTGGAGGTGATATGAAGAGAGAAACTCCGTTAAACTCCTTAATTATATGTTTGTTTGTTTTTCTTAATTTTGATGCTCTGAAACTTGTTTCTATGGGAAAAAATAAAAGCCTACAATAAACTCCATAATAGAAAGTATCCTTGTTTTTATTATTCTAAACACCAACAGATTTGTGAGGAAGGGATGTTCGGTAACCCCTGTACTTTTTCCCATTTATTTATTAGTTGAAACAGAGTTGTGATTATTGACTGCAAAACTGTCATCAACCCCTTCGTTACCTACTGCATCGATTCGTGCAAAGGGCTCAAATTGTCATGGCATCAGTTGATACAGCACCACCCAAAACTGCAAGAATCCTATTTGGCATTTCATATGGACCCCCTGGTATGTGCACCCTGACACTTTCCTCCGTAGTTCAACACTGCCTTTGACAATGACATGTGATTAACCCCCGATTTACAACGCATTTCAATGTTTCTTTTCAAGTGTCTCAAATTTGATGACATATCAAGTTTCCTTCCACAGAATGTTGGTAAATTCTTCCATTTATTTTGGTGCCGAAAGGAAATATTTTTGTGATGTAATCGCTGGGTATTTGGAAAAAAAAAAAAGCAAAATTTTGAAATGATATGAAAACATACATTAACTATAAACGGAATAGGATTACCTTTGTATACCTCTGTTCATTTTCATTAATCTTACATTTTATTTACCTTTCAATATGTTTTCAAAAGGAATAAACATCAGAAAACAGATTTTTACGAAGTCAACAGTCTCCCTTACTTTCAGCAATGAAGCCAGGCTTGTGATTATGACAATATGAATTGAAACACTGAGAATTCGGGCCCAGGACTGTCAACGGAAAGCGTCGCTCGGTATGCCTCTGCCAAACCTTGTACACGGACTCGCCATACAACCTCCACGAAAGGGTTCACCGTGGGTTGAAATGAGACTAAAGATAAACCAAGTCGACCTCATATGACACTGACTTTTGATCACTTGACCTTGTTAACCTAATGAGTTCATCGTCCCAAACAAAAGTTTGGGTGAAATCCGTTGAGGAGATCAGAAGATATCACTCCCACACCCATATGACCTTGACCTTGGACCCTTTGGCCTTGCTGATCTATTAAGTTCATTGTCCCTTCATACTTTATCACTGACAAAAGTTTGGTCGTAATCTGTCCAGGGGATCAGGGGATACCACGCCGACAAGGATAAACCACATGTGACCTTGACCTTTGACCACTTGACCTAGCTGACCTCATCAGTTCATCATCTCCTCATACTGCACCAGTGACAAAAGTTTGATGGAAATCAGTCAATAGGTTTAGGAGGTATCGTGCCCACATTAGTATTATGGAAGCACACCCACAAGGATAAACCAAATCGACTCCATAATACCTTGACCTTTGACTCCTTGACCTTGCTGACCTAATCAGTTGCATCAGAGCACTATTGTAGGCGCAATATCTCCTGAACCCACAAACGGATTTCGAATAAATTTTTGTCAGTGATGCAGGATGAGATGATTAACTGATTCGGTCAGCTAGGACAAAGGTCATGGCCATATGGGGTCGACTTAGTTTATCTTTATGGGCGCGATATCTCCTGAACACCTCAACGAATTTCAACCAAACTTTTGTCAGTGATGCTGTATAAAGGGCCAATGAATTGATTATATCAGCAAAGTCAAGGGGTCAAAGGTCAAAGTCACATTGTGTCGACTTATTTTATCCTTTTCGGTGGGATATCTCCTGAATTCCATTGACGAATGTCGATCAAACTTTTCTCAGTGATACAGTATGAAGCACGATCATGGAGATTGTATGGCGGGTCCGTGTACAAGGCTGGGGGAAGACATACCGAGCGATTCTTTGCGTCGACAGTTCGGGGTCCGAGTTCCCAGCATTTCATCAAATAAGGTGCGCCTGATCCTCCCGGACAATTCTAGCATAAAAAAGTTAATCCAAAGACAATGAGAAATCCATGACAACAGAACATAACCTTTCCAGGAAATTACGAATTCTGCAGCAAAAAAGGGGTTAAGGTAGATAATCACTGTGTTTTCGAGCTGAGAAGGAGAGGTTGTGCAACTTTCCCTTTCCATCCTCACTAGGAGGATTTATCGAGATAAAACAGATTTGTATTTATCAACTGCATATGGACCATTTAGGCTGGTAACCACCATGAGTTTCCAAAGAAGAATGGCTCTGTAACCCTCACCTACCTTTCACTGAAAGACCAATATGTATAACACTGATTTGTGCTTAGAGATCAGCAAGAATCAGTAATACACACAATCACCATGAGTTCAAGCCTAGGAGGTTTTGCGTCCTACATCTCCGTTTTCCAAGAGGAGCGTAGTTAAAAACGGAATAACATCTAGCGGTTTCACAATACTCCCTGGGGTACACAACCAATAACGAGCATAAGGAATGAGGAAGAGAGATTCGGCTACATTAGAAGAGAAGGCTTGGGATTAATTACTGTCGACTCCACGAGGATCACTGAGACAATCAACTTTTATTACACAGCAGCCTTCCCCCAGAACGTTACGCGCAACACTCGAATTTATTTCGAGGATCCAAATATTAAATTTGGGAAAACAGGGACAGAGCCTGACCTCACCAGGAATCGAGCTTAGAGCTGTCCAGTTGGAAACTGAATGTGTTAACCATTGCACTGCAGGCTGCTCTGCAAGTTTGTGAGACGAACGAGGAAAGCATTCAACAATATCTCTGCAGACAAGGACATGCAACAGTCAGTTTACAAACCCAGTCCCTGTTTCATTTTTAGGTACGCACATGCTGGGATATATAAGACTCTATCTCAAAGGTCTTGTGGTCAGTTGATTAATCGAACCCAGGACTCCTCGCTAAGGAGACAAGTATGTATCCATTCCTCACCCCCCCCTCCCTTACACACAGGCACCACTCATAAGTCCAGTTAAGTGCCCTTTGTGAGCGCGTGACGAGCGAACGAGCGCCATATCACAGTTTCCTTCTGATATAAAATTATAGGCTGAATCTCCGATATTTCATTGCAAGAGCTGATGCCAAAAACACAGTGTTACGACGGAAAAATTTTTTTAATTTGATTTCGTAATTGAGGCATTCACTGATTAGAGACAAATATTCCCTTGGAAACTCGAGATTCCAAACGGTTCAAACGCCTTGATGGGTGAGTTTTTAGTTGATAACACAATTTGCTGAATGAATGTATCACATGCAGAAAGAATTTCAACTCTACTTCACACAGGAATAAAGTTATTAGCTTCTGCTAAGCATGGCTGTCGAGTCAGGCCAGGCCGCTCATTTCCAAACTTTTCTGAGAGTAAACATCGCTCTCTCGCTCGTAAAAAAAAAAAAAAAAAAAAAAAGTGTGAGGCTTTGCCGCCAAGTTGGAAGGAGAGATATGGCCAAAGGGAGAAATTAGTTGATAAGGATATATATATATATATATATATATATATATATATATATATATATATATATATATATATATATATATATATATATATATATATATAGAGCCCGACTCGCTAAACGCCCCCAGGGTGGCCGCAGTGCAAACGCCACCAAGTCACTCTGTCACCCACCATTTGACTCCCTCCCCCAACTCACCCCTCCCTCCCTCATATACCTCTCACCTCATCCCTCCACCTCATCCTCGGTCTACCCCCTGGGATGAGGTGGAGGGATGGAGTTGAGAGGTATATATATATATATATATATATATATATATATATATATATATATATATATATATATATATATACAATGTAGTATACGGTGTGAATAGAGAGAAAAATTCACGAGAAAGATTGATTTACATGCGGCGGGAAGACATGGAAGTAAAACAAGGCGGGTTTCTGAGGACAGTAGGGGAGGGTGGATATAAGGCTGAAAGGGTAGAGTGATGGTGGTATGGAGAGGGTCGAGGCTAAGGAATGAGGAAGGAATGAAGAGTGGAGACGCTGAGGAGGAGAGAGCGAAGGTAGGGTGGGAGAAGATAATTTTGTTTACCTTAAATAAATTTATGCCTATTGACTGAATACGGTAAATAAAGGAAATATCCACCGAGTGTTTAAGGCATTGCATCTAGTTTCCTTAACATGGTGGAGGTAAGGAACGAGTGAGGAATGTGTATGGCCCTGTGCACGGACCAAATTACGAGAACAGAAAATCAAAGGCTAAATTGTATTCGGCAGAGGCCGTCACATTTTTTCCCCACACATATCACACACTCTGTCCTCAAACACTTTCTCACATTCCAGTCATAATGTACACCTATTTTATACACATGTCAAACACCTACATCCGTAATGTATGTACACTACATACCACTATTAAGTGTTCCAACACATCATTTCGCACACATATGGTAGAATCATCATGGAGAGAGAGAGAGAGAAAGAGAGAGAGAGAGAGAGAGAGAGAGAGAGAGAGAGAGCAAATAAATCAACATGAACTAGCGATAAGAGAAAGGCTCATTCATCAACCGCTAAATTTTGAGAAAAGGCAGACGTAGTGAGATAGTGAAAAATATTTAATTCATTCTAAAGGACATTTTAAAATATGTTTTGCAATGTATTTTTATTTCCAACTCTGATCAGCAACGCATAAGAAAGAAATAACCATGTATAGATATATTAAAACGTCAGAAGAGGACGTGGTCACCGAAACGGGCATGGGAGGTCAGCTCAGTGGAATATATTTTTCATAGTGAACCCTGACAGCCGATGTCGTCTTTTGACCTTTGTTAATTAAAAACAATATTAACACAATCTCAAATATAGGAACATAAAAGTAGGCTCCAGTGTTATAACATATCTGATCCATCCTCAAGTCCAAAGCCTGTTACAGTATCCTGTGGAAGGTAACTGCAACAAAAAGATCTGGCTTTTCTATTCATTCTTAGCTGTGGCCACTCCTCCCACGGCACAGTCACTCCCTCTTAAGTATTAACGCATCTTCTCCCTCCATCTCGGTCCTGGTTTACGTTACCTCCCGTCCACCTACTCATGCAAAATCCTAGTCAGTTCTTACTGGCCATTCTCCCTCGTGTCTGAACCATATTAAAGTGCTGTATTTCTTTGAATGTTTCTCACCACAGCATCCTGCACACCATATGCAACACGAATCCGATGTGTGTGTGTGTGTGTGTGTGTGTGTGTGTGTGTGTGTGTGTGTGTGTGTGTGTTTTACCTGTCCTTTAAGTAATTCTGCAGGTACTTCCAACGTAGTATACTTCTACTATATTCTCAACTTAGGTTTCTCAAGTATTGTTCACACTTTATTGTTGGACATTGTTTATGGATAAGTACTTAGTAATGTTTCGTCGAAAGATCACTATTCAGCAAACAACGTATAAAACAAGGTGATGACATTAGTTGTGGCAGCAGAGCAGCTTCGATGGTGTCACACCCAAAGGAGATTCACCTCCGCAAAACCTTAGGAAATTCATTAGATGCTGATTAAGTTGATTATCATACAAATTGCTTCGGGGAGCGGGCTTTGGAGTGTTTCTTCATCTCTCAGTCTGGCTGTGGTTATTTCTTATCCTTCCACTGTCTATTTTACTGTCTATCCGGTACGCTGTCTAGTATACTGTCGGTCAAGTACACTGTCATTTTTATTGTTCGTTCATACCACCGTCACACTATCCACTAAACTGAGATGGTGAGAGAGTGAATGATAGTGTTATACTGAATGAATGATTTGGAACGAATGTCAATGGGATGGAATTTTAAAAAAGTAGTGAGATAAGAGAATGTCTGAAAGGTGACGGTAATGAAAATATCACTTTATCAGGTCAGGTGGATGTTGTCAGTGAAGATCTCTCTCTCTCTCTCTCTCTCTCTCTCTCTCTCTCTCTCTCTCTCTGATTCGTGTTGTCGGCTGCTGAGCGTCATTGTCACGTTCATCAGTGTCAGGAAGAGCAAAGGGTTGGACAGTCAGCTCCGATGGACGTCAATGCGGCTATAAACACTCCAGCTTTAAAGGTATCAGTTTTGTTATCTGTTCCTGTCCCCACATAAATTTGCACTATCATTCAACATATTAGTGTCCCTACATTGTGCAGCTACATGTTTGTAACTGCGGCTTAGCAGTGCCAACAGCATGGAGAATCATCCATGAATATGTCTGTTCACGCATGGGGCTGGAAGAGGTGCCCTGTCGACTTAGTAGCTGAGGACAGCCGCTTTTTGATTTTCAAATATTCCTATAAAAATGAGTCCTAGTTTCCCAGGTGGTTTGTGCATTAAAGAAAGGTTCTGTACTAAGAAGCAAGAGTGGAAAGAGTCTATCCTAGACAAACTGATTAACGTTTGGCCACGAGTCTGGCAGCTGGACATTACGAGTCTCTTTGATGTGATGGATCATCAGTGTATTGCTGGTGTGTCATTCACATGTTCCCACTTATTGGAATTAATTCGATACCTCTCACTGATCACATTAACCTATGCATTAACATTATAAAGTAACTGAAAACTGATATGCAGTGTTTATCTGCCAGATTTCCGAATGTATAAGCGATTATCTGTCATTCAAATGGCTAAACAAGACACCTTCCATCAATTACTACACGTTACTTATTGTCATCGATAATGCCTTGTTTTCATCTTCATCTGCTAGAATGTAAGGTACTGGAGATATCTGCTCGCCTGGGATTTCTGGGCAGCATGGCTAGAGACAAGAGAACAGGTGCAAGTTTTTGCTTTAGTAGCACTGACATCCTAATATTCGTCTAACTAGCAGTTGCACTACGATACTGACGACTCTTTGCCATCTGTCCTCACGTTACTTTAACAGATCTGCTCGTCACTGGTATAATGATGACGAAAAGCCAAGAAAGGAAGGGTAATACCAGTATGTTTCATATTATAAGAATGCAATGTACAGTACTAATATGATATTCTAGGAATAACTCTTTAGCTTAAGCTAAACAAGTTTCCCTGATTTTAAGACAGAAGAAACCTCTTGCCGTTCATGCTGATTATGTGTATTTGTAAGTTTCCGCAAATACTTATGGGCGACAGCCGGAATTAAATGACTTAGAAACTTCAAATCCATAAATTTATCAAGGATGTTGCATTACGTAAAGTGGTACAACTCAAAAAGTAGGCTTCATACGTTGGATGGCCCTCAGACTACAGTACTATAACACCACAATGTCCGCCAGACTCGACGCCCAGTGTTGTCTGAGTACGCCCCACGTCCACGTCCTGTCCACTAACTCTGCCAAACTCGCTCAACTCTTGTATCTCAGGGTGAAACATTACTTTACCTCTACCCACACTCCTCCTCCCTCTCCACTCCGTCCACATCCCGCCCCTGCCTTCTCCATCTCCACTCTTCCCCCCCCCCTCTATTCACCCCCACTTTCTCGCCCCTCTCCACTCTCTCCTCTACGCACCCCTACCTTTTCGCTCCTCTCACCTTTCTCTTCTATCTTCTCTCTGCCTTCTCGTCCGTCCACACACCACCCTCTGCCTTCCCGTCTATCCCACCCACATCCCAGTAGCGCTGTTTGCCTCCCGCCCTTCACCCTCATGGTTCTCCCTCACCTTCATGGCACACCCTCAATGTACTCCCTCCCTCTATCTGTCCTCATTCTCCATGAAATGAGAATGTGTGGCGTGTAGAGGTATTAAAATCAACTAATGTCAACTAACGTTATTCATTACAATTAATCGTACCTTTTTTGCTGCATCTAGTGAACCGAAGTAGCAAAAGCGATAATTCTCTGTTTTATGCATATATTCAGCATATGAGTGCGGCTCTTCATAATCACTGATCTAATTTTGGGGGGGTTCATTTTGCCTTCTTTCCTCTCTCATTTTCTTTCGCCCTCCATCCATCCCTTACACTTCTAGTTCCAAGACATAAACACCAACACCTCAAAAGCCACCAACGCCTCAAAAGCATTCTCCCTTACAAATCCTATTATATTTCATCCAACAAGTATGGTTGCACCTGAAAATGGATATACTGTCGCTTCAACCCTAGAACAATAATCATGAGATGAATTTAATGGAACAGAAAGAGAAAGTATTAGTCGTAGTAGTAGTAGTAGAAGTAGTAGTAGCAGTAGTAGTAGTAGTGGTGGGACATTTTAAAGGCAAGGGGGCTTGGATGTAAGTGTTAACAGTGCTTCATTTATTATTTAGTTTTTAATTCAAATCAAGCAGAATATCTAAACGATGTTATTGCTGTCATTTCGTATTAAAAGTGACTCATTCTACTTAGTATTCCAGCTGCTGTTGTCAATATTTGGTGCTGGTAAATGAACTAAGAGTTGGTGTTTTACCGGGTACTCAGAAACCACTGAAAGTGCATGGAAAGCAGTCATTGTGAGACAGTGACACAAAACAAGCTTAAGTTAAATAGGTATATAGGCCTATGGGAGAACTTGCAGGCCATCGGATGTGAGAATTAGCGTAAGACAGAAGGCTGAAGACAAGAACAGATAACATGTGGAGAGAAACATACAAGAGAGCAGAATACGTCAGGTAGAAGGAAGTTGATTATGAGAATATAAGAAACATAAGTAAATAAAAAAAATAGCTTAGAGGCTTGGGTGCCATTTTTTTCTGACCCATTAACTGCGACTGACGGCCTGAGCTGCACCAAGAACTATGGGTGAAGTCTTAAGTTGCTCTCTCTCCCATTCACCCACCAATCCCTACTTCTTCTCTGACCGCTACCCTCTCCCCCCGCACACTCCAGTCCCCTCTATCCAATCATCCCCTCCCACCACACCCCAAACCTACCCTCCTTCCTTTCATACCTCAACTCCCTCCATCCCACCACCCTTTCCCACCTCACTCCACCCGCATTCCCCACTCCTCCAGTTAGTCATGTGATAGATGATATTGAAGCAAAGTCCGACCTTGAACGGCTGAAAAAATTATGGTGAATGATTTCCTCAAGCATTAATTTCAGTCGCGAAAAAATTTATTTTGTGAAGTCAACAAAATATATCAGTTCTAATGAGATGACATCGTGATGCCGGAAGAGTTCTGCTGAATGACCCAGAGCATAATGATGGTAACTGCAGAGCACTTATAAAGTTTTGTGTTCATGCTAGAGAGAATGACTTGAAACTTCATCTTAAAAATTCTAGTTTAATCACTTGTGACATGTTGGGTCACTGAAAATCGTCACTGTGACCTGTGGTAAAACCACCGCAGACCAACTGGTAGTTGGATTACGGAAGAAAAGATGTTTTCAATCATAGCTGACGAAACACTGATGTACAAACAAAACAGCAGATAGCTATTTGCTTACATTACATGCATGTCAGAAAAATACTGAAAATAAACCCCAAAGGAAACAACTTGGCCACTTCTTGCGGAAGTGATGCAGCACTGACAGTCCACTGGACTGGATATTAACCAACTTTCTGCGCAAGTCACGATGATTCGGCCAACATAATTGTACATATGACGTGTTCAGTCTCATATTTCCCAAGTCAAGCCCCTGGTTGTTTATACCCATTGTGTTTATTACACGCAAAGCTTAACTTTGTGTAAAGCTTGCTCACGTGCTCTGAAAGCAGACGTGGTGGAACTCATTGGAAATTTTTTATTTTTTTTAAGTAGCTGGCTTGGACTTTTTTTATATATATTATCTGTAAAGAAAGTACAGCCAGCAATCACACAGGCGCTCAGAACATCTTTCCCGCACTCACCAGGTAGAACGTCATGCATACTTTGTTGTCTGATATGCTACCACCCATCCATTCTGGTTCCAAGATCAAAGAGAAGCGTGGGACTCAGACACAGCTGCCAGAACAAAATGTTTAGTTCTTGTCATCACTAAATTTAACTGTATTGTAGAACTTGGATCATGCATATATGTAGGCCTACTTGGGATTACCTTCAATTATTCTGTGAAACCTCAAAAGCTTAGTATTAACCATTTTGTTGCACTGAATATGGTATCATCTGCTATAAAGACCATCTGCTGCTACAGATATGCTTTTGATTGCATGGTAAATGCAAAGCTCTGAAATCTAAATAAAGTTAGGTGTGAAACCATGTATTCCAAGACTTGCAAATTGGCAGATACACACCGGACATGCGTCCCTACTGACGAAACATGCAAGCACTGCTAACGCGATCTTTTTTCTTCCATTTCTGGATTGCCTGCAGATAGACTGGCAGGACGACTATTCTCATCTAAAGTGCAGCCGCATTATCATTTCGTGCCAGGCATTAGTAGCACTGTGGACACAGAATAAATATTTTCTGCTGCTGAAACATGAAAACGTCTTTGAAAGTATAATTGCACTTCGTGAAGAACTTATGATATGGCGCAAGCAATGAGACAATGTACATGCCCAAATTTGCCACTTACGTCTTCAAGTTTTGCCAGCTGAATGATGTGCCTTGTTTTACTACAACTTCTATGCACATTCCCTTCTAAGGCAAAAAGACCATTTTCTTCCTTTAAAGCAAGGAACGTATTGGTGTCCATTGCCCTACAAGTTACAGAATTAGGCATTAATAAATAGGAAACCTGAGAAAAAGAGCCTTTGAATATTGTGACTGTGTCGATGGGCGGAAGGCAGTATGCTAAGTGCCTTTCCAACAAAATCCCACACACAGGAACCCTGAACACAAATGGGTTAAGCAGCGACAAACCTACGTGTTCCTTTAACATAATGATGCTTTTTTTTTATTTTACTGAATTAGGTATAAAGGGAGTAACCACTGAACACGGCCCTATGAGCTTCTCAATCATGAACCAGTAAGCAGAAGACGATACACTGAGTATCCTTCCAGTAAAATCGCACACACGAGGCCCCTTGGCACTAATCGGTAAAACATGAACTTCGGTTAATTATAAAGAAAAACGTCCACAGGCGAACACCAGTCATTCCAACGGAATGACACAGCGCTCATGTAAGAAGAATTCTAGAAAGTTATAGACAATGATGGTAGAAAAATAATTATAGTGAAGTTGCTTTCTCCTGACAAAGATGCGTAACCCCTCTCCATTTTTACCTGACGGTATGTGTAATCAAACAGGAGGGTACAAATGACTAGTAACCGAGGAAACATTTTTAGTTCATACAGTAACCTGGGTTCATCGAGTTACTCTCCACCACGACTTTGTGTTAAAGATATAAGAGTGGCCCAGTTCTTGCAAACGAAAACAAACCGGGTGTAATGTTAACATTTACTTGCTACTGATTTTTTTTTTTTTTCAAGCCTTGAATGCAGAGTAGCATTTTATTTTAAATTTCAAAACAATGAACGAATAATGAGTGATTACGTCTGTATTACATGATGTATAAAATACCTGAAACGTGTAAAAAAAAAATGCTGACAAGTAGCCATTTGTTTATATTCTCACTGACTTAACTAGCTCTTAAGCATTTATTCGCACGATTTTTTTTATTAATCTAGATAGTTATAATATTTCAAAACCAACTGTACTTTAAGTACTGATATCCAAAATCCAACTCCCTCCCCTCCCACAGCTAATCCCTAGATACGCCTTTGGTCAGAATCAAGATAGTAGTGTATATTACGACCGTTAAGACTACAGTATTTAGACATGATAAACCATTCAGTTTGAAACAAGGACACAGAACAAATAACCAAACAAAGACAGGGTAACATGAAGGTGGTGATAGCTAAAATAACATTGATGGAAGCGGCTGAGTCGGGAAAAATGTACATAATAAAAGTAGGAAAAGAAGCTAATGAGGGCAGTAAGGAACTGACAGAGGGGCAGGGAGAGAAGTGGGTAAAAGGCCTAAATGTGAGTTGAATGAAAGTGGTGATGGACCGGCAATGATGACCACTCCTTTGCCAAGTGGAGGGGAAATGGGAGTGCTGGGAGAGGAAGCGAACACTGGAGAGGGAGAAGGAGATTTTGGAGAGGGAATGAACATTGTAATGGTAGAGGTTACTAAAGACGAAGTCGGTGGATGTTGCTGGAGAGTTATACAAGGATGGGGGAAAACTGGGAGAGCGGAAAGGGAGACGTAATGAGGGAGGAAAGAAGGACGAGAAGCAAAAGGTTAGGAGAGAATTAGCGAGCAATTGAAGAGAGAAGAAGAGAAGAGTAAAGAGGAGAGATATGAGGGTGTAGGAAGGTGCTGGAGAAGAAGCATGAGAGACTTAGGAATGAGATAGACTGGAGATCAAGGAGAATTAGTCACATGTTTTTGGAAGGCCGATAAGAAAGTGAAACCGGAAAGAGAAGAGGAAGAAAGTATAAGTGAGAAAAAAGAGGATCTAAGGAAAAGCGAGAGAGTGTCAGCTCATGAATAAAAGAAAAGCTCAGTGAGAGAGAGAGAGAGAGAGAGAGAGAGAGAGAGAGAGAGAGAGAGAGAGAGAGAGAGAGCTCATGTTCAATAGGGCAAAAGCTAACAGAGGAATGGAATACTGAAAATCAATGCTGATACTCGGTATTTCTCTCTCTCTCTCTCTCTCTCTCTCTCTCTCTCTCTCTCTCTCTCTCTCTCTCTCTCTCTCTCTCTCTCTCTCTCTCTCTCTCTCTCTCTCTACATGAAAGCAAAACATTTAGATTATAACATATACAAGTAAATTTATCCTGTATTCAAAGTGAGTAGTTTCAGTTGCTTGTGATTTTCATTACTTACAGATAATGCAAACATCTGAATAAATCCATCAGTGGTAGTGGTGCTGGTGTTAGTGAAATGTTAGTTGTGGTTGTGTTAGTGAAATGGTAGTTGTGGGGATGGTAGTGAAATGGTAGTTGTGGTTGTGGTGGTGACGTGATAGTTGTGGTGGTGGTAGTGAAATGGTAGTTGTGGTGGTGGTGCTGATATAGCAGTTGTGGTGGTGGGGGAGATATCCTAGTTGCGGTAGTGATAGTGAACTAGTAGCTACGGTGTTGTGTTAATGGTGATATTGTAGTTATAGTGATGGGAGATAAATGGTAGTTTTCATGGTATTTGTGAATCTATAGTTGTGATGGTGGTAGTGAAGTGGCAGATTTGGTGTTGACAGTGAAATGACAGTTTTGGTTGTGGCCAGAGTAGTTCTGATGTTGGCACTAATGGGAAATGGTATGGATGATAGTGGCGCGCTAGTGGTGCTGAGAGCGATGGTAATTGTTGCGATTTGGTACATACACATATGGCGCTGGTAATTTTGGTGATGGTGTAGGAGTGTTAGGTCTGTCAGTGCAAGGGGTAGTTGTTATTGTGTAGGGGTGAAAATAAAAGTTTTGAAAGTGGGGATGAACGATAGTTGTTCTGGCAGAGGTGGGGTTACAGACATAGTTCCAGCCACTACAACATCTGCTGCTAAAACCAGTGCCATCAAAGCCTCATCCATCACAAAATCTGCCACCACAATGGACTTTTTTTGATGCAAGGAAGAAGAAACCAAAGACTAGAAGCCCGCAAGAATTGTTCCTTCCAATAACAAGTGGTGCCAGGCACAACAAACCTAGCCCGAAAACAGTTATGTTATTTTCAGCCGTTTTCATGTTATAGCCCTCTGAAATCTGTGTTCTTGCATTTGACCCTTCAAGGTCACTGAAGGTCAAAGGTCATGGTGCCAAATGAAAAAAAAAAATTATAAGACTTCCTATATCTTGATAATAATAAATATCGCTATCATCAACCAGTTTCGAGTTATAGCCCCTTGAATATCCATGACCTTGAGTTTGACCTTTCAAGGTCACTCAAGGTCAAAGGTCTTGGTGCCAGATGAAGGCCCATATGGGAGTTCCTTTATGCTGATAATGGTTAATATCTCTACATTCAACCGGCTTCAAGTTATAACCCTCTGAAAATCCGTGACCTAGTTTTTGACCTTTCAGGGTCACTCGATTGCCTCCAAAATTTAATCACTTTCTTTTGGGACCAGTGCCCACATATCCTGAAAGTTTCATGTAATTTCATTCAGCGGTTTTTCCGTAATGTTGCTAACAAGGAAACAAAGAAATAATAAAGCAAAGAAACTCGACCAAAAACAATACCTCGCCGCCCTCCGTCCGGGCGAGTTAAAAAAAAAAATAAATAAATAAATAAAGCCAAATTTAAGATCCGTTCTATTCGAGATGCCTGGACACACTGTGTTTAAAAGACTGGAATTCAAAGGCAATAGGAAATACAGACAGGTGAAGACAGTTCCAGAGTTGATCTGTTTCATACATGAAAGACTGGGTGTAACGGTTAACTCTAGCAGTAAATACTTGGATAGAAAAGGGAAAAAAGTTTGTTGCCAGACTGGTGCTACCTGCCGACGTAATGATGGAGGGATACAAACAGATAGTTAAGAGGATCATTGGCCTTGAAGTAGCGATAGGAAAGAGATAACGATGCAAGAATGTGGAGAGAAGATATATATTGAAGGAAGCCAGTTAGAGGAGAGCAGTTAATGAGACAAAAAGCCTTTGACTCCACTTTGTTGGGGAGAGCTGTATGTGGAAATCCACCCACCATATATATATATTTTTTTTATGTGTCCGACTCTGGGCATAGGTTTCACAGCCTGCTATCAAGGCCCAGCAGTCCTCCTACATACCATGCACCTCTATGTACATGTCACCACTTCGGCGCTAACACCCACCGTCCATATTGAATATATGCTATGATCTCATACAGGACTGGTGTATTGGTATTAGCGGGGGTATTTTTACGACATGTCGGCGGGGCTTCTGGTAGATCAGTAAAGCCTGATTTAATGTAATTCAAATCCTTAAACTGTTCCCTGCCCCAGCGTGGATTTGAACCTGGGTCCCTTGGGACTGTAGCCCACCTCTCTACCGATTGAGCCACCGCCTCCCCCAAATGGGAGATGTACTCGACACACAGTCAAATAATAACCCCTATGTAAAATCAGCAACTGTGCGGTGGTAAGAGGACACGGAGTCGGATTACCACACCTAATCTCTTGGAAGCAAATTTTACATGAAATTTAATATAATCTATCCTAAATAAATCCCTAGAGAATGAAACCCCAGTTATGTTGGAAAATGATGCATGATTGGGTTAGACATTATTAAAAATCAAAGGATACTCCTGCGGAATATTTTGACGGGTTATATGATGTAAGACCTGAGTTTCTGATGTATTATAATTATGCAACAAGATTACTTCTACCCTAATCAGAGATATGAGCCAAGACAGACATTAGGTGTGTCATAACCTCGCCCCATATTTGTTGAAGTAACTCCTAAGGTGGACGCTGCGGGAAATGTGTGTGTGTGTGTGTGTGTGTGTGTGTGTGTGTGTGTGTGTGTGTGTGTGTGTGTGTGTCTGTGTGTGTGTGTGGAGTCATCACTATATGAGTGGACAGGATTACATGTACAGCGTATAAGAACTCTGGTGAACAGAAGGAAGTGAGTTGGCTGTAGGACAGAACCTTGAAGAACACCACCATTGATACCTCTAGCAGAGGAAAAGTAACCGTCTTCGACAGCAGGCATAGAACGACCAGAAAGAAAGCTAGAGAAGAGGGCAGTTCGGAAATTAAAAATTTATCCCAAAATCGATCGAAAGCCTTTGGTGTTCGCCAAAGTCCCAAAAGGAAGATGACCAGGAGTGTGAAAGAAGGTGAGAAGATCGAAAGTGGATCGTCTCTGGCGGAAAGAATGTTGTTAGGTGCATGAATTATTTTTCAGTAGATTTTAAAACCTTTGAAATACTGGGTGTAAAAGCGATAAGGCGATAATATGAGTGCTGAGAATGATCACCCTTCATTGGGACAGGCTGATTGAGAGCAAACTTGCACCACAATAATTGATAACACTAGCCATGAAGTCATGCAATAAGTAAATAAAGAGAAACAATGCGTAGTGGAAAGATAGAAAGTAGAAATTTGTGGAAATATTGAAAGGTCTGTTAAATGAGGCGGAAAGAGGGAAGAAGGTAGTGAAAGCAAATAATAAGAAGCAGGGAAAGATTGCCTCTGTGACGAAACCTGGTTGCCTCACATTACACTGGATACAAAACACGAGAGAGAGAGAGAGAGAGAGAGAGAGAGAGGACACAGATGGGAAGTTCACCCTTAGGTTCCTCCTCTTGAGTGTGAACATGATCACAACTTAACCTTTCACTCTGGTGCTGGAGGAGGGAGAGAAAGGGGAAGGAGGAAGGAGAGGAGGGAAGGAATCAGAAGAGAAAATGGAGAAAAGAGAGAAGAAAGAGCAGGAAATTAAGATAGGGGGAGGACGACGAGGAGGAGGAAGGAAGTAGAGAAAGAAGGGAAACAAGAAGAGAAGATGAGGAAGCAATGTTACTATGGGGAAAGAGAATTGGGAAGACGAAGATGGGCAGAAGGAGAGAGGGGAGGGAAGAAAAGAAATAGAAAATGGGGAAGAAGATGAGGAGAGAACAAGCAAAGGAGGGGGATGCTGTATATTAAAAAAAAATATATATATGAAGGAGAAGGGAAGAAGTGGATAGAGAAAAGGAAAAAGGAAGAGAGGATAAGGGATGAACGGGGAGGAGGAGGGGCAAGGAAGAAGTGAAATGGAGGACAGAAGGAAAGGAGGAGGAGAAAGAATGATAGGAGAGGCAGGATGTAGGACGTAGGAATGAAGAACGTGAAGACAGGTAAGAATAAATGGGATAGTAGGCTTGAGGGAGGGAGAAAAGGAAGAAAAATGAGTGGAAAGATGCTGGGAAATTGCAGAGATGTAGAAGGATCAGGAATACTTGTAGAAATGTGAGAAGAAGAAAGACTATTCACTCATATTAAGAAGTAGCAGTTCAAGAAAAGAAAAAGATAAGGCTCAGGAAGAAAAGGAAGAAGAGAAACAGAGCTAAGGAAGAGGGGTTTAAAGCAAGTGAGAAACAGGGAAGTAAACCTGATAACAAGAGGCCTGTTAGCCTGTAATGAGGTTATCTGCTGAGTTTAACTAGTTACGCCAATGAACCAAACTGTGTGGTGTTTAGGGAGGGAGTAGTAGAGGAACAGAGTAGTGCTGCAGTTGTTTTGTGCTGTGCTGTTTTAGAGTTGTGGTGAAGAAGTGCGTGGTGATGTGGTGTGTGCTGGTGTGAACTATCTATGTACAACGATATAATGTGGTGATTCAGCGTGTGGTAATTTGGATCGCATTGTTGTGGTGTTGTGGTGAGTGATGATGGAACCATGATGTGGGAAGATGTGATGTTGTGTGTGGTCTTGCGGTGACACTGTGTCTAATGTTGTGTGTATTGATGTGAACTGTATGTGGTGATGTAATGTATGATGGTGGGGTATATGGTGATGTGATGTGATGATGTTATGTGGTGATGTGATGTGATGATGTGATGTGATGTGATGTTATGTGGTGATGTGATATGATAGTGTTATGTGGTGATGTGCATGATGTGTGCGGTGATGCGATGTTGATCAGGAAAGTGTAATCACGTAGTGTGTGCTGGTGTGGTGCATGATGAGGGAAGTGCAATGATGTGGTTTCTATAAAATACCAGTACTTGTCCACCCTGCAGCCCCCAAACCATCCTTCCTCAGTCTCTCTTCCCAGCACATTCCCTGCCCCTGTCTTCATTCCTCTCTCAGCAGTCCTTTCATCTATTACTTTATTGCCAATTTTCCATCCCCCTCCATTAGCTTATATTTTCTTTAAGTTCTCTTCCTTCCACTTTCATCTCCCCACACCCATCTTTCTTTTTTCCTTCATTTTCATAGCTAAGCTAACTCCCTCTTGAAATTGTCTCCCCTCTTCTTACCTTAGTTTCTTTATCTTTGTTTCCCCACGCCGCTCTTTCTATTTCCCCCACCCCAATGCCTCTCGTTCCCATTACTCTCTCTCTCTCTCTCTCTCTTCATCTCCCCACTATGACTATCTCCTCACATCCCACGCTCGCCTGCCTTCCCTCTTGTCCGACTCAGCAACTGATCCATCAGCATGTTAATGAAAGCAGGTTAGTGGGACATGGCCAGTCGCCCCACGCTGGCAGGAGTGGCATTAGGGAGGATGCAAGTGGTTCAGGATGGCATAGGATCGTTCATAATGCGGATATTTATTCACTTTTATTAGTAGACTGCGATGGACTGGGTAATGATGGACGTACCTGGGGGAGTTACGGACTGAAAGAAGTTATGAGCGAACTGGACTATCTAAAGAACGAAGAATGTTTAAGGATGGGGTTAACTGGTGAAGTAATGGATGGATCTGAACAGCTAAATATAGACTGAGGTGGCCAAACACGGACACGACTGGTTAAAGGACTGCATTGACTAACAACAGAGGTCAACATCATTAATTTCTAAGTATGGGGTAGTAGAAAGGGATAGGCAAAGACTGATTATTGGGTTAACGATGAACTGGAGGGATTAGGGATAGCCTGGATGCTGGAGGAGCTAAGGCTGGACTAGAGAAATGTAGATCGATTGAAGACTTGAAAGGGTAATGATGGACTGAAAACTCTCGTGTTTGACAACTAACTGGGCGAATGAGGATGGAATGGTAGATGTTGGTGTTGAGAATGGACAGATGTGTTAAGGATGGAGTAGAAAGTATATGTACTGTAGAATGGTGTCTCTACGGCTACAGTACACTAACATAATTCTGTGTAATCTGCCATGGTGACTCATGAATATACAAGAACCAGGATATCTGCCTGAACGTTGATCCCATATAACCCTCTAAAAGACTTTAAAAAGAAAATGTACGTGCATTTCAGCTTAATCTTGCATCATCCTTGAACATGCTTGGGGTTTCATTTACTCGGGACTTATCTTGGAAAGATCATATTACATCTCTTGTAAAATCTGCTTCCAAGAGATTGGGTGTGCTAAGCCGACTCCTCTCTTTCTTTACCCCTGCACAATTGTTGACTCTATACAGGGGTTTTATCTGCCCCTGTGTGGAGTACAACTCTCATGTGTGGGGAGGCTCCCCACATACAGTTCTTCTCAATAGGGTGGAGTCAAAGGCTTTTCGTCTTATTAACTCTCCTCCTCTTACTGACTCCCTTCAACCTCTGTCTCTTCGCCGCACTGTTGCATCTTTATCTCTTTTCTATCGCTAATTTAATGGTCACTGCTCCTCTGAACTGTCTGCTTGCATTCCTCCACCTCTACGACGGGCGCGTAGCACCCGTCTGGCAGCAAACTCTCATCCCTTTTCTGTCCAACTCTCTAATGCAAGAGTTAACCTTTACTCCCAGTCTTTCATTTATGCAACAGGTCAACTCTGGAACTGTCTCCCTCTGTCTGTATTTCCTGCTGCCTATGATCTCCAGTCTTTCAAACGCAGTGTGTCCAGGCATCTCAAAATGATCGGATCTTGAATTTGGCTCTCTATTGTATTTTGTTTTTCTCTTGGAGGGAACTGTTACTGCGGGCTCAAGGCCTTTGGTTCCTTCTTCCTCGCATAAAAAAAAAAAAAAAAGGTATTTTTTCCAGTGAACATCTGCACCAAGTTTAAGCCGAATTGGCGAAGTAGGCTATTGGAAGAAAGAAGAAAAGGAGCAAAGAAATAAGAAAAGCTGAGCAATTAAGTCAAGTCTTTACCATGGGAGGCTTAGGAAGAACTGAGCTTAGGAGAATGATTAGTTTTATGGCTGTCGACTGCACGATGTTCTTAATGACTGACAGTCAAGTCTCGTAGTAAAATAATCTTTCCCATGAAAAGGATCTACAGCATTTATTTTACATCTTGGTCCATAATTGAACTCCTGGACGAATTAAGACAGTAGGGAAGCAAATTGGCAATCTCACCGGCCTGACAGTCAAATCCCAACTCTTCCAATTGCGAGCTGGGTGTGTTCACCACTGCACCACTGGCTTCTCATTGAGTGAGTATGTTTTAATCATTATAATTAATTGTGCAGTTGTGGAAATTGACTGCTCAAATCAGTAAGACAGATAACCACCATGAGTTTAAGGTTAAGGTGGCGGGACTTTCCACGACCTCTGTTTCTTCTGGCAAAATCATAATTTAATTATGTCCATCAACTACACTAAGGCCACTACGGCAAATAGCTACTATGAGTTTCATTTTTAAAGAAGGGAGGTTCTGTGATCACAACCTTCCTTGCTGACTGAGTTTCTGTAACTGGCAAGGATAACACCTGACAAACAGTTCCCAGACCAACACGCAACCGCCAGTTAACTAATGCAGGCCCCTCTATCAATTCTAGGTGCAAATATATTGGGGGTAAACACCGGGTTGTAAGTATAACCTGATTTCTTTCAATAAGGTATATAATCACAATAATATAACAACGACCCTAGGAAGCCCTCCTCCCTTCTCCCTTCATGATTAAGAAAGCTTAGATAAATGTTTGTCGACTGCATGCATGTCAGTAAGGCAGCCATTCATGTTTTTGTTAAGTCCCACTCTTTCATTATCATTCGACACTCAACTGTCAAATTTACAGTTCGGGTCCGTTTTTCAGTTGTAGGTACGAGCAGGTTGGATTTATGGAGGTCTCTCCGTAAGGGCTTGTGCCCAGCCAAAGGATGGAATACAGAATTTCTCGGGTTGCAAGGGGAACATACCTCTGATACGTCGTTCCCACCTTTTTATAGCAAATAATGATTTATGTTTACCGAATGCAGACGGGGCTATTATAACCACTATGGACGGAAGATACCAGCATAAGGATGAAAGGGTTCTGCGACGTTCATCATACTTTGCCAGATGAATTAAGATAGCATGAAACATAACGATTGCTTTCGAGGGTGGAGACCCTGTAGGAAAGGAAACGTTTGGGGTTGACAGAGCTAATGGGGAAGTGTTAAATGATCTGAGTTTTGCAAGGGCAGGAAGGAGGCACAGACCCGAGTCACTTGTACTATAAAGGACGGCGGTTGGTAGAATTATCATTTTTTTCATCCGTCTCCTTCTCTCTACACTCCATTCCTAATTACAGGACTGTTCTTGCTCTTCGCAGCTTAACATGCCTTTTGCTTTTCACTCTTTCTCCTTTGACACTCATGTTCACCTCACTCAGTTTGCTCCCATTCATCTCTTAGGTCTTCTAGTGACCTCTGTTTTTCTTTATAAGTCGGTTTGAGGTTTGCACAACATCAGTATATCATTTGCCTTGCTGTTCTGATCACGTCACCGTTACCACCACTAAAACCACTCCCACCACACTGCCACTAGCATTACTCTGCCAACTCCCAAGGTACTACCATCACAACCAATGGAACCACATTAGCATTACCACCACCTTTGCAATAACAATATTCACAAACATTATAGCTGCCAAACTAATACCATCACTATGGATGCAATATATCACCACTGCCTCTGCTGCCACACAACCACTCCCATCACCACTGCTGTTAAACTGCTACCACCGCCGCCAGTGCCACAACCCCTGCAGCCAAACTGTTACCACCATCAGCTTCACCACTAGTGCTGTCAAACTGCCGCCACTGCTACAGCACAACCCTCACCACTACCACCACCACCACCACAGTAACTGCCACCACAATGTCACTAAAAACGCCACCATCACTATGTCACACCATACCCACCAGCCTGTCCCCACCACAACTGTTAACCAAAGATTTCTGTATGCCTGACTTCGTATTTTTTCCCCTGTCATGTTAACATTTTCACACCTACTCTTTTTGTAGGATCAATCATTCCCCCCCCCCCTCTCTCTCTCTCTCTCTCTCTCTCTTTCTCTCTCTCTCTCACTCATGGTTTTTATCCAGTGTAATGATTGGCAACCCCAGTTTCGTCACAGAGGCAATCATTTCCCCTTCTCTTATCTGCTTTCACTATCTTCTCTCTTTTCACCTTCTTTAATAGACCCATCCCTATTTCCACCAGTTACAGCTCTGTATCTTCCCATAATGCATCTTTTTTTTTCCATTATTTGCCTTGCCATGACTTCATTTCTTGTGCCATCAAGTGTTGCGGAGCAAGTTTGCTTTCAGTCAGCCTGTCCCAGCGAAGGTTGATCATTATCAGCACTCTAATTATCGCCTTATTGCTTGTACATCCAGTGTTTCTAAGATTTTTAAATCTGTTATTACTAAGAATTGAAGTTCCTAACACAACCTTCCATCCGATAGTCAGTATAGATTTTGACAGGGACGATCCACTGACGATCATCTCACCTTCCCTTCAGACTCCTGGTCATCCTTCTCTTCGGACTTTGGTGAAAGCCACAGGATTTCAGTCGATTCTTGGATTATTCCATAAATTCCAAACTGCCCTCATAGGGTTTCTATCTTTTTATCTATGACGTCTCTAGCTTACTTTCTGGTCGTCAAATACCTGCTGTTGTAGACAACTACCATTCTTCTGCTAGAGCTATCAATAGTGGTGTTCCTCCAGATTCTGTCCTATAGCCAACTCACTTCTTTCTGCTCACCAGTGACCTCGCATGTTGTACATTTAACCCTGTCCACTCATACTCTGATGACTCCACACACTCACGCACGCACGTACACATACACACACATACCACGCATGCACGCAGTCACACACACACACACTCACACACACACACACACACACACACACGCTCTCGCGAGCGCGCGCTACTCGCAGCGTCCATTTCAGCAATTACTTCAACAAACACGGGACGAGGCTACGCCACACCTAATGTCTGTCTTGGCTCATATCCCTTGGTTGGGGTAGAAGTAATCTTGTTTCTTTTAATGCATCAGAAACTCAATTCTTACGTCTTATGACCTGTCAAAATCTTCCGTAGGAGTATCCTCTAATTTTTCACGATGTCAAACTCAATCGTGAATCATTTTCAACATTACTGGGGTTTCATTTTCTCGGGATATATTTTGGGAAGATCGTATTAACTTTCTTGTAAAATCTGCTTGCAAGAGATTATGTGTGCTAATTCGACTTTGTGTCCTCTTTACCATCGCAAAGTTGTTGATTTTATACAGGGGGTTCTCTTGACTTTGTGCCGAATACAACTCTCTTGTGTGGGGAGGCCTCCCAGATACAGCTCTCCCCAACAAGGTGGAGTCAAAGGCTTTTTGTTTCATTAACTCTCCTCCTTTTACTGGCTCCCTTCAATATCTGTTTCTCCTCCACACTGTTGCATCTTCATCTCTTTCCTATTGCTACTTCAATTGCCTCTGCTCCTCTCAACTATCTGCTTGTATCCCTCCACCACTAAGGTGGGCATGTAGCACCAGTCTGACAGCAAACTCTCTTCTCTTTTCTCTCCAAGTCTCTAATACAAGAGTTAACTGTCACTCCCAGACTTTCATGTATGAAACAAGTCAACTCTGGAACTGTCTTCCACTATACGTATTTCCTACTGCCTATGAACTCCAGTCTTTTAAACCCGGTGTGTCCAGGCATCTCGAAATGAAGGGATCTTGAATATATTCATATTTTCTATTGGAAGGAACAATCATGTGGGCTTCTAGTCTCTGGTTCCTTCTCCCCTGTGTCGAAACACGTCCAGCTGTGGTGGCATATTTTGTGATGGATGGGGTTTTAATGGCAGTGGTTTTAGCAGCAGATGTTGTAGTGGCTGGTACTGAGTAGGTAACCCCACCTCCGTCAGAACATCTAGCGTTCATCACTTTCAAAACTTTGATTTTCACCCCTACACAATAACAACTACCGCTTGCACTGACACACCTAACACTCATACGCCGCCACTAAAATTAATTAACAGCGCCATATGTGTAAGTACCACATTGCAACAATTACCAGCGCTATCAGCACCACAAGCGCTCCACTGTCATCCATACCACTTCCCATTAGCGCCAACATCAGAACTACTTTGGCCACAACAAACACTCACTTCACTATCAACACCAAATCTGCCATTTCACTACCACCGCCGCAATTACAGATTCACAAATACCATGAAAACTACCATTTCACTCTCATCACTATCACTAGAATACTATTATCAACACAACACCATAACCACCATTTCATTATCACTACCACAACTGCCATATCTGTACCACCACAACAACAACCATTTCACTACCACCACCACAACTACAATTTCCTTACCACCAGCACCACTGCCACTGATTAATTTATTCAGAAAATTGTATTTTTCTTTTAAGTAATGAAAATCACAGTTAATCGCAACTACTCGCTCTGTACTTGAATACAAGATAATTTTTACTTGTATATGTTTTACTCTAAAATCCTTTGTTTTCGTGGAGAGAGAGAGAGAGAGAGAGAGAGAGGGGGGGGGGAGAGAAAGAGAGAGAAATACCGAGAATCAGCATTGATTTTCAATATTCCATTCCTCTGTGAACTATAGCCCTATTATGCCATGTACTTGAGCTCTCTCTCTCTCTCTCTCTCTCTCTCTCTCTCTCTCTCTGGAGCGGTGGAGGTCAATGTTCGTGTTGGCGTGATATGACACAGAACATCCTGCCAGCTAACTGATTGACGTTTCCTCTTTTGTATGAGCGTACTTACTTGGGTAGAAACGAATGGAGTTAGAAAGGATTTACAGTGGTATCAAATTCCGGTCAAAGCTGGGGTTAAGGTAGGGTTGAAATGGGGTCAAGATGATGAGGTAGTGGTGGTGTAACAGTAGGGTATTGATTAGGGTTATGGTTGTGGTATGGTGAGGGCACTGTGAGATTAAAGGAGGGTTATGGTGGCGTAGTTACTGCTGGGTCACCTTGTATAATATTTCGATGTTAAGGTACAGTCAAAGGTCACAGAGAGAGCATGAAGCGAGCATGTTTATGTCACAGAAAGGTCATGGTGGGGTTGTGGTTGGTGTATGTCAGGGTTTTGGTGGGGTCACTGTGGGATTATGTTGGTTTAAAGTAGGGTAAGGCTGTGCTTCTGTTTGTGCAGGGGTTATGGTAGGGTTCAATGTGAGGTTATGGCTGGTTAATGGTGGGGTTATGATGGGGTTATTAAAGAGATTTGATGAAAAGTCGAAAGGGATTATAATCTCATTAAAGTAGGGCGATGGTGATCTTATGGTGAAATCAATGTTATGGCATGGTTGTGTCACAGTGGGAATATGGTGAGGTTACAGTTACGTTATGGTGAAGTTTAGATGGGATTACACTAAGGTTATTGTGTGGTTATTTTGGGATTATGGTGTAGAGAAGTTGAGGTTATGGAAGAGACATGGTGGCATCACAGTGAGGTCACAGTAGAGTTATGGTGTGGCCACAGTAGGACTATTGTGGGAAAACAGTTTTTATGGTTGGGTTAAAATTGGGTTATGTTGGCGTGATGATGGAGCCACTGAGGTGAGTCGTAAGGTCACAGTGGGGTTATGACGGAGTCACAGTGGGGTTATATTGGAGTAACAAAGGGGTTATGATTGGTCACAGAGGGGTTGTGATGGGTCACAGTGGGGTTATAACGGGTTCACAATGGGGTTATGAGGAGGTCACAATGGGGTTATGATGAGGTAACTGTGAGGTAATGTTGGGGTTACTACGATGCTATAATGAGGTTACAGTGGGATATGATGGGGTCACAGAGGGGTTATGATGGGTCACAGTGGGATTATGATGGCGTCACAGTTTAGTTATGATATATTATTAAAGAGCTGTCTGCCCAAGATGTTGCAAGCGATATTTAGAAGAATACTGTAGACTAGGATCCCTCTGTCAGTTGGTTGTTAGAAGAGTGATTGTGATCTTAAGTCGTACCTCCACCCTTGTCATCTCTCACTGGGATTATGTTGGTGTCACATTGGTTTTATAATGGCGTCACAGCGGGTTTATGGCGGAGTTATGGGTGAGCTTTAATGAGGTTACTGTGGGGTTATGGAGGTGTGATTGCGCAGCAGCTGTGGGGAGAGTGTGAGGTTATTGGGGGGTTCAGATGAGATCAATGTGAGGTTATAATAAGATCTTATTCTACTTCCCAATGACATCACCTACTTCATTTATTCTCTCCATCCACCTCTCCTTTCTATCATCATTAGAGTTACCATTTGGATGATAGAATTTGCAGCTACTTCCATATGTACAGTCGACAGCAGAAGTTCGTCCCTCTCAGTGTGCGTGATAGGAGCCCGTTGATCTGGGAACACTGTGTGTGATAGAGTTGTCAGGTATGATTTAAATGGCTAACATTAAAGAAATATGTTCGGAGATAAGAACACATTCCCTAATGATAACACTGAACTGCAGCAGATGGGATAATAACGTTATTGTTTGTGGTAGGTGGGGGCGCTCACCATCCACTCACTCGAAGTAGTGCTGCTCTCGGGTGTCTGCCCTTTCCTCTCCATCCTTCTTTCCTTCCATTCTCTTCTGTCTTTCTTTCCTTCATTCTTTGCTTGTCCTTCTGTCTATGGGTGACTTTACACTCCCTCTTCCGTCTTTCTTTCCTTCATTCTTTCCACTTCCTTCAGCCTGTGGGTGACTCTACAGTGAGTGACAAGCCAAATGGTTTCCTGTGCACCAGGAAACCATTTACTACTCTGAGTGGTAACCATATAACGAAATTTGGGCGCCTGGTGGTTTAGTTGGTAATTATTGCGCTCCAATCAGATTAAGCCGGTGAAGGTTTATATCCAAGGGATGGTTGGGGTTGATTGCTCATGTAATGCCACTCAGGGATGAGTGAGGCTGGTCACTCTCATCTTAAATGTCGGGACCAACTGCCTAGCCCCGGGCTCCTACGCTTCTCATGGGGCAATGTAGGATTGGATGATGGATGGATGGATGGATGAAATATGTGACACTGGTGTATAAAGATTCTTCGTTACGGACACAGACGCACAGGATTATTTGGACTGGACTGATGTTACCACCAAGTATTATAAGAAATATTCTAGAACGCTTGCAGTCCTAAAGGTGAGGTTGCAAGAAAACATTTATTACGTCAGTTACACACTAAACAAACACAGAAACTGACAGTGCGTGTTTCGCAAGTATTCGGTTTTGTTTTACAAGTTAAATCACTTTCCTTCCTGACCTCTCTCCCCACCCGTTTCTCCTCTTCCCAGTCACGCTCTGCCATCACTCACATCTTATCGCTAATGCTGAAAATCGTATGCCTGTAGGTAGAGTGTGGAAAGTAATCAGTATAAAAGTGTTAAATGAGCTTCTTCAACCTCATCGCTATGAAGTGTTATCCATGACTTTAATGTAAATTTGTAATATGAATAAATCGTCACTATGGTAGTTAGGAGACATTACTCGTAAACATTTATATAACACATATAATCATCGTTGATACAGTGCTCCAAAAACACTTCCTCTTCACCCCCATCCATTGTCTCCATCACTCCTCCCCCCTCCCCCCCTCCCCCCCTCTACCAGTACCCCTTGTTTCTAGCCTGCAACACTCCCAAACCCTTCCCACGGTTTTATTGTACTGACCCTGCCGGACTGCATTTACTTGTTATTTCAAATGTCTGTTTTCTCTCCCTTTTTCATTTTTGTCTCAGGAACTGAACAATATAACGACGTTTGGGTTATGTTCTGTAACTATTATTATTATATTGACAGTGGCGGTCAAGAGGCATTAACTGTTCAAAGAACAGAAGTCAGTGCTGCAATTTTGCCATCATTTTATTACTCCTTCGTAGCCATTAATCTCTTGCTTACACATATATTCATTCTTTAGTCCATGGTATTGAACACTGAGAGTTACGATGGACATTTTGTAATACAAGTAATCCGGTTACTTGTGTGTAATACAGTTGGCTATATAACGGGCATGAGTTTTGTGTTTATAATGTCACTACAATTACGACTTAAATTCCTGTATATGATAACTGTATTCAAACCATGAATAACCGATCTAGTTAGAGAGGCAAAACGAAGCAAGGTATATTAAACAAAACCGTGGGGAGGGGTTGGGGGTGTTGAGGGAAACAAGGGGTACTGGTAGAGGGGGCGAAGGGAGGGGGGAGGAGTGATGGAGACAGTGGATGGGGGAGAGGCGACTGCGAGGGGGTGGAGAGGGAGTGTTTTTGGAGCACTGTATCAACGATGATTATATGTGTTATATAAATGTTGACGAGTAATGTCTCCTAACTACCATAGTGACGATTTATTCATATTACAAATTTACGTTAAAGTCATGGATAACGCTTCATAGCGATGAGGTTGAAGAAGCTCATTTAACACTTTTATACTGATTACTTTCCACACTCTACCTACAGGCATACGATTTTCAGCATTAGCGATAAGATGTGGGTGATGGCAGAGCGTGACTGGGAAGAGGAGAAACGGGTGGGGAGAGAGGTCAGGAAGGGAAGTGATTTAACTTGTAAAACAAAACCGTATACATGCGAAACACGCACTGTCAGTTTCTGTGTTTGTTTAGTGTGTAACTGACGTAATAAATGTTTTCTTGCAACCTCACCTTTAGGACTGCAAGCGTTCTAGAATATTTCATATAATACTTGGTGGTAACATCAGTCCAGTCCAAATAATCCTGTGCGTCTGTGTCCGTAACGAAGAATCTTTATACACCAGTGTCATACATTTCACAATAACGTTATTATCCCACCTGCTGCAGTTCAGTGTTATCATTAGGGAATGTGTTCTTATCTCCAAACACATTTCTTTAATGTTAGCCATTTAAATCATACCTGACAACTCTATTACACACAGTGTTCCCAGATCAACGGGCTCCTATCACGCACGCTGAGAGGGACGAACTTCTGCTGTCGACTGTACATCTACCATTTTGACAAGCTTGACATTCCTTATACCTCAAGTTTGAATGTCTCACCTTCTGCCAGCTTTGTTTTTGGTCTGAGTGTTGGTTCCAGCATGTTCTTCCAAATTTACACTTTCTATTGATATAATACCAACAGATTTCCGGTTCCCTATACATCCGTCTACCTCTACCGTTCATCTCTTTGTCATTTATTTTAATGTGTTCATACATATATACACCACTCGCCATGCTGACAATGTCCTATATCATGGTACCAGCATCTTTTTGTATTTTTTCTTAGCCTTTACTGTTTCTCTGAAGTTTTCTTCCTTTTCTCCACTCCTAGCCTTATCATTATTTCCTTTACTTGCTGCCGTTTTATTGTTTTTTTCAACAATCTGTACTTCTATTTCCCCCATACTGGCTTTAGTTTGTCTCCTTTCGATTCGACTTTAGTTAGTGTCCCCGTCTTAAGTTCCTATTTCTTTACTACTGACTTTTTCTAATCCTCTTCCACTTTGTTGCTCTAGCAACTTTCTGTTTAAAAGGGTGATTGTTTCCATCAGCAGAGTTTAGCAGTGTGCTACCTCCCTGCATCTAGTCTTTTAACTTCCTTATTCATCTCATTGTTTTTTTTTTTCTTAAGATCTTTCATGTTTGTTCCTTAATTTTCAATTCACCTTCAATTTTCTTATTTCTGTCAAACAGGCAACTCATTTCATTTCCCGCCTTTACTTGTTATCTGAAATTTTAACTCTCTAAATACTAGTGCTATTTATTCCTCACTGTCATCTTTTTGGGAATCAGTATTGCAGTTATTACAAATGAAATGCAGATTCACAAATTCATAGTTGGTCATTATTTCATATACCTGTTTCTCCATTTTATACCTGCTGCACTTTCTTAGTCTTCCGACTGCAAGGTGGTACCATTTCTCACAAACTCCACGCATCATTGCTATATCAGCTTCTTTTACGTTTTTCTTGCATTCATCACACAACCTTTGCTTATTTTCTGTCTTTCTTTCACCTTCTAAAGTTACGTCTGTTGTAGTTCTATTATCACTCCCTATGAGCCTACTCTTTTTCAGTTTGTGTTAGGGCTGCACCAGTATTAATGAGGGATGCATCATCATCTACATACTTGTTCTTTTGTCTTATGTCTATTTGCTCCACTACCTCTCCATCCTTTACTTTACACTTATAGTACTCCTCATATTTCACTGGTGGTTTGTGTGTTCTGCCTCCTTGAATACACACTGAATCCTGCTCACAATCCACTTCCCCATCCTCACTTCTGTAGGGACGCTGAGGCAAACCTTCGCGGGGTTGCCACCCGAAAACAAGAGGAGGAGAAAAATGGATGGCACACTTCCGATAGGGAAAGACCTCCAGATTACACCTAAAGAAGTCAGAGCTTTCTACACCCATTAGTAATGTTACTACAGCTCAAAAAGTGAAAAGTCCGAAAAAAGCTGGTTGCTAGGTAACGAGTAATTGTCTAGTACAAAACTTTGCGGACACAACTAGGTCATAGGCTGGTCATTGTGTCAAGGTTTGGTCGGAATCGGTTAATTATGAAGAGCAGAAGTGCCTGCCGCAATTAAATAAGAATATAAGACTACAAGAGAGAAAGAAAATGCGACTACCAATAAAGGCAGCATGGAGCTGGCCAACAGACAAGCAAACACGCTGAGAGAATATCCTCATTAACTGGCTGGCTTAATCATTCAATAACTGGGTGAGCGTCTGAACGAAATAATTATGCCAATCAGAATTTACTGGGTGTGTCATTACATTAATTCCCGTTCAGATGGTCTTCCTTTGCTGGCTGCAGTTGCCCTCTAATGTCACACGACGATTCATCTCCCTAATTAACACATTAATCACACCATTGGCTATGGAATTAAATGCAATAAATCTACTGACCTTTTCTGCTTTTTCATAGTTTGACAGAGCGTGCATGATATGGAATCGAAAAAGTTTATTAATATCTGGAGGACCTTCATACAAATAGTTAATTTTCTCAACCCTTGCCGAGATCCAGACTCCATTTGAGGCACAATTAAGGTCTACACGGGCCATGCTGCAAGCCTCACGCGAGGTAAAATTTGCATTGGTTATAAACAGTGACTCAGGGGAGATAAACTACGTTACAAAAAATCAGAGTGGCGGGGGTTAACAAACTCGTTGAAATGTCTGGACAGTCCAGATCAAGTGCCTGGAGGATATAGTGAACTACTGTACAACAGAACGAAAAACAGAGGTATCGGTAAAAAATATAATTACAATACACTTTCTACAACATTATTCATATTTTCTTCCTCTTCAGCTCTATAATCCTTTTATATTTTCTTCTTTCTGTCTTTTCCTCCATCCACTTTCACCGTCTTTCAGCCTTTGTTTCTTTATCCAGTCCTTTTTGCGTTTCCTTCTGGCTCATCTTTCCACAAAATTATTAACCTCCTCAAAATTAACTTTGCTCCATCGGTATCTGCTTTCTTCAACACTTCTATTCTTTTCTCTTCACCCTTGGTCTCGTGTGTGATTATCAGTAAAGAAGGCGAGAGTCCTGAGACTGGGGGAGATACTCAAATAATGTCATCCTTAGTCCAGACCCCCCCCCCTCTCTCTCTCTCTCTCTCTCTCTCTCTCTCTCTCTCTCTCTCTCTCTCTCTCTCGTCCATTTCCTCGTAGAGCCTGTGCCCGGCCTTTCGAATTACAGTAATTGTTTTTTAAGCTCGTTACTAGACTTCTTTAACACACTCACTTCGAGAGGACTTTCCAAGGAGATGTTAAGTAGTTTTATGGCGTTAAGAGTGATATAAGCCAGGATAAAACTGCTATGGGTGTTATGGTAATTTTTCTTTTCTTTAGATGAGTAAAAGTCCTCAATTAGTATCATTTAAAAACATGATTGTAGTGAAAGGATTTGGCGCATTTTCTCTCCTTACGTTCGCTTCAGTTCACTTTCACAGTAATGGTAACATTTCTCTTTTCCTTACTTCGCTTTTCAGTATATATATATATATATATATATATATATATATATATATATATATATATATATATATATATATATATATATATATATATATATATATACTAATGTTCCTTTAGCTGAAACTATCTTGAAAATTATGACCCAAACAAAATATATATGTATGTACTGTATGTATGTAGAGAGACAGATAGATGGATGGATATATAGATTGCTCAGTACGCCACATATTTCTGCGTCCCTTTCTAGTCGTTTTTCTGTTTTTCCTTTCGTAAGTCTGTCCAAGAATTCCTGACACAACACACAGGGATGTATGAACACAGTTTTTCGCCTTCCTTAGCTGTCCCATGCGTTTGTTTTCCTTGTCGTCCCTCATATTTTTTCCAGCACACGTTACCCCCCGCGTTGGACTCATAAAACAACCCAGAGTCTGCTTCCTGCCATCCATGAACTTGATGAACATTTCCTCTTTATTAAAACAGTGAACCTACATCAGCCACTCACATAATCAGAAAAGTCGCTGGCACTCGCAGGAGAAATCCCAAGTAAGAACCAGATATTACATAAACAATTTGCTCTCCTCCGTGACTCCATATATGATCTTATACCAGGATCCCCAGAAAACTTGTTGGTCATAAACCAGTGGGACGCCACCGCCGCCGACCCTCTCCCCTTACCCAAACTTTGACCCTGCCCACCACACCACTGCGTCATTCGGCCGAAGTCCCTCTCGGGGCCTCACGCTGTCATGGTTCCTCTCGAGGCCTCGTGCTGCCAGGATTTCATTAGGGAGGTTCATGTGTGTTTTGGCCTATCACTCCTGTAAATAATTCCTGTTATCGTCTGTATTTCCGACCTCCATATCCATTATTGGTTACTACTATGGATCATTTATTTCTCCCATTATTACCCGCCCTAAAATGTTGTTGTGATTACTCAGACGATGAAGAAAATTAAAGGATCATTTTTAACTGTTTGATCTCCTAATGAATGAACTCTGCTTGGGACGATTAATAAAGATCAGTTGGAGGACACGTACTAGTATTTGACTGGAACTAGAATGAAAGTACTAGATCGATGCAGACACCTCAGGACCCTAATATCGGGTTTGCCAAAGTCGTTTAAGTCAAGGAGAATAAAGCACTCCGTTTCCGAAAATCTTTAGTGACAGAGAGACATACAGGGGCAAATCCAGAAGTGTTCCTTCACCTAAAATTAAGGGACTGAACAAAAGAAATGCCTGTCTCCACTCATGTTGAAACAACCATCTATGGCAACCGCTTTTCACGGCAACCAGTAAATAAATGGGCAATGTCTAAGCTGGTTGTCACTGTTCATTGTGTCAGCATCAGACAAAAAGAACTTCCACCAGCCCAGCATTTTTCTGGAAAAAAAAAAAAAAAATTGGGTCGCTAGACGAAACATTTATAACTGAAAAAAGAGGGAAGAAATCTATGGCCTACATGGAGACAGATAAAGCCAGGGGAAAAAGTAGTAAAGTACTAAAAGAGGTAGAAAAACTGTGAGAATATACTGCATTTTCTTTTTCTCTTCCTGTGAGTCAAGGGGTTAGGGGAGTGTGGTGAGTTAGGATGAAAGTTTAGAGGGTGCAGTACTTGAAAGAGCACAGCAGGAGAGAACGGTCGTTGGTTCACTGAAAGCAGTGACAAGGAAGATGGAAATGAGTATGGAAGTAAGAAGTCACTGCGTGACTCTCGGACGGACACCTGCGAAAAATGAGAACAGCGGAAATGAGTTATCTGAGAGGAGCAAATGGAGTTACATGAAGAAACAGACGGACAAACTAGGAAGTAAAGCATCGTTGTGATACTGATGTAGTGGTGATTGAAAGCGTTAAGAGAAATACTCTGAGATGGTCTTGTCATGCTGACAGGATTGAAAATGAAAGCCTAACCAGGAGAGTGCATGAAAATGAGATGGAGGAAGAGAGGGGGGAAGAGAGGAACCAAGAATAAAATGGTGGGATAGAGTGGAAGGATATATGAGAGAGAGGGGTGCGAGTTGGAGGAAGGCTAGCCAATTAGTAGAGGACAGGTTGACATGGAGGTGATTTGTTTGTGATCACCCCTTACAGGATTAAAGTGTCACGAATCAATTCGCGACATTTCCTTTTTGTGAGAAACCACGAACTATTAGTGGAAAACTCACTGTGTATCGCTCAGCTAACCGTTTCTCCCTCCATTATCGGAGTATACTTTTCAAATAATTCGTCACCGTTTTCAAAGAGTGACCGATTTAATGCACGTCACTAAGTGCTGTACTGAGCGATACTATTGTTTTTTTATTGTTCGCCTCTGCTTCCTCATTCGACCGTTAAAAAAATGCGGCCGAGTGCTCCGCTTTCCCACGACTTAGTCAGTCTTGTGATTGATGTGACGGAGGAAGGACCTGTGCCGCAGTGTGAGAGGTCAGCTAGTACCCAAACTCCACTTCACAGTTAGTCCAGTCTTCTCACCCATCTGGTGATACGCAGCATTCATCGACTATAGTATTTCTTTTGTGTATTTTCTAGTTATAAGAGTTTAATTAAGGTGTTTTTCCCTAGGCGTAAGTATTTAGCTATTGCGTGAGTGAGTGAGCGAGTGCGTCTCATTGATTTGATTTGAAATGTAACGTTAAATTTATTTTTTGTAATTAATAAATTTAACAGTTCCTTTCTCGAGCTTAATGTAAAGTAAAAATCTTGTTTCATTTTTCCATAATTAAGCTTATTTTCCATATAGCTCCTAGCTTGCATAAACGTTTGCTTTCATAACTGGTACTTAGACCAGTCATGTTGTTTTAACTTAATATCCGTTGTGCCATCTGGGAGTTAAGCATCGGCAAGAACCTGATGTTAGTATTAGTTATTTATTGTCAGGGGTGATGTAACTTTCTCCAGAGGCTAACAGTACAGTAATTCAGCAATTGTGAGTAATTAGTCTCTGCTGCGTACTGTTGAGAAAGTTTATAAATTCTCGTTCTTGAGAATCTTAGCAAGTCAGCGTAAAGTAATCGTTGCTTGATGTAGCAAGACAATCATTGTCTTTGCTCTTCAATATTATTGAATATTATTATCAAATTAAATAATATTTAACCATTTATTTTAAAATTGCTGTGTTATTATAAAAACTCCGTGACAATTGGCGACCTCATTCCAGGATATCAACTCCTAGCTCTAAAGCTATTCACGAGATAGTGCTCACTCATTCGTATTTAGGTATTTATCATTAAAGTTTATAGACACAAGTTTACTGGTGTTTACCGTTAATTTAGCAAGTGAGTTTTTGCTTTATTAATCAATAGAGTACTTAACTCTAGTTTATTTTGGTAACGCCAGACGATTTTATTCGCTTCTGGGAAGTCGCCGTACCCATTGTGTCTATTATTGAGTCTTCCCAGTCATTTACACTTTTGATTTATTCTTTGCCAGTTAACTGGATAAGACTGGTCACCACTAGCTTGTGTCTGTACTCTTTACTTGTGGTTATTAGCATTCGTTTGCGAAGCAGCAATCAGTACTGAGTCGCTAGTTATTTAGATTGAGCTAGCATCATGGCAGCCAGTGCTTATGTACAGGAAGCTAAAGATATTGGTCTCACAGACCCAGAGAAAATACAGAGTTACGTTCTCTCACGGTTCAATTACGAGCAAGAACGTGAGAAAGATGCTCGTGAAGAGCGTAGGATTCAGCGCGAGTACGAGCGAGAACAGCGCGAATACGAGCGAGAACAGCGCGAATACGAGCGAGAACAGCGTGAGGAACGCGAAAAACAGCGTGAACACGAACAAAAACAACGCGAGCTCGAGCTAGTACACGAGCGAGAACAGCGCGAACAGCGTGAAAGAGAGCGTGCATATGAACAAGAGCAGCGTGAGAAAGAGCGCGAATACGAGCGTGAACAACGAGACAAAGAACGAGAACATGAACTTGAAGTGCTGAAGCTCAAGCGAGATTCCTTGGGTTCAGACACATCTGGTGCAGTTGGTTCAAGCTCCACGAGCGCTCTCCCTGCACATGTTATGGCGACCCCACACATCAAGCTTCCCCCATACAAAGATGGCGAGCGAATCGAGCCATACATAGCTCGATTTGAAGACATGGCTCAGCTTTACCAGCTCGATGATGCAGCTAAGCGGCTTCAGTTTCTTAGTCTGTTTGAGGGCCCTGCCCTCGATATTCTCCACAGAATTCGTGGAGACAATCTCACGTATGAAGTGATGAAAGCTGCACTCATTAAGGCGTATGGCCTCACAGTAGACGACGCCAAAGCTCAGTTCATGCGAGGCTCGTCTCAAGACAAGGAGACAGCTGTTCAGTTCCTCGACCGTCTCACTGCTTACCTAGGTGAGTGGATGGAAAAAGATGAAACTCCTTCCACGCGTGAGGGGATAATTGACCTTATGCTGCGTACACAGCTAGAGAGGTCGTGGCCTGCTGAGCTCATAGCACAGCTTAAGATCTGCCAGGTGAAAGATGCCAGCCAAATGGTAGAGAAGGCTGACGCATTCTTTACTGCATACGGGTATCAAGCTCGTAAGCAAAACACCTGGAGCAGAAAAGATACTGCCAAGTCTGGGAAGCCGTCTCAGACTGAATCCCAGCACCAAGGCCGTTCTCAGAGTAATGGTCAAGGTCCAAGCAAACCACAGAAGGACCAGGGGCAAAATACACAGCAGCCTGCTTGGAAGCGGTACAACAAGTACCCTAACCAGCAGCAGTATCAGCCACGCAACCGACCGTCGGGACAAACTTTTCCACCACCAGCTCAAAAGAGGGAGGAAGCGAATGCAGCCTTCATTCCTCAGCAGCAGCCTGGTGGTCACGTCCCTACCAGTGTGGGTACTTCCCCACAGTTCACTAGTCCCACAGTGACAGTGAACCCCCCTCCACAGATGGCCAATGTTCCATCTTATAACTCACAAGGCACAATGTTTGCCACATCAATTCAGCAGCCTCATGAGTGGCTAGCTGCTTCCTCCACAGGCCCTCCCACAGGTGACAGTACCTTCCTTGTACAGCCAGGGTTTGTGGGAGGCATTCCTGTGAAGGTCCTGAGAGACAATGGTTCCTCAGGTTGCTCTGTCAAGCAGAGTTTAGTTCGGCCTGAGCAGTATACAGGTCGACAGATCCATGCAAGCCTTATTGATGGATCAGTGAGATTGTTCCCTGAGGCATGTATCCAGGTGGCATCTCCATTTTATACTGGTATGACACTTGCGGTTGTCATGCCAGAGCCTCTATTTGACTTAATAGTAGGCAATATTCAAGGAGTCAAGGATAGTTGCTCCGATGACGCTACTCAGACTTCGGCTGCTGCGGTAACACGAGCCATGGTTGAGGCTCCAGATTGTGTCACCCCAGTGATCATTGAATCGCCGCAAGATCTGATGTGTAGCCAACTTGTTGTGCAAGAACAACATTCTGACCCAACACTTGTTACCGTGCGGAACAAACAAAAGGGTCGAGTGATTAAGTATTCACGGGGAGGTCGAGCCAAGTTCCTTCGTAAACAAGGACGGCTCTACCGTGAGTCACGAACACCCGAGGGCGAGGTTCGACTGCAGTTTGTCGTTCCCGCCAAGTACCGCCTAGCAGTGTTACAATGGGGTCATTGTTCAGCCTCAGGAGGTCACATGGGCAAAAGGAAGACCCAGGGCCGTATCCGAGCTGACTTTTTCTGGCCAGGGATGGGACGAGACATAGATAGTTTTGTCCGTTCCTGCAGTGTGTGTCAAAGTAACACCACTAATCAGGGACATGCCCTTCCTGTGCCATTTCTAACCACACCTGTAATCTCTGAGTCAGTTGAGAGACAGGATAGTGGTAATGTGGGTGTAGACCTGATGTCTCACCTACTAGCTGCTTACTAACTAGCAACTATTGTATGCTGGGTTCCGTAAGATAGGCATCCTAAGCGATTTGAGTAATCCAAGGACCAGCCTGGTTCCCAGTTAAAAGTGTAGACCAGACGTCTCACTCGTTGGCCCTACAGGACACAGTATATCCAGGGCTTGTACATACATGTATACCATAAGTTAAGGGGGAAGTTTGAGAACCTTGCAGAGACAGTCCGAGGCTGTGTATGAATTACCTTGTGGAATGTCTCGAGCTGTGGGCCTCTCTGAGGATTCCCGGAGAATGCACATTACCCACATGAGTGTTCACACCCACGGTGGGTGTTAAAACGTGACCTGCCCGCCCCCCCCCCCCCCCCCTCAGCTTCCTGTATTACTCGTAAGTGTAGAGTTAGGTTAACCAGTAAACTGCCCGTTCTAAGCAATTTGTGAATTCAAGAACTGGCACGTTTCCTGGTTAATAATGTTAGGTTAACCAGTAAACTGCTCGTTCTAAGCAATTTGTGAATTCAAGAACTGGCACGTTTCCTGGTTAATAATGAAAGCGTTAACCAGTAAGCTATAAGGGTTCTAAGCAATTTGTGAATTCAAGAATTACGTTTCCTGGTTAATAATGACAAGTACTGATTGCTAGGCAGAGAGAGAGAGAGAAATAACAGTTTTGATGCTCCACCTTAATTCTTTTCGCAGGTGTAGCTGGTGGGTGCAGCATTGCCGTGCAGATCAGCTGGCCGTTCCTGTTGCATGCTGCCGCCCCTTCTCTTCTGCCTCGTCATCATTATTTTACTATAAAATTGTATTACTGTGTCATTTTACACGTAGGTACAGTTACACTACAACTGTCACACCTACACCGTGTATTACATACACTACACTACATAACAATTAGTTGTTAATGTAAATGTAGCGAACTTTCGCTCAGTTTGACCTGAGTACAGGATTTTCACAGTCGTCACGGAGTTTTTCCCTCAAGCTTGTTTCTATTAACGTAAATACGAGGTTTTTTCGCTCACTGGCGACTGCGACATACTCCTGTAGCAGGATAGCACACACACCACAGTGTGAATCTTGTGTGACTGAGTTAGGATGTATATGTATGTATATTGAAATCTTTCTTCTGAAGGAAGAAAGATTTAATTTTCAGGGCGTAATGTCACGAATCAATTCGCGACATTTCCTTTTTGTGAGAAACCACGAACTATTAGTGGAAAACTCACTGTGTATCGCTCAGCTAACCGTTTCTCCCTCCATTATCGGAGTATACTTTTCAAATAATTCGTCACCGTTTTCAAAGAGTGACCGATTTAATGCACGTCACTAAGTGCTGTACTGAGCGATACTATTGTTTTTTTATTGTTCGCCTCTGCTTCCTCATTCGACCGTTAAAAAAATGCGGCCGAGTGCTCCGCTTTCCCACGACTTAGTCAGTCTTGTGATTGATGTGACGGAGGAAGGACCTGTGCCGCAGTGTGAGAGGTCAGCTAGTACCCAAACTCCACTTCACAGTTAGTCCAGTCTTCTCACCCATCTGGTGATACGCAGCATTCATCGACTATAGTATTTCTTTTGTGTATTTTCTAGTTATAAGAGTTTAATTAAGGTGTTTTTCCCTAGGCGTAAGTATTTAGCTATTGCGTGAGTGAGTGAGCGAGTGCGTCTCATTGATTTGATTTGAAATGTAACGTTAAATTTATTTTTTGTAATTAATAAATTTAACAGTTCCTTTCTCGAGCTTAATGTAAAGTAAAAATCTTGTTTCATTTTTCCATAATTAAGCTTATTTTCCATATAGCTCTAGCTTGCATAAACGTTTGCTTTCATAACTGGTACTTAGACCAGTCATGTTGTTTTTAACTTAATATCCGTTGTGCCATCTGGGAGTTAAGCATCGGCAAGAACCTGATGTTAGTATTAGTTATTTATTGTCAGGGGTGATGTAACTTTCTCCAGAGGCTAACAGTACAGTAATTCAGCAATTGTGAGTAATTAGTCTCTGCTGCGTACTGTTGAGAAAGTTTATAAATTCTCGTTCTTGAGAATCTTAGCAAGTCAGCGTAAAGTAATCGTTGCTTGATGTAGCAAGACAATCATTGTCTTTGCTCTTCAATATTATTGAATATTATTATCAAATTAAATAATATTTAACCATTTATTTTAAAATTGCTGTGTTATTATAAAAACTCCGTGACATAAAGTGACTGACTATAAATAGATAGACAGCACAACTCTGACGGCCTGTTCCTTAATAACAAGGGGACTTTTGAAGCACACACACACACACACACACACACACACAGCCTGGTCGGTGTTGTTGCAGTGATTAATAATGAAGTATAGGAGATATTTTGGGGGAGATATTTTTACTACAGTAAAAAGCAAATGACGTTGATGGGTGAACGGATGAACGCATAAAGAGATGAAAGAGGTAAATGGGAAGAAAAAGACAAGTTTGTCCGGGAATTTACATTTCAGTGGAGTACAAAGACTGAAAGTTACAGTAGACAAGAACAGAGACTTCAGACGGTAGAAGGTGCGGGGGGGGGGGGATAGGAGGGGATAATGGAAGCGAAATGCGTGATACACTAGACTAGACAATTACCTAATAAACACTTCCCCAGACAAAGACACGCAACAGCCAGTTTACACATTCTAGTCACCTGCGTCAGTGCTAGGCGCGAACACGCTGGGTTACGTAGAGTGACTTGTGCTCGACCTTGCAAGGAGGATTGTATTGGCCGAAGTACAGAATTGATGAAGGGTCTGAGGACGTAAACTTTTTTTTTTACTCAAGACGAGAGACGACTAGAAAATAAATTCTAAAATAATGCCACTCCTTGTAACAGAGATGACAAAGCGAAAAAAGGGGGTCTGTGAGGAAGGGAGGCAACATAGAGTATTGAAGACTTTCCAAATTATAATCATGAGGGAAGAAATCCTTTACATAGCAAAAATGTCAGCCATGTCAATCAATCAATCAATCAATCATTTCCTGTGGTACCCTCGGGGATGCATAGGGCCTCGATGAACTCACACCACTACATCCTATCTTGTGCTAACTCCTCAAGATCTCCCCAACACTCATCTCCAGCTTCCCGTCTCATTGTCCTCACCCACGTCTCTTTTGGCCTTTCTCTACCTCTCCTACCAAGTGCCACCCACCCTGGTGTACCTCGTACTATTCCCTGTCTCCTATACACATGTCCTTGCCACTTCCATCGTGAGAACCCAACATATTCATCGACCGGCTGCACTCCCGTTATTTCTCTAATTCTACTATTTGGTATCCTTTCCCACCACTTAACTCCTAATATTCTTCTAAGTGCTTTTTTTTTCAAACGCCAAGAATTTATTTTCCATAGTCATTGTGCTGTACCAAGACTCGTGTCCATAAATTAAGATACTCCTAACCATTATCTTATAAGGTTTGATTTTTGTATGTACAGAAAAATTGTTATTATTCCAAATATTTTTAAGCATTCCCATTGCCTGATTAGCCTTCTTGAACCTTTCCTCGAATTCAAAGTTCAAAGAACCATCCTTGGCTAAATAAGTACCTAAATATTTAAACCTATCAACTTACTTTACAACCATACCTCCAGTTACACATTCCTGCGCATTTTCCATATTCATATTGATTATTTCAGTTTTTCCACAATTAATAACCAAACCCACCTTGCGACCTTCACTCACCAAACAGTCCAACACTCTCTGCATCTCTTCTGGCCCATCACAAATCAAAACTATATCATCTCCATAATCTAAATCCAAAAGTTTCCTGTTCTCTCCCCAAAGTATACCTGCACCGGTTTCTGTTCCAACGCGTTTCATAAAGTAATCAATGACCAATATAAATAGTAAAGGCGATAGAACACCACCTTGAATTACTCCGGACTTGACTTCAAACGAATCACTCAGACAACCATCAACCATCACTTTACAAAATGTGTCCTCATGCATGTTCATAATGACCCTCACAAACTCCTCTGGTATTCCATAATGTCTCATGATCTTCCCCATAGTCTCTCTCGAAACACTATCAAAAGCCTTTTCAAAATCAACAAAACAAAGACTTAATGGTACTCTCATTTCATTAACTTGCTGCATCAAATGCCTAACTATAAAGATCTGATCATTGCAACCACGTCCCTTTCTAAAACCAGCCTGTTCATCCCTCAGAATACCCTCAACCACCGGCTCCAACCTATTTAACAACACTCTACTGAAAACTTTCAAAGCTATCGGTGACAAAGAGATTCCCCTCCAATTACCACATTCACTCAGGTCTCCCTTGTTCGGAACTTTAACAATTACACCGTTCTTCCAAACTGATGGTAGTAACCCCGTCACCCATATCTTATTGAATAGCTTGGTCAAGATCATTATTAATCTATCCCCCTCCACTTTAAACATTTCCGGAAATAAACCATCCTCCCCTGGTGCCTTATTATTCTTTAACTGTTTTACTGCTTTCTCCACTTCTGCAAGCCTCAACTCTCCTGTTTCTATATTTAAATCTTCCTGAGCAGACGGTATATCCTCTTCTGGTGGCATTGGTCTATTAAGAACTGTCTCAAAATGCTCTTTCCATCGATTTTTAATATCTCCATCTTTGGTCAATATCTCCATCTTTGGTGCACACTTAAAATGAGCGAGGAAAGTGAACGTGGAAAAATATATATAAATAGGGAAACCAGTGTCCAGAGTGATAAATGAGTCGAGGGATGTGGTGAGATAATTGAGAATGATCTGCTACGTTTTTCACTCGGGCCGCCATTGCCTCTTTTTCCTGCTCTCTCGTCTCCATCTTCTCACTTTTTTCTCCCTTTGTTTCATCCACGTTCAGTTTTCCACATATTGCCTCATTTTTTCATCTATTTCATCTGCAAATACATAACGTTATTCCTTCCACTTCTCTATACCTTTCCACCAACACGCTATAACTGTTCTCTTCGTTCTCTACTTTTTTTTAATTTTTTCTCGTTTGGTTTACTCCTTAGCCAACACTCGCAGGTACATGAATTCTCTTTTCCAGGTTTCCTTCATATTATGCATACCTTCCCCCTTCACTCTTCTCTTGACTTTCTTCCTCCTTTATTTTTCTTTCTTCAAATCGCACCCTCCTTCCCCTCCTCCTCCTCCTTTCGCCTCCATCTAGTGTCAGGAAGTTGAATGAGTTGAGAGGAAAGGCAGACGCAGACTAATGGTTACACACTATTTCTCTCTCTCTCTCTCTCTCTCTCTGAACCCCAATGGTGCAATAATAAAGTGACTCTCATGTGCAACAAATTCAATTAACATATAAAACTGTTATCATATATCCATTGAGGGTTTCAGTGCATGTGTGCGTGTGTGTGTGTGTGTGTGTGTGTGTGTAATATGTTGTACTGTATCAGCACACTGAACGTACTGTCAGTGTGAAAGACCACGCAGCTCTGATTGGATTAGTGATGTAATTTGATGGACAACAATGAATATAGGTGATATAATTTTCAGTGCAGTCTCTCTCCTCACCTTTTCTGGACGTGAACGTTCTGAAGTTAACAGAATAACAAGAAGCGGTGCCAAGGCAAAGCAAACCCGTCCTCGGCAGTCATTTTATTGCTGATGTATAAACACAGCGGGATATCTAGTCAAGGATGTCACATATCAAATTTGGAGTAAATCGGGTGAAAATGGACGACTTTGTGCCCGGTGGAAATTTTAGGCCCTACCCACCTGGCACTGACCCCCTTACCACTGACTGGGGGATTACCCCCCGGATATACTGAAGCATGTTATAGGATTCAGATATGAAAGCTGCACCTTTAGGTTTTAGTTTCATGTCAGTATGACGATTTTGAAAAGAGTTATGGCGTAAAACGACTTTTCTTTTTTTTACATTTTTGGGGCCTACAGCCTGGGCCTTGGCCCAGTTTGGCCCAAAATTTAAACAAGTGATCAGAAAGTCATAGCCCATCACCCCAGCAATTTTAGTCAACATCGCACCAGTAGTTCTGGCGTAAAGTTGCTAACAGAGTCAGACAGACAGGCAACCAAACAAAAAGACAAACCGAGTCAAAATATTACCCTTCCCTGAGTCTCTCCGGGGAGGGGACGGATAATTATGGAAGCTTACCATCATTTATTCCCAGGAAGCCAGTTAGGACACATCCATCTGATGCATCTTCTATGACTCTCAGAACTAGAAGACTCTTAAAACATCGAAGAACGACTTCAACATAGATAACAACAAATTTACACACCTTCGGAACCAAGTCATCAGAGAAATAAGGCAGATAAAAATAACGTACTACCCAGCCAAGGTGCACCAACTCCTACAGACCAACAACAGTCAGTGATGTGTCAGGATAAAAGATGCCTAGGAAAAACATCAACCTTTTTTCGTTTCCTCACCAGTGTGACCCCAATAGGCAACAGAGGAAATTAGCATCCATTTCTCCACCACATATCAAAGCTTTCCTGAAATTAACACTTATCTCCTCCCAGCTAATCCCCCCTTTCCCTCCCTTCCTCCCACTGTCCAAGTATATGAAGTTGCAAAAAAGTTGCCCATTTCTAAGTCCTCACGGTCCATCACCCCAGTTGATTTACACTTTAAAAAAAAAAAAAAAAATCTGCCACGAACTCACCGTCCCTTCTTACCCAACAATCAGTGTTTCTCTCAGACATGTCAGGGAGTAGACTGTAGCACCAGTTAAAGTGGGCGGTACTCGCAAGCAGGACTAGAAACTGATGACAGAGAGAGCTGGAGCTCCCATTTTATCAGCCCTTGGTACTAGTTTCTGACCATCCCTCTTTGCTGTATTTTTTCAGCGTCTTGGTAACACAGAGAGTAGACCAGCACACTCTCCAAAACAAGTTCCTCCATCTGTCAACACCAAACTAAATGAACAGTGCACTATGATTTAATTATGCTGCATCATATTCATTCGCCCGAAAGTTCATGCGGTACTCAGGTCCACCGGTAGTGTATCCTTCATTGTTTCCTAGCAATTTTGAGTCAAGCCTCGCCAAAATACACTATACTTCATTAATAAATTGCAATATCATTTTCCAGAACTATGATATATAGCAGCTCTACACAGTTTCATTGCTACCCTTCCCCCCTCCGCCTGGTTTAAGGTGTGAGGGAAATAAAATGAGGAGTTGGGAGGATTCTGACCACAGTCCATGCACTCCTGTAAACACCTTGTTGCTGCTGTCTTACTCGCTCTGTAGAGGGACGACTCCATGCAGAGCCAACTATGTAACAACTGTTAGGTTCCACAACAATCCCTCAGCCACCTCCATGTCCCCTGAATGGACAATGGAGAACTGCACAATAAGGGCAGTGTTATATTTTCTGGGTTCAAGTTCATATGAGCCTGGAGCCACAAAAAACAAAAACAACTTTTACTCTAACCCTTACCCGTCGTTCATCAACTGTCTCCGCTCACTCATTTTCCCTCATTCCGAGCATTCCATCCCGCACCTCCCACTTCACACGTTTCATCCCCCCAGTCCTCATCTTGTCTCCCCTCGCCCTCACCGGAACTCTTCTCACCTTTAGAGAACAGGAGAACGGGAAGTGGTATAAGACAGGTGGATAGCTGGGATATGTGATGAAAGGGAAGGAGAATATCAGTGGGAGAATGTAAGCCAGGATTGAGGAGAGAGCATAAGAGGAAGGTAGAAAAACTGTAAGGGGAACAAAGTTACAGCACAGAGTAATAAAACTGAGGTACGAGAAAAGACCAAAGAAGTAACTGTACAGGATAGTTTGCCCATAATACTTTTCGAAAACTTAAGGTAGAAGGAGGCACCAATGGACTAAATAAAGGAGAATGTAGAAATTATGGTCTGAGAAACGAACGAAGAAGCAGAGAGATAAAATAGAAGCTAGTAATGGTTTTGAATATGAATGGCAGGTAGTTGCAGCGTAGTATTAAAGCATAAGTAATAATAGTGGAAAGATATTATGCATCATCAGGGAAAGGACTGATGAAGAAAGGAGGGGAAGAGGGAGAACGTTTTTTAAGATTTTTTCAGTCAATAAATATTCATGTATAAGCCTTCTTAAAACATTTTAATGCTATCCAAACAAGGAGGTAGTTGACAAGGTATCTGTTAACCATTCAACTACTGTATTAAATAATTCATCTATAGAAGAGAAAACGTTAAGGAAGGATGGCTGGTAAAGGAGGCAGGAGGGAGAGAGGAAGCTTAATTCAGAGTGCCAGGAAATTGAGAAGGGATATGTGAGCGTGAAGGAGGAGAAGGAGCGGGAGGGAGGGTACGGGAGGAAAGTGAAGTTGGAGGGAGGAAGAAGTGACTGGAGGGGAAGAGAAAATGATATGGTAATAGCAAGTAGGAGAGCGAAAGGAAGGGGAATCAAAATTGTAACAAAATTGAGTCACATGCCTCATGAATTCCTCTTCCATTCATTGTTTTGGTCTAGCATATAAAGCCTCTCTCTCTCTCTCTCTCTCTCTCTCTCTGCTATCTGTCTCTAAGATCCCTCGGCCTCTCCCTCCCGTTTTCCCCCTTCCTCCTCCCTGTGGCCTCACCCTCACACACTCTGGGCTCTCTGTCCATGGCGGCCGGACTGATCTTTTCCCGGGACACAAAGTGGACGCATTCTGCCCTCACTACCTTCCAGCAAGCCACCACCTGCGGTCCTTGAACGATGGAAAGACTTTGAATATCCTTCCATCCTGACCTCGGCTGCCCCTCCACTTTCCAGCATCTGCCTCTGAAACGTCAAACTCTCATTAGTAAATAGGTAGGATCGATGCCGAGCCAAGGGAGTTGAAATAGGTTTATGTGGAATCTATAAAGGATGGACGTGGAGAGAGTAGTTAAATGAGTGAGATTTTGAGTCAGGGAGGAAAGAAGGAAAAAATTATTGAAATATCTGAGAGGTAAATGATGATATCAGAAAACATGAAGAACAGAAGAAAACGAGGTAATGTGCAAACAAAGGGAGAAATGTATTAAAGAAATAACATTACGGTAAGAGTAAAAAGATTAAAAGGGACTGGAGTCAAGAAGTGAAAAATGCTGGAAGAAAGAAAGAACTGGGAAGTTAAGAGACGATTTTGGGGAGAATAACACGTGACTGACAAAGAAAGCACACAAACCATTTGTCAAGAGTAAGACGCGCAGCCGTCAATACACCAATCCAGGTAACTGTTTCACTTCAGTAAGCAGACAGATTCATAGTCAGCCCTAAAAGGAGAGAGAGAGAGAGAGAGAGAGAGAAAACTGATTGGAGTGAAGCCATCCATATTACTGTATAATGATCCTATTTCTATGTTTGTTACCGTAACACCACAAAACCGGTGCAACGTAGCGCAGTTTTTGTTAGAGCAAGGGTACCATTAAAATGCTCTAACTTGAAGAATAAAACAATTTCTAGTCCAATCGAGCCACCGGTTCCCGGGTTATAACTCATTTCTGGCCTTTTGCTTCAAATTTAGTGTTTGCTTTTAGTGGAGGGGATGGATTCGTCCTTGGTCCGGCACTGAAATTACCAGCAAGACAAGAGAGAGACGACTGACGTGTTTCATGTATTATCACCCTCTCGCCTCTCCTTCCTCCCTCCTTATACTACTTAAATTGTATACTGTAATGCTATAGCATAATTTAGTATAATAGCAGACACTACTACAACTACTCCTCCTCCTCCTCCTCCTCCTCCTCCTCCTCCTCCTCTCTCTCTCTCTCTCTCTCTCTCTCTCTCTCTCTCTCTCTCTCTCTCTCTCCCCTCAACTGGTGTCCCAGGGGGATAAAAATAAGGGAAAATTCCTCTTTCCGTTTCGCCTACGGCTTGAGTAATTCAGATTTCTATTACCTTTCGACTGAAAATGGGAAATGACATCAAGCGGATGCTGACGAAGACGGCCTTTAAGCGAGTTAAAAGTAATAATAAGAATGTAAGAAAACCCTTATCTATGAAAAAGATATAAGTAACTATGGAAGCCCTATAAAATATAGTAACCATGGAAGCCCTATAAAATATAAAGAACAAAAGTATATGGGCCATGAGAAAAAAAAAAAAAAAAAAAAAAGCGAACGACCTAGAAACTGACAGGGTCCTAAGCGACAAGAAAAGCGGGGATGAAGGATGAGAGGAGATAAATGAGAAAGATCTGGGTACATTCTTCCTTCATCCAGCATTTACCACTTTTTCCTAGTCGTCCCTCTCGATCTTCTCACGTTTTCTATTTTTACCTCAACTTTTTCCTATACATTTTTTCAGTCTCTCATCTCTATCATCTTCCAAATCTGTTTTTCTGATTTTTCTTCCTCCTCTTCTTCATTTGTCCCAATTCTCGACTCTCTCAGGTTTAACATTTTCACATTCGGATTTCTCGTCCCTAACTTTCCTTCATTCTACGCTTATTACAGCCTTGCATTCTCGTCTCAGTCCTCCTTTATTTACCTTTATTCAACTCTCACTCTCCTCTCCTCGTCCTTCTCTCTACACCATACAGAAAGTAGAATAAGTGGAGAGGAAAGGCGGAGGAGGACCGATGGTTGCACATCCCCTCCCCCGTCTCTCTCTCTCTCTCTCTCTCTCTCTCTCTCTCTCTCTCTCTCTCTCTCTGTCGACCTCACTAGTTCTGTAACAAAATGACTCCCGTGTGGAACAACTTGAATTAACATCCAAATGTGCTCTCATATATCCATTGTTTCACTGGAGTTGTGTGTGTGTGTGTGTGTGTGTGTGTGTGTGTGTGTGTAAACAGCTTACTTTATTACTGTAATAAGACTATTGTGCTCCGAGTATGCTCATATTATAAAGTGAAGGAAAATAATGTTTCCGTGTCATATAATTTTCGAGAGAGAGAGAGAGAGAGAGAGAGACATTGGATTGATGCTGATATATCACACTTATGGCGCGAACAATTTACATATTTCTAAGTATTATGCCACAATATCAGTAAAGCACCAAAATTCACTTTGATTTTACTATGCTGACTACTATTTTTTATTACTGAAGTACCATGAAGCACTCAAGTCGACCATTATTGTCTTTCATATTTACCCAATAATTATACTTCCAAACGCATTCATTTTCACTACAGTAGAAAATTGAGATTTTGTTTTGCATCACTGTCATATTACGCAGCTTAGCCCGATTTCATTTCCGCGCCTCCTGTCGGGGTCACGGGGTTAGGGAGATTCAAGGGCAGGAGATGAGAAGACATTGACCAAAGTCCACGTTTTCCCTTCGAAACATTGGTTTCTCTCATTCCTACTTTGGAGAGGGAAACCATCACGCAGTGGCACCTATTTAACAGCAGCCAGGTTAACAACGATCTCTCAGGTCCTTCTCATGTCCAGCAAGGGGGATGATGGGCTACAGGATTAGGACAGTTTTTGGTCCACTAGGTTCAGGTTCACAGGATCCTGAGACCACAACAACAACAGCAACACAACAACAACAGCCCTCAACCTAACCATCGTCCATCGCTCACAACCTCACACTTCATACCACACCTTTCACCTCACACCTTTCGCCTCCAGCCCTCACCCTGTCTCCTCTCTCCTTCACCTGGTAAATGATCTGTCATCCGGGAATTCCTTCATCTCAGGAGCACGAAACGTATTATGACGCAGATGGACAGTTTCCGTATTCTCTCTCTCTCTCTCTCTCTCTCTCTCTCTCTCTCTCTCTCTCTCTCCCTTCCTTCAGCTCCCTCCATCCCTCCCTACCTCCAGTTCCCCCCATCCCTCAGTAAGGGTTTTTTTTACTCTACTCTCCTCCTTTTTTTCTCTTCTTTCCTCCATTATTCAACCTTTTCTTCCAACCTTCCCTCCTCTTCCCGGTCCCTTGCTCGTGCCTCTCGCTTTTATCTGTCCTTTTATGTCCAACTTTCCTTGTCTTTCCATTAAATCTCTCTCTCTCTCTCTCTCTCTCTCTCTCTCTCTCTCTCTCTCTCTCTCTCTCTCTCTCTCTCTCTCTCTCTCTCTCTCTCACACACACACACACACACACACACACAATTCCTTTCCCACGTTTCTTCTCTATCTTCCTCCAGCCTAATTTACCTCCATCCATACTTCTCTCCCCTGTTGTCCACCTTTTCTCTCCCTGTCTCCTCTCTTTTCCTTCTCCGTTACGTAAATACAACTTTTCTCATATACTGTTCATCCCATCCCCTCTAGTTTATTTTTTTCCCTTTCCACCTCCCTTCTTTCCATACATACCCGTTACCTCCCCTCTCCATTTTTGTTTCCCTATCCTCCCCTTCAGCCTGGATTACCTACCATCTCCCTGCCTCGTTTTAAGCACCATTACTCCATTTCTATCTCCCATTTCTCCTCTTCCATTTTTTTTTTTTTTTTTCTCCTAAACTGCCTTTCATTTCCCGGGCCATTCCCTCTCGCTGATGCTGGAGTCTTCATCATTTTTTTTTCTTCTCCTTAAACGGTGTGTGTGTGTGTGTTTGTGTGTGTGTGTGTGTGTGTGTGTGTGTGTGTGTGTGTGTGTGTGTGTGTGTGTGTGTGTGTGTGTGTGTGTGTGTGTGTGTGTGTGTGTGTGCGTACTTTGTTCCTTTCAGTTTCCTCACTTACTCCTTCCCTTCTTCTCTTCATATTGTTTCAGCTCCGTATATGCTTGTTCTTCGTCTGTCAATCAGTTTGTTGTTCTTCCTCACTTCTTCCTTCCTCCAGATTGTTATCCACGTCAATAAATCAACAGTACCTAAAGCGTAAAGCACCCCATAACCCAGAAAAAAATAAATTAATAAAAACAGAAACAGATAAATATTCTAAACATCATTCCTCAGCTCAACTTTATCCCTACCTCTGAGACTAGAAGTAAAAATGGAATGGGATTTTTCAAACTAGGTAATGTAATCCGCACTAAGGTTCAATATGTGAGAATTGGAGCAAGCTAAAGAAAGATGATCCCCGCTGATAAGGCTACTGTATTTACATTTCGCAGAGGATTTTTTTCCCCTATTTTTATATGCTTGTTCTTGGTGTTCTCACTGTTCTTCCCTGTGTTCAGTGTCATCCTCCCACTACTTTATTTCTGGTCTACATCTCCCCAAAAGTTATTATAATCCAGGACCTGGATGTAGAGGCCAATATACATTTCCAAAGGCAGTGTGTTTGACAGTTGATCCGAATATGGGATATCCCTAGCTTCAAAAAACTACTTCGTAATTTGTAGCCTACGTCGGAAAAATCCATTTTCCAAATGGCCTTCTTCAGGTCAGAGCCAAATGAGAAATGTGTACCGGTATGTGTTTTTATAGACCCACAGTAGAAAGATGATTATGGTGTCTGTTATACGGTTTTCAGTTATACTCGATACAATAGTGGCATCGAAAACCATGGCAGACGTTGCATAGATACCGAAAACTAAGATGTCAGCCATGCAAAGTCCGCCAGACTTGAAAATATGTATTACTTTTGACTTAAACAGCAGAAAGATAACTGAGGTGTCTGTGGCCAGTAATGGTATGAAGATAGTCTATGTTTGAAGCACAGAAAATGGTGAAATGAGTTAGTAATAAAGATGATTACTATATAGCAATATCCAAACTGAAAGAGATCACACATTAAACTACAACAGAAAATAACAGCAGTAATATAAATCAAATTACCAAATGATCACCTGATATTCGAAGCCAAATGGTAATCTGTAAAACTCTCACTTACACAGTTTTCTTTGCGTGATAATTAAATCATAATTTATTTCAGTACACTAAATGTGTGTGGGGGGGTGGGGGGTGACAGACAGACAGACAGAGGTATTCGAATTAAGACTTTGAGAATGTGCAAGTGGTCATTGCCTGCCGTCATCTGTTAAGACTTCGTTCATATATATATATATATATATATATATATATATATATATATATATATATATATATATATATATATATATATATCATCAGCCGTTTGAGTATCCACTGCAGGACCGGCCTATCCCAACCGAAGTGGGGACGATACAGCCAAATCTCTATCAAGTGGCTTAGGCTGTCTGGTTGAGACTGTATGTAGGGTGTGAAGTGCCTGTAAGTGTAATTGTGGTGTTGGAGTGGCTTTGGATGTGTGTGCAGTCTGTGAACCATGTGCAATCGGCCCAAGCAACCCGACTGGGTGCAAGCATACTTTATAGCATGCGACACTGATTCCACCACAGCACCCCTGATGTCCGCCAAGCAGTACGTGGCCAGGAGAACGCTCCCAAAGTTTTTACCCCGGCGGGGCGCGAACCCTCGCTCTCCAGTGTACGAAACCGCACACTTTACCACTGGACCACAGAGGCTTCATATCTAGATAGATAGATAGATAGATAGATATACATACTATCAGGGGCACCCGGCGTTGCTCGGGTCAAAAAGGTGCACACTCTAATCCCATTTTTTCTAGAGCAATCATTTTTTCTACTCCAGAAAAACCATGTACACCCTCCCAAAAAAGTATCGACACCCTTACAGCACGTATCATTCTGAAACATGGATGAAGCATTGTGATATACTCGTACGGGACACCCTGTAATCATAAGTGCATTCATTATCTTTGGTAATTATTAGGCTACAACTCAAAACTGCAAAAAGATTCACTTACTGGCTGGTATACTTTTGAAGCACCACATTTATAGACTCATGTGTGTCTGCGGAAGTTGCCCTTTCTCATAACCATCGTACCCATAGGTGCCGATACTTATTTTGGAGGGTGTATCTCTTATGCTTTTGAAAAGGGATCATAAGAGGTCCAGGAACGTTCTATGTCAGCTTTCGCAGACTAAAATACAGTGTTAGTGTGCACTTTATTATTACTGGTGACATCAAATAACCTCCGACCGGTGACCTTAAACAACCTCGGAGGTCAACCTCACATAGTCTGTGTCCGAACTGGAGGTCATGTGAGTCTACATGCCTAAAATTGAGCTGCTGGGTATTGTATAGTCGTTCGATCGTGTATTACCGGTGACCTCATATGACCTCTGACCAGTGACCTCAAATGACCTTGGAGGTCAACCTCATGGAGTCGATGTCCGAACCGGAGGTCATGTGAGTATCCATGCCAAAAATTGGGCAGTAGGGGTACCTGGTGTTGCCCGGCTCAAAAAGCGAACACTCTGCCTGTGACCTCTCTCTCTCTCTCTCTCTCTCTCTCTCTCTCTCTCTCTCTCTCTCTCTCTCTCTCTCTATATATATATATATATATATATATATATATATATATATATATATATATATATATATATATATATATATATCATCTCATCAGCCGTTTGAGTATCAACTGCAGGACCGGCCTATCCCAACCGAAGTGGGGACGATACAGCCAACGTATCTCTACCAAGTGGCTTAGGCTGTCTGGTAGAGATAGTATGTAGGGTGAGAAACGCTTGTAAGTGTAATTGTAGTGTTGAAGTGGCTTTGGATGCGTGTGTAGTCTGTGAACCAAGTGAAATCGGCCCGCGCAAGCCGACTGGGTGCAAGCATACTTTATAGCATGCGACAATGGTTCAATCACGGCACCCCTGATGTTCGCCAAGCAGTACGTGTCCAGAAGAACGCTCCTAAAGTTTATTATCCTGGTGGGGCGCGAACCCTCGTTCTTCAGTGTACGAAAACGCACACTTTACCACTGTGGCTCCATACATATATATATATATATATATATATATATATATATATATATATATATATATATATATATATATATATATATTCGCTCACATACATTCTCTTCGTCAGTCTCTCACTCTCCATGCTCTCCACATGGCTAAACCATCTCATCGAGTTTCTCCTAACGCTTCCTATCGCATCCACATCCACACCACAACGCTCCTTCGCTTCCTCATTTGTGAGTCTGTCTCTCCATGTGACTCCACATGCTCCTCTCAAATAACTCGTTTCCACAGCTCTTACTCTTGACTTCTGTCCCTCCAACAAGGTCGAAGCTTCACTTCCATACGTAAGCGTTAGTATCACAATACTGTCATGTAGTAGCTTTTTCACTTCCATGCTCACTTCCCTATTTCTTATCACTGTTCTCAAGAAACCAGCAACTTTTCTTCCCTGTTGCATCCTTTCAAACACTTCACCCTCTAAACTGTGTGATGAATATATATATATATATATATATATATATATATATATATATATATATATATATATATATATATATATATATATAGTTACGGAACAGAGAAAGATAACGTACACTTTAAGTGAGAATACTAATAATCACTACTGTCCCGTAAAGGTCCAGGTTCAAAATAAAAGAGTTAGGTAAAATTACAAGTTAAAGTTTAATGCTCAAACTAACAACAAAACATTCAGGACTCATAAGGATAATGTAACGGCAAAAAACAGGTTAAATATATGGTTAACTGCAATAGCCTCTATTAACACGAAATTAGCATGAGTAAATTTATCTAAGTCAGCCCTGTTAAAATGAGATACCAGATAATACTCAGTGAATGCCAGATATATTATTACAGATACAAAATATTATTAATGATGGCTGACAATAAGAACCTTTACATAAATTACAAAAACCTTACTAGGCCTAAGAATCAACCTTATGCTACACAGTACAAGAAAAAATGCAACAACAGTTATACTCAAATTACACACAGCTGTTAGATGGTTGGAAACTTCCTGAGCACTCACAATAATAATAACTGTACAGGGGAGGACAGAGATGTGAGCAAAATGAGGAGTAGATCTAAGTGGCAATAATGCAGAGACTGAGCTCATTATATAGGGGCCAGCAGAGCTTGATACAACTTGTAAGAAGGACGCGCAAATGAAGCCATAGGGGACAAAGAGCTGACAATCCTGCTCTGAACAACAGAAAGGACGACTTACTCTACTATAACGGTAGAAGGGGGGACTGAGGCAGAACACGCTCGTGATCAAACATGCAGCATACTGTGCGTTAAAATTACACAAAGGATGATGAAATCATAGGCTATGTAACACCTCCCCACAAAGAAAAAGAAATTTACAAAGGAAATTTCTTATTACTCTAAAACAATCTGTCTAAAGTCTAGATAAGCAATCTGCAATAACATTTTCTTTCCCCTTGACATGTTTTATGTCTAATGAATACTCCTGAAGAAGTAGACTCCATCTTGTCAATCTCTGATTTTTATCTTTAAACTTACTAAGGAATTTCAGTGGGTTATGATCGGTATAAATGACTATGGGGTCAAAACCAGAACACAAATAAATTGAAAAATGCTGTAAACCCAAAATCAAGGCCAAAAGCTCTTTCTCAATAGTTGAGTAGTTCTTTTGAGGTGGAGTGAACTTCTTACTGTAATAAGATACAGGGTGTTCAATACCCTGATCATCCTCTTGCAGCAAAACAGCCCCAGCTCCTGTATCACTTGCATCAACAGACATCTTAAAAGGCTTAGCAAAATTTGGAGTAGCGAGCACTGGCTGACCTAATAGGATAGCTTTAAGTTTGTTGAAAGAGGATTCACAGTTATCGGTCCAGACAAATTTAACTCCCTTTTTCAGTAGGTCTGTAAGTGGTGATACAAGAATAGAAAAGTTAAGAACAAATCTCCTGTAATAACCTACCATTCCCAAAAATCTTTGTAGCTCTTTCCTACTTTTAGGTCAGGGAAGATCACTTATAACCTGAACCTTAGCTCCTGGTGGTGCAACATGTCCATCACCAATTACGTACCCAAGGTACTGGACTTTAGCTTGACCAAACTCACACTTTGATAAATTAGCTACAAGATTAGCCTGAACCAAACGCTCAAGAAATTTACTGACATGGCATAGGTGATCTTTCCAGTTGTCACTGAAGATTAATACATCATCAATATAAACAACACACCCTGCCAAACCTTCTGTTACAACATTCATGAGCTTCTGAAATGTGGCTGGTGCATTCTTCATACCATATGGCATTACAGAACATGCAAAAGTCTTTCCTAGTGTTACAAAACATGAGATCTCCCTAGCACGTTCAGTCATAGGCACTTGCCAGTATCCCTTTAACAAATCAAACTTACTTATGTACCTAGCCTTTCCAATCTTGTCTATGCAATCTTCCATGCGAGGGAGAGGGTAAGTGTCTGTTTTGGTTATCTGATTAACACATCTGTAGTCAATGCAAAGCCGCTGCGACCCACCTGGCTTAGGGACCAGAGTGACAGGAGAACTCCACTCGCTCTGACAGGGCTCAATCATCTTGTGGTCCAACAGGTAGCCAAGCTCCTTCTGGATGAGAGGAACTTTCACTGGGTTCACACGGTAAGGACGCAGTTTAATTGACTTTGCGTCTCCAACATCGACATCATGCATCAACACAGTGGTTCTTCCTGGAGTAGCACGGAACACTTGCGGGTACTCCTGCAGTAATGCCGAAAACTCCTGCCTTTCCTTGGGAGGTAGATGAGAAAGCTTCGTCTGGAGATCATTCATGATTTCAGGATTCTTCCCCAAACTATCACTCAGGCTCATACTGCATGGGAGAGCTTCACTTGCAGACTCGGGTGGAACAGCTACAGTGCAGACTGGATTATTTTCGTCCCGCCTGTGATATAACTTTAGCATGTTGATGTGACAAAGTTGCTTGTTCTTTCTACGATCTGGTGTGGCGATGACATAGTTGACATCACTGAGTTTCTTCTCCACGAAATAAGGACCACTAAACTTGGCTTGAAGAGGTTGCCTATGAACTGGTAGCAGAATCAAAACCTGATCTCCTGGCTGAAAGTGGCGTAACCTGGACTTCTTATCATACCAAGTCTTCATCTTCTCCTGGGCAGCTCCTAAATTCTCTCTCGCCAGCTGTAAAGCAGTGGACAGCCGTTCTTTGAACTTCATCACATACTCCAGCAGGTTGACGTCATCTTCCTCCGACAGCCAGCATTCCTTGAGTAACTTAAGGGGTCCTCTTACTTCATGGCCAAACAGTAGTTCAAAAGGTGAGAAGCCCAGTGATTCATTTGGAGATTCTCTTGCAGCAAACACAACGAATGGAAGACCTTTATCCCATTCTTTCTGATGTTCCAAACAGTATTTCTTGAGCATCGATTTGAGTGTTTGATGATATCTCTCCAGCGCTCCTTGGGTCTGGGGATGGTAAGCTGAAGACGTGATCTGGGTGATGCCCAACTCTTTCAGAGACTGCTTGAAAACATTTGACATGAAATTACTTCCCCGGTCTGACTGTACCTCCTTGGGCAGACCAAACTTCGTGAAGAACCCTAGCATTTCCTTAACCACGTTCTTTGCTGAGATATTTCTAAGTGGAATGGCTTCAGGATAACGAGTAGCCATATCAATCAGGGTCAACACATAAGAAAATCCTGAAGAAGTCTTTGGAAGAGGGCCCACAATATCCACCAACACACGGGTGAAAGGCGCCTCAAAAGGAGGAATGGGAACTAGAGGTGCAACCTTTTCGGTCTGATTACACTTCCCCACAACTTGACAAGTGTGACAAGACTTACAATACCACGAAACATCCCTGAAGATACCTGGCCAGTAGAAGTGTTTCAAAATGCGTGCCACAGTCTTCCTAACTCCAAGGTGTCCTGCCAAACTGGAATCATGAGCCACTCTAATGATATCCTGCCTACAAACACGAGGGATGACAACTTGATGTACAACCTCCCATTCACAGTCGGCTGATGCTGTTGGGGGTCTCCACTTCCTCATAAGTACTCCTGACTTTATATAATAACAAGTAGAAGCACCAGTTGACTCTTCCTCACTGCAAGCAGAGTTAGCAAGACCTTTCAACTCAGGGTCAGCAACCTGCAACTCAATCAACTCTTGACGAGACAAATTATCAACACTACGGGGTACTGCCTCATCTGGTGAGTGGTCCAAATTAGCAAGAAAAGTGTCAGCTAGGATAACATCATCATCATCATTATCCTCTAAGTCACCAGTAACTTTAGACTTAGCCCTAGTGACAGCACATGCAGGGAACACATCAGGGACACCACAATCCTGGGCCGCAGCCACTGGCTCACCAGACAACTGAGGAGCTGGACACACTTGACTTCCACCAATATCATTTCCAAGTAAGAAAGTTACACCTGACATTGGGAGTGTCTCAACCAACCCAACCATAACGGAACCATTAGCAAAACCAGACTCTAAATTCACTCTGCACAGAGGGACAGAGAAGTAATTATTCCCTACACCTTGTAAGATTACAGTTTCATCAGAGGAATTAACATTAGAGCCTAGAACACTGGTCAGCATAAGGGATTGGCAAGCACCTGTATCACGATATATTTGAACTGATTTCCTGTCATTACTGTCCAGAGGACTGACAAAACCATCAGACAGGAAATTAGCACATGAACTCTTGAGAGTGTCACCCACGTTACTGCTCAAAAGAGGAGCTCCATCATGAGAATTTAAGTTACCCCTCAAAGCAGGTTCAGTTAACTCAGTTAAAGAATTCTGGGAACTCTCAAGGGTGGACACTAGACCAATTGACTGAATATTTAAAGACTCCTTTTTGTTCACATCACGCTGTCTCCTGAAACATTTCTCCGTAGTATGACCAAGCTTACTACAATAAGTACATTTACTTTTCTGAAATCTAGAGGTGAAGCTGGTATTTACTTCCTGAGAAACATCATCTTTATTCTCTTTCCTGTTACCTGTACTCTGGGTAGAGGCAACGTACTTACTCTCAGCTTTCCCTTTTTCTTTTGAATATCTCTTGTGAGTGAGAACATATTCATCAGCTAAAACTGCAGCATCAGACAAATTATCTGTTCTTCTCTCATCAAGATATAGGCTTACATCTTTACTAATACACCTTTTGAAGTCCTCCAGCAAAATCATCTGCTTCAATTTACCAAAATCAGAATCCACATTCTTAGAATTTAACCACTGCTCTAACAGATCTTCTTTGATTTTTGCATACTCAACATGGGATTGCTTATCTTGCTTGTAAGTTGTCCTAAATTTTACTCTATAGGCTTCAGGAACAAGCTCATAGGCCTTAAGAATCAAGCTCTTAACTACATCATAATTATCAGATTGATCCTGAGGCAAAGATGCATAAGTTACTTGAGCTTTACCGGTGAGAACAGTTTGAAGGAGTAGGCTACTGGCCAATACTTTTTGGGCCAATTAAAACCTGTAGCTACCCTCTCAAACAACTGAAAATACTTTGTTAAATCAGATTCATTAAAAGGAGGGACAAGTTTAACATTTTTAGCCACATCAAAATTATCAGAGCTAGATGATCCAGTTCCACCTTGTTTCATGCGATACTCATGGTCTGCCTGAATCCTGGCAAGTTCAACTTGTGCCTGAAACTCAGCCTCCTTAGCATTTGCCTGAAATTCAGCCTCCTTAGCACGAGACTCCGCCTCCTTAGCCTGAGACTCAGCCTCCTTAGCACGTGCTTGAAATTCAGCCTCCTTAACACGAGCCTCCTGCAGGGCTAGCTGTAACTTAGCTAATTCAATCTGCGTTTGCTCATTTGGAGGAGTTACATTAAACAAGCTTTTATAAATCATGCCAATAATTTGATCTTTAGAATGATGAGAGTGAACTACAATTCCCAATTGTTGAGCAACAAGCTTAAGTTCATTCTTTGTTCTGTTTTCTACATCACACATTGTTTGCACATTAGACAAAAAATCTTTGGCTTCATCAAGCGTAGTAATAGTAGACATCATGAATAAATCACAGTCACAAAATATCAAGCAATATCCTTATGATAATATCCTGAATATCCTGATAAGAGATCGCCAAATTTATGTTACGGAACAGAGAAAGATAATGTACACTTTAAGTGAGAATACTAATAATCACTACTGTCCCGTAAAGGTCCAGGTTCAAAATAAAAGAGTTAGGTAAAATTACAAGTTAAAGTTTAATGCTCAAACTAACAACAAAACATTCAGGACTCATAAGGATAATGTAATGGCAAAAAACAGGTTAAATATATGGTTAACTGCAATAGCCTCTATTAACACGAAATTAGCATGAGTAAATTTATCTAAGTCAGCCCTGTTAAAATGAGATACCAGATAATACTCAGTGAATGCCAGATATATTATTACAGATACAAAATATTATTAATGATGGCTGACAATAAAAACCTTTACATAAATTACAAAAACCTTGCTATAGGCCTAAGAATCAACCTTATGCTACACAGTACAAGAAAAAATGCAACAACAGTTATACTCAAATTACAAAGAGCTGTTAGATGGTTGGAGACTTCCTGAGCACTCACAATAATAATAACTGTACAGGGGAGGACAGAGATGTGAGCAAAATGAGGAGTAGATCTAAGTGGCAATAATGCAGAGACTGAGCTCATTATATAGGGGCCAGCAGAGCTAGATACAACTTGTAAGAAGGACGCGCAAATGAAGCCATAGGGGACAAAGAGCTGACAATCCTGCTCTGAACAACAGAAAGGACGACTTACTCTACTATAACGGTAGAAGGGGGGACTGAGGCAGAACACGCTCGTGATCAAACATGCAGCATACTGTGCGTTAAAATTACACAAAGGATGATGAAATCATAGGCTATGTCACAATATATATATATATATATATATATATATATATATATATATATATATATATATATATATATGCAACAAAAAACGAACCAAAGGCCAGGGGCCAGCAAAATTATTCATTAGAAGATAAAACAAACACAAGCTAAGAGAGCCAAATTCAAGGTCCGTTCCTTTCAAATATCTATAAAACTATATATATATATATATATATATATATATATATATATATATATATATATATATATATATATATATATATTATATATGTGTGTGTGTGTGTGTGTGTGTGTGTGTGTGTGTGTGTGTGTGTGTGTGTGTGTGTGTGTGTGTGAATTATAACTCGTTAGGTATGAATTATAATTCGTTAGGTAAAACAAGCGTGAAATACCTAGTTTTTGTCTAAAGTTTCGAGCCATTATCAAGGTAATAACTAATACAAGAGTGAGGGGGAAGAGAGGAGGTTAGCCCTCCAATACCAGCTAGTGAATAGATTTTGATACAGTTCCAAATAATGGCTGGAGTTTAACACAGAAGTATTAAGAACAGATAATACAGACTTAACCCAAATTGTTTAACGAAACTCTAAGTGAAATTGTCTATGTATGCATTGTAAAATTACACACAAATAACCATTTATAGTGGTCCAATGTTTTCATGAAAACACGTTGCTACTAAGTATATTGATAAGTAGATGTACTGTAATATAAATATCATCATACAATAACATTCAAATCCTGGTACCCCCCCCCTCTCTCTCTCTCTCTCTCTCTCCAATGAATATTGATACTGTACACTAAACCTAATGCATTCCACCATAATAAGAATATAAATGCAATAAACATACTGTGTCTGGTACATGAGAAATCACCTAGCAAAATATATTAAATACGTTGTCATCCTGGTCGTGTGTGTGTGTGTGTGTGTGTGTGTGTGTGTAATTCACCGGATCGGTCAGGATCACTTGATGGTCGTGATCGTCAGCTTTTACCCTCCCGGAAGGGAGCTGGGAGCTCATATAGTCCGATCTAAGGGCAAGGCTGTGACCTCCACACACGCACACACCCGTCCCCTTGCCCAAGGGGGACAGTAACCACCCACTTCGTCAGTGAAACTTCTTCGCAACCTGAGCGAGGCGCGAACTCAAGTCCACCAGTTGGCAAGCGAGAGCGTTACCATTGCACCAGCGAGCGGTGTGTGTGTGTGTGTGTGTGTGTGTGTGTGTGTGTGTGTGTGTGTGTGTGTGTGTGTGTGTGTGTGTGTGTGTGTGTAGCAAGAATTGGAAAAAGGATTTTGATAAACCTTGGCAGGATGGTTGGATCTTGGTCCCACATGAGTATACAGGGTGTTCCAACACCTTAGCCTCCCCCGTGCGCAGCATAACTGGGTCGTCACTAACTAAAATCACTAATACAGTAGGAAAGTACATTTAATTGCTTATTCAAATACCAAATTTTATGGTAATCTAATAATTATTTCTCTTTTTATTACAGATTTTGTGAAACATGTCTTTGGTGAATGATTCAGAGAAATTGAGGTGGATATGCCGCATTATGGCCATCACTTTTCGCATCGCCAAAGATCAGCCGGCAGGAACCATATCCCGATCCTGGGTTGCCAGATACTTGAAGAGATCTGAAGACTTTGTCAAACGTAATTGGAATCGTGATCCATTTGACTGCGAGATGGACAGCCGGCCTGCTCAAGTGGCAGAAAGCTTGTCTCAGGAAAGCAAGGAAATCATCACCGAGTCTCTTGCTAGAGAGAAAAAAAGTATCCGCGGGCTTCAAAATGAGATTGAACGGATTCAAGGGAAGAAAAAGAGTCTTGCAAGCATCCACAGGTTTCTTCACTCCATTGGTGCCAAGGCTTTTCATCAGGTTCCAGCGCCAAAACTGTCGCAGAAAAATGTGGAGGATCGCATGTGGTTTTGTGAGTTTTTGAGCGAGTGGACAACAGATGATTTCCTTTTCTTGGCTCCTTCAGATGAATTTTTTATTTATGAGGTTCGTCGTCCCAACTTTCAGAACGACAGAATTTGGGCCCTTAACACTGATGACATTCCGCAAGAACTGAAGATTCGAGAGAGATCAAAATCTGAACGATGTGTTGGTATCTTTTTGATGTTCACGGCGAAAAGGTTGATGTGGGTCGTCAAAGAACAAGGATAATCATGGAATGGAAGATACTTCTGAGACATTGTGTTGACTCAACATGTCATTCCATTCCTAAAAAGCTCAGAAAATGTCCTTAGCATCAAGGAAACCACATTTCTGCACGATCGAGCTCCGTGCATGAGTGCTCTGGCAACGCAAAATCTTCTGAAGGCAAAGTTGATTTTTTTGGAAATGATGAGTGGCCCGGAGCATCGCCTGACCTCAACGCCTGTGAACATTTGGGAGCAATACTTAAGGACAGGGTTGAACAACGTCTCCAGAACGCCGGGGAAGACCTCCTGCTTACTGTGGCCAATGTTCTCGAAGAAATGGAGTTCGACCGCGAGTTGTTTGTGTCACTCCTGGAATCTTACCCGGCACGATTGGAAGCAGTTCGAGCGGCGGCCGGTGGGCACACCAAATATTGATATAAATTCTTACAAGTGTGCACATGTGTTGGCAATTAATACAGCTATTCTGTCATATATTTGTTTCCTTTCTACCTTTTTTAATTTAAGCTGGGCAGGGGGGGGCTAAGGTGTTGGAACACCCTGTAGTTTTAATTTGATGCTGTTTGTTTTATAAATAGATAGATAGATAGATAGATGGATAGATAGATAGATATAGAGATATACTGTATATACTGTATTATATATGTATGTATGTATATGTATATTTAATTTATTACCCGTCCCCGTCCCGGTGGGGCTCGGGGAAGAGTATTGTTTTCACACGGTTTGTCCACTGTCTGTCTGTCTGCTTTTTAACAACTTTACGCGAAAACTACTGCTGCGATTTTTGTTAAACTTACAGGGATGATGGATTATGACCTTCTAACCACCTGATTAAATTTTAGACGAAATTGGGCCAAGGCCCAGGCTGTAGGCCCAAAAAATGTAAAACAAAATAAAATCGTTTTTTCGCCAAAACTCCTTTCAAATTTGTTATATTGACATGAAACCAAAACCTAAAGATACGTCTTTCAAATATGCATCCTACAACATGACTAATTACATCAGGAGGGTCACCCTTCAGTTAGCGGTAGGGAGGTCAATGTCAAGTGGGTCGGGCCTAAAATCTCAAGTGGGCATAAACTTGTCAATTTTCACCTGATTTACTCCAAGTTTGATATGTGATATTTATGACTAGATATCCTGTTGTGTTTATACGTCAGCACTAAAATGACTGCCGGGGACAGGCTTGCTGTGCCTTGGCACCGCTTCTTGTTTATTTTTATATTTGGGGCGAGCGTGTTTTGTACCCTAATAATTATCCCCATTGGTGTTACATTGCATGCACATGAAGGAGGCGGCGAGGTTTTCCTGTGGAGTTTCATGCATATTTGGAGAGAAAGAGAGAGAGAGAGAGAGAGAGAGAGAGAGAGAGAGAGAGAGGTGTTGGACATCTACAGTCGAAGTCTGTTTGTTCACTCATGGCACGCATAGACAGTTTTTTCAGCAGAAAATGGTGATAGCATTGGTGGTGGTAGTGGTGGTAGCTTTGATAACGATGGTGGTGGTGGATGGTGTTATGGTGGTGATGGGAGCTTTGATGATGATGGTGGTGCTGATGGTGGTGGTAGCTGTAATAGTGATGGTGGGGAGGTGGTAGCTGTGATGGTGATGGTGGTGGAGATGGTGGTAGCTGTGATGTGGTGATGGTGGTTGTGGTGGTAGTTGTGGTGATGTTAAGAGTAGCTCTGTTGAATGATGGTGGTAGTGACTGGTGGTTGTAGCTGTGATGATGATAGTGGTGGTAGCAGTGGTGGTGATGGCAGTGATGGCTCTGATGGTTGCTGTTCAGAAACGACTCTCAACTGGACAAGTGTTTTCGGCCCAATATGGTCGGATACCTTTCACTCAGACCTTGTACTTCTGTGGCTGAAATGACTGAATGTCATTTCAGCCACAGAAGTACGTTGTCATCAGGAAAGAAGTACATTGTCATCAGGACAATGTATTATGCATCAAGATACCGGGGAATATCATGACTGATAAACAGTCAAACTGCTCAGGCTTCTTCGTCAGCATGATGTCATTAAACCCGGGAATCTGTGGATGAGTAGGATCGTCAGAGTTGGATTTAAAATTCGCCTGTACTGTATCTCCTTCTGATATCTGTTATACTATTGTTTCATGTGCCACTCATTACTTTCCCCAGATTGGGCCTTCATTTGTGATTGATACTAAGCTGCTCATATTAATTACAGCTACAGAATATAAAAGTGGAAATGGAAACAAAATGAGCTACTGTATGTACTGCCCGAGTTCTGATAATGACAGTCAGTCAGCTACAAGAATGGAAACTCGGGTTGGCTCCAATTGCAATGTTCAGTTGAATTTACCATTCTTCTGGTAGAGTTGATTGTGTTGTCGTTGCACCCACAGAGGTGGCCAATTATAATGTTTCTTCCTAACTAGGTCACTGTCTCACTCACTTACTCATTTATGGTACTTTTTTAAAGAATGGAACCGAGACCTTATGGGAAAATTGTTAGGAAATGGGTATTTTGCAAAATGGGACACCTCCCCACAGGGCCAGGTTTCAGGCAGAGTGGGATTCCCGAAGGCAGTCCCTCACGGGGGCAGCTCCCGCCGGTGTCACAGCCATAACTGCAAGGCATGACCAGTCCTTTATCACGTAGCACAAATTTTTGTACTGTGGTAGAGCTTCACTAGGCCCAGTTTATAAACATGGTGGACCCCTAAGAGATATCTTCCACAGGAGGGACGACCACCAGTCATCTCGGCCAGTCGTTTTAAACGGCCAAAGTTTTTCGCTTAAAAACTTAAAATATTGCATACTGATGGATGATGACCCCAGTCACGTTTTGAGAAGGATGGAACCACAGAGGGGCTTTCCTCTTGACGAAGGGGATGGTCTCCAGAGATGCTAGCAAACTAATAAGCATGGCCACAGTGCATAGCTGGGAACACTAACTATTGCACACTGGTAGGCTCATACCACAGCCATGATTTAAGCAGAGTGGGACCCGTGATGACCACCCAACACGGGTGCAGAGGGGCGGCCCCCATTGTGGACAGTGCAATTATTATTATTTTTTTTTACCTAAGAACATGAAATTTTTACGCAATGGTATATCTTTACTGGGCCACGTTTAACGTAGAGCGACACACTCACAGACCACCCCTAAGGGATGGGGGAGATCCTGTCCAAAAACTTCATGCATAGTCATAGTTTTTAATGTAGGAAAACGAAAGTTTACATAGACCTACTGGAAGACATTCAAAACAACCACGCTTAGGCAAAGGTGGGACCCCCGATGGGAACCCGCCGTGGGGAGGAACTGCCCCTAGGGAGGACCACCCCATAGTTTTTACGTAGGCACACGAAATTTTGCACAGTAGTATGCCTTTACCCCAAAACTTATAGAGGGTGGGACACCTAGGGTTCTCCCCTCCGTCTCCTCCATAAATAATTATTTCTTTTCCCTTGCAAAATGCCAGAGGTGGTTCGTCTATCAAAGGTGTCTTCACCATGTTCTCTATAATCTACTGGTGTTTGTAATGAGCAGTCTTATTTCTGGGAGAAGTTCATTTGTGTGTGTGGGGGGGGAGTGAGTGTGTGAGTGTGGGTGTGAGTGTATAAGATTGCTTATTATTAGGATAATTGTATTGAAGGGAGTTGCTGTTAAGTCAGAGTCTGGAAGAGGGTCCAGATTAAAAGTTTCAACCGTTACCTCGCCCGGAGGGAGTCCGACGAGGTATTGTTTTCGGTCGAGTTTGTTTGTTTGTTTGTGTCTATGTTTATTAGCAACATTACGGAAAAACGGCTGAATGAAATTACATGAAACTCTCAGGATGTATGGGCACTGGTCCCCAAAGAAAGTGATTAAGTTTTGAAGGTAACTGAGTGAACCTGAAAAGTCAAAAGCAGGGTCACGGGTTTTCAGAGGGCTATAACTTGAAAACGGTTCCAAATAGAGATACGTATTATTGAAACATACAGGAACTCGTGATATGGGCTTTCATTTGGCACTAAGACCTTTGACCTTGAATGACCTTGAAAGGTCAAACTCAAGGTCATGGATATTCAGGGGGCCATAACTCGAGACTAGTTGAAGAGAGATACTTATTATTGTCAACATATAGGAAATCCCCTATGGGTTTTCAAGTGGTAACTTGACCTTTAACCATAAGTGACCTTGAAAGGTCAAACTCAAGGTCAGGGATATTTAGGGGGCTATAACTCGAAACTCGTTGAAGATAGAGATATTTACTATTACCAAGATATAGGAAGTGTCATATGGGCTTTCATTTAGCACCTAGACCTTTGACCTTGAGTGACCTTGAAATGTCCAACGCAAGATCGCAGGTTTTCAGAGGGCAAGTTGAAAACATCTGCGCTGCTACCGTAGACTTTAATTGTGCACTGATACTAAATGACTGAAACAAGTCAGTATTTTAACCTGATGACCTTCCCCGAGTCATTGTTTTAGGACTTTTTTTTCTTTTATTAAATTGATTTTTTGTCATCAGATCAAGTGTTCCTGAGCCCGAACTCTTCATCACCGTCATCTTTTTGTAATTTATGCCTCTTGGGTGGGAGTGAGGGCGGCGATAAGCCGCCAGCACCGTGGGAGCTAGACGGGCATGAATCTGCCATTGCTGGGCTACAGACGAAAACTAAATTACTAAATATGCGGTATTTGGCGGTGCGGTGTGGCAGGGTTTGGCAACAGGTCCTGATGCCGTAGAGGGAGATTCAACGTTCCCATAGAAACCACTGACTCTTCCTCGTACTTGAAATTGTGGTGCAGAGACCCATCATCTCATATGAGACGATCAGCGCGGCAAGGGGTGGCCTACATATCTGAGTTACCAAATGTGTGGTATTTGGCAACTGCAGTATGGCAGAGTCTGGCAACAGCTCTTGTATGCGTAGAGGGAGAGTCAACGTTCCCATTGAAACCGCTGACACTTCCTTGTGCTTGGAATTATGGTGCGGAGACCCATCGCCTCATTTAAAGAGATCAGCACGGCCAGGGGTGGCCCGCATATCACCTCATATGAGACGATGAGCACGGCGGGGGTTAATAGCAATAAAATAACTGCTGTCGGGCGAGGTTTGTTGTGTCTTGCACCTCTTGTTTGTTCAACTTTTTGTGTCAGTAATGCCCTGTTAGCTGTCTTGTAATTAGTGAAAGATGCGCTGTTTAGGCCTGAATTTTTTTTAATTGTGGGTAATGTGATAACGAGGAGGTGGTCAGACAAACTGTAGTGACATAATTTTCAGATGGTTTGAATTTCTACTGTAGGAGCATATATTGTATAATGAGCTCAGAGGAAGAGTCTGCATCATTAGGTTGTTGTTGATGCTAGAGTTTCTTTTAAACCCGCTATAATAGCGAACTTTTCTTCCTTCTGTTTGTAACCTATATATATATATATATATATATATATATATATATATATAAACCACTGACAAAGCAGATACTTAAAATGAATGGGTATATGTCAAAAGAAGACGCAATAACGGTACCTGTAGTCTCACAGTTGTTTGCGGGATAATGATGTGCTGCTCTAACTAGGGCAGCGTGACGTTTCAGTGTCTTGGATCTCAGTAATTACATGGGCGTTGGTTATCTGCCTGGGCCAGGTCTGCTAGATGCTTGAGTGAGAAGGTTCCGATCTGAATAATCTTCAGTTTTTAGTAAAGCTTGTAACATGTGATGAGGCCTTACGAGAAATTATGCTTAAGTGGAACTAGAAACTGCATCACATAAGCATACAGAGGCAAGGATAGATCACACAACCTGGTTTTAGGTCCAACATATTTATTGCATATCAGTAATAAAAGGATACCACTGCACTCATGTATTGGCGCTGGTAGGCCATTATCTTGGCTTCGCTGACATTAAGGTCTGGGTGGCCGAGGTGAGACGCATGGGTAACCATTTTCAAAATCTGATCAAGCACTACAGCAATTCACCTCAAAGCAGTTTTCAAGTATACCAGCTGACAACTACAGTTATAACCCTAATCCTATCATAAACAAATAAGTTAACATATTATACTACAGGTTTATTGGTTTTTCAGGACAATAAGGCATGGACAACATGAGAGGTTTGGAGAATAGGTCTATAAGAGCATAAATGAAGTGAGTCTTCAGGTAACGCCAAGGAACCTACTGGCAAAACAGCACCCCTCCTCGCTACCTCCCTTCCTCATTCCTTCCACCATCCAGTAACTGTATTACTATCTGTGGATTTTCTAGACACCAGTGACATTCATGAAGACCTCACCTCACTGTAAAATCAGTTTTAAGTGCTGTAGGTAGAGAAACCAGCCATACATATCTTTCCATTATGGAATAATGACCGGTTAACCGGCAGATGAGAATGAAATGTAGAATTGGTGAAATATGATGCGAACTAGTGTTCCTTGCTGTACATAACATAATACAGTGTTGACTCATAAAGCTGGAAGTGAATCCCATGCTTTCAAGATGAAATCACCCGTGTCCTCTTTATCATTATACAGTCAGTTATTTATACCTGTCCTTTTTAACCATTCCCCAGCCTTAGTTTAACACTTTCACTGAGATACCACTTTTTTCTGGCCACCACCAGAGGAGATGATTCAGCTTAGGGATGACATCTTCCAGTAAAGCTATTAAAGATGGCTTCATGTAATTCCTCCAGTTAATTGAAAAAAAAAAAAAAAGAAATCCTAAGTTGCATCAAATCATCGGGAGATGGGAGAATGAAAGAGAATTTATGACCCTTGTTTGAAGGAGCTAAAGTGCTCTGTCAGTACTAGTTTTAACCGTAGGTTTCCGAATCTGCAATCCCCTCGTCAATAGTCTTCAACAGATCTAATGCCCTTTGTCTCGTCCTCTGTAGTTCTGTCCTTAGTCTCTCCTTCTCTCTCCTGCTTTCCGCATTTGCCAGTTCTACCCTCAAAGCATCCACTTGTTTCTGAAGCTTACTCAACTGCAGTGACTGGTCAACGGCTGCGTATATTAGTCCACCTCTCTCCACTTGACGAAAAACTTTGCCACCCACTCTTCTTATTGTCGCTGTTCTTCGTCCAAATGTTCTCACTCCTGATGCTATTTTACGCCCTCCGGCCCTAACCGCACGACCTGTAGCCCTGGCCGCACTGGCGGCTGCTCTGCCTGCACCTCTAGCCACTCCCAAGATGGCGCCAATAACGGGCCCTACTGCACGTTTCGTCCTTGGTGCAGGTCTTGCCGTATGGTCAGGGAAAATGCCTTCAACGTCACACTCCTCACCGCTAAGGGGGGGGGGGAATATGGGACACAGTTACATTAAGTTATAAATATTATATATTATGTAATATACATATAGATAGATAGATAGATATTATATAAATTATATATATCATATGCAAATTATATATATATATATATATATATATATATATTTTTTTATTTAATATTCATGTATCATATACATAATATGTATTACTGTATATGTATACCGGTATATATATATATATATATATATATATATATATATATATATATATATATATATATATACGGTAGGCTGTGTGTGTGTGTGTGTGTGTGTGTGTGTGTGTGTGTGTGTGTGTGTGTGTGTGTTTTGAGAGAGAGAGAGAGAGAGAGAGAGAGAGAGAGAGAGAGAGTCATAGGAATTAACATACTAACTTCAGGAGGTGATTCCTGAGGTCATTCGTAAGGCATAAATGTTGTATAAATATATGTCGGATATGCAACGATTGTAAAGCGCATTTAAATATGAATGCGGTATTGGGAGAAATTATCCATATCTACTTCTTACTACTCTCCTCTGTTCTCTTCTTTATTAACTTCATTGAGGGTAAACTAAACAGTTGTTTAAAAATATAATGCTTCTGTGATTCCTTTGACCGATTAGTAGGACAATCATGATCATGAAGGTTTGCAACACGGGTTTGAACCAGATTATTTCTCTCATTACCAATATTCAAATATTAATTCGATTAACTCCATTTCCGTTGCAGACCCGACATACAGTATACATTAGTTATTTAACATTAATCTCAGAATGACCTCAATACTGAACTTTTGAATTTAGTAGGCTACGTCAACTCTGAATCACCGCAATATATATATATATATTGTTACGGAACAGAGAAAGATAATGTACACTTTAAGTGAGAATACTAAAAATCACTACTGTCCCGTAAAGTTCCAGGTTCAAAACAAAAGAGTTAGGTAAAATTACAAGTTAAAGTTTAATGCTTAAACTAACAACAAAACATTCAGAACTCATAAGGATAATGTAATGGCAAATAAACAGGTTAAATATATGGTTAACTGCAATAGCCTCTATTAACACGAAATTAGCAAGAGTAAATTTATCTAAGTCAGCCCTGATAAAATGAGATACCAGATAATACTCAGTGAATGCCAGGTAAATAATTACAGATACAAACTATTATCAAAAATGACTGACATAAAGAACCCTACATGAATTACAAAAACTTCACTAGGCCTACAAATTAAACTTATGCTATACAGTACAAGAAAAATGCAACAACAGTTATACTCAAATTACACACAGCTGCTAGATGTTTGGAGATTTCTTGAGCACTCACAATAATAATATCTGTACAGGGGAGGACAGAGATGTAAACAAAATGAGGAGCAGATCTAAGTGGCAATGATGCAGAGACTGAGCTCATTATATAGGGGCCGGCAGAGCCTGACACAACTTGTAAGAGGGACGCGCAAATGAAGCGATGGGGACAAACGGTCGACAATCCCGCACTGAATAACAGAAAGGACGACTTACTCTACTATAACGGTAGAAGGGGGGGACTGAGGCAGAACACGCTCGCGATCAAACATGCAGCAACTGTGCGTTAAAATTACACAAAGGATGATGAAATCATAGGCTATGTAACACCTCCCCACAAAGAAAAAAGAAATTTACAAAGGAAATTTCTTATTACTCTAAAACAATCTGTACATGGCGTTACAGAACATGCAAATGTCTTTCCTAATGTTACAAAACATGAGATCTCCCTAGCACGTTCAGTCATAGGTACTTGCCAGTATCCCTTTAACAAATCAAACTTACTTATGTACCTAGCCTTTCCGATCTTGTCTATGCAATCTTCCACACGAGGGAGAGGGTAAGTGTCTGTTTTAGTTATCTGATTAACACGTCTGTAGTCGATGCAAAGCCTCTGTGACCCACCTGGCTTAGGGACTAGAGTCACAGGAGAACTCCACTCGCTCTGACAGGGCTCAATCATCTTGTGGTCCAACAGGTAGCCAAGCTCCTTCTGGATGAGAGGAACTTTCACTGGGTTCACACGGTAAGGAGGCAGTTTAATTGGCTTTGCGTCTCCAACCTCGACATCATGCATCAACACAGTAGTTCTTCCTGGAGTGGCACTGAACACTTGCGGGTACTCCTGCAGTAATGCCGAAAACTCCTGCCTTTCCTTGGGAGGTAGATGAGAAAGCTTAGTCTGGAGATCATTCATGATATCAGGATTCTTCCCCAAACTATCACTCAGGCTCATGCTGCATGGGAGAACTTCACTTGTAGACTCGGGTGGAACAGCTACAGTGCAGACTGGATTATTTTCGTCCCGCCTGTGATATAACTTTAGCATGTTGATGTGACATAGTTGCTTGCTCTTTCTACGATCTGGTGTGGCGATGACATAGTTGACATCACTGAGTTTCTTCTCCACGAAATAAGGACCACTAAACTTGGCTTGAAGAGGTTGCCCATGAACTGGTAGCAGAATCAAAACCTGATCTCCTGGCTGAAAGTGGCGTAACCTGGACTTCTTATCATACCAAGTCTTCATCTTCTCCTGAGCAGCTCCTAAATTCTCTCTCGCCAGCTGTAAAGCAGTGGACAGCCGTTCTTTGAACTTCATCACATACTCCAGCAGGTTGACGTCATCTTCCTCCGACAGCCAGCATTCCTTGAGTAACTTAAGGGGTCCTCTTACTTCATGGCCAAACAGTAGTTCAAAAGGTGAGAAGCCCAGTGATTCATTTGGAGATTCTCTTGCAGCAAACACAACGAATGGAAGACCTTTATCCCAGTCTTTCTGATGTTCCAAACAGTATTTCTTGAGCATCGATTTGAGTGTTTGATGATATCTCTCCAACGCTCCTTGGGTCTGGGGATGGTAAGCTGAAGACGTGATCTGGGTGATGCCCAACTCTTTCAGAGACTGCTTGAAAACGTTTGACATGAAATTACTCCCCCGGTCTGACTGTACCTCCTTAGGCAGACCAAACTTTGTGAAGAACCCCAGCATTTCCTTAACCACGTTCTTTGCTGAGATGTTTCTAAGTGGAATGGCTTCAGGATAACGAGTAGCCATGTCAATCATGGTCAACACATAAGAAAATCCTGAAGAAGTCTTAGGAAGAGGGCCCACAATATCCACCAACACACGGGTGAAAGGCGCCTCAAAAGGAGGAATGGGAACTAGAGGTGCAACCTTTTCGGTCTGATTACACTTCCCCACAACTTGACAGGTGTGACAAGACTTACAATACCAGGAAACATCCCTGAAGATACCTGGCCAGTAAAAGTGTTTCAAAATGCGTGCCACAGTCTTCCTCACTCCAAGGTGTCCTGCCAAACTGGAATCATGAGCCACTCGAATGATATCCTGCCTACAAACACGAGGGATGACAACTTGATGTACAACCTCCCATTCACAGTCGGCTGATGCTGATGGGGGTCTCCACTTCCTCATAAGTACTCCTGACTTTACATAATAACAAGTAGAAGCACCGGCTGACTCTTCTTCACTGTAAGCAGAGTTAGCTAGACCTTTCAACTCAGGGTCAGCAACCTGCAACTCAACCAACTCTTGACGAGACAAATTATCAACACTACGGGGTACTGCCTCATCTGGTGAGTGGTCCAAATTAGCAAGAAAAGTGTCAGCTAGGATAACATCATCATCATCATTATCCTCTAAATCACCAGTAACTTTAGACTTAGCCCTAGTGACAGCACATGCAGGGAACGCATCAGGGACATCACAATCCTGGGACGCAGCCACTGGCTCACTAGACAACTGAGGAGCTGGACACACTTGACTTCCACCAATATCATTTCCAAGTAAGAAAGTTACACCTGACATTGGGAGTGTCTCAACCAACCCAACCATAACGGAACCATTAACAAAACCAGACTCTAAATTCACTCTGCACAGAGGGACAGAGAAGTAATTATTCCCTACACCTTGTAAGATTACAGTTTCATCAGAGGAATTAACATTAGAGCCTAGAACACTGGTCAGCATAAGGGATTGGCAAGCACCTGTATCACGATATATCTGAACTGATTTCCTGTCATTACTGTCCAGAGGACTGACAAAACCATCAGACAGGAAATTAGCACATGAACTCTTGAGAGTGTCACCCACGTTACTGCTCAAAAGAGGAGCTCCATCATGAGAATTTAAGTTACCCCTCAAAGCAGGTTCAGTTAACTCAGTTAAAGAATTCTGGGAACTCTCAAGAGTGGACACTAGACCAATTGACTGAATATTTAAAGACTCCTTTTTGTTCACATCACGCTGTCTCCTGAAACATCTCTCCGTAGTATGACCAAGCTTACTACAATAAGTACATTTACTTTTCTGAAATCTAGAGGTGAAGCTGGTATTTACTTCCTGAGAAACATCATCTTTATTCTCTTTCCTGTTACCTGTACTCTGAGTAGAGGCAACGTACCTACTCTCAGCTTTCCCTTTTCCTCTAGAATATCTCTTGTGAGTGAGAACATACTCATCAGCTAAAACTGCAGCATCAGACAAATTATCTATTCTTCTCTCATCAAGATATAGGCTTACATCTTTACTAATACACCTTTTGAAGTCCTCCAGCAAAATCATCTGCTTAAATTTACCAAAATCAGAATCCACATTCTTAGAATTTAACCACTGCTCTAACAGATCTTCTTTGATTTTTGCATACTCAACATGGGATTGCTTATCTTGCTTGTAAGTTGTCCTAAATTTTACTCTATAAGCTTCAGGAACAAGCTCATAGGCCTTAAGAATCAAGCTCTTAACTACATCATAATTATCAGACTGATCCTGAGGCAAAGATGCATAAGTTACTTGAGCTTTACCGGTGAGAACAGTTTGAAGGAGTAGGCTACTGGCCAATACTTTTTGGGCCAATTAAAACCTGTAGCTACCCTCTCAAACAACTGAAAATACTTTGTTAAATCAGATTCATTAAAAGGAGGGACAAGTTTAACATTTTTAGCCACATCAAAATCATCAGAGCTAGATGATCCAGTTCCACATTGTTTCATGCGATACTCATGGTCTGCCTGAATCCTAGCAAGTTCAACTTGTGCGTGAAACTCAGCCTCCTTAGCACGGGCCTCCTGCAGGGCTAGCTGTAACTTAGCTAATTCAATCTGCGTTTGCTCATTTGGAGGAGTTACATTAAACAAGCTTTCATTAATCATGGCAACAATTTGATCTTTAGACTGATGAGAGCGAACAACAAATCCCAATTGTTGAGCAACAATCTTAAGTTCATTCTTTGTTCTGTTTTCTATATCACACACTGTTTGCACATTTGACAAAAAATCTTTGGCTTCATCAAGTGTAGAAATAGTAGCCATCATGAATATATCACAGTCACAAAATATCAAACAATATCCTTATGATAATATCCTGAATATCCTGATATGAGGTCGCCAAATTTATGTTACGGAACAGAGAAAGATAATGTACACTTTAAGTGAGAATACTAAAAATCACTACTGTCCCGTAAAGTTCCAGGTTCAAAACAAAAGAGTTAGGTAAAATTACAAGTTAAAGTTTAATGCTTAAACTAACAACAAAACATTCAGAACTCATAAGGATAATGTAATGGCAAATAAACAGGTTAAATATATGGTTAACTGCAATAGCCTCTATTAACACGAAATTAGCAAGAGTAAATTTATCTAAGTCAGCCCTGATAAAATGAGATACCAGATAATACTCAGTAAATGCCAGGTAAATAATTACAGATACAAACTATTATCAAAAATGACTGACATAAAGAACCCTACATGAATTACAAAAACTTCACTAGGCCTACAAATTAAACTTATGCTATACAGTACAAGAAAAAATGCAACAACAGTTATACTCAAATTACACACAGCTGCTAGATGTTTGGAGATTTCTTGAGCACTCACAATAATAATATCTGTACAGGGGAGGACAGAGATGTAAACAAAATGAGGAGCAGATCTAAGTGGCAATGATGCAGAGACTGAGCTCATTATATAGGGGCCGGCAGAGCCTGACACAACTTGTAAGAGGGACGCGCAAATGAAGCGATGGGGACAAACGGTCGACAATCCCGCACTGAATAACAGAAAGGACGACTTACTCTACTATAACGGTAGAAGGGGGGGACTGAGGCAGAACACGCTCGCGATCAAACATGCAGCAACTGTGCGTTAAAATTACACAAAGGATGATGAAATCATAGGCTATGTAACAATATATATATGTATATATATATATATATATATATATATATATATATATATATATATATATATATATATATATATATATATATACAGTATGTATGTATTTATGTATGTAAATAGCGTGTGTGTGTGTGTGTGTGTGTGTGTGTGTTGAGTTAGCACAGGAAACGTCACCGGTCTGTTCATTGCTCCAAGCTTGAACAATGTTTGGTTACCTCCTTGTCCAAATTTACCTAGCATTAAAACTAGGAACTAGAGTGTAAACTGACTGCAGCGGGTTGAATAAATAGGCTGAATACATGAGCTAACTTTGGGACAAAGAAAGTTATTGATGCCTGCCTTGGTAAACCTCCCTCCCAAGTGGTCATTAGACATTACTCTTATAATTTATCAAGAGGGATGGGGCAACACTAAAAGCTGAGGAAGAAGAAGGGTTAACTGATTCAGTGAGGTAATAATGCTGCCTTACCAGGAAAGCTTGAGTGGGTTAGAGATGAGGGTCTGTGGAGTTAGAAGGATGAGTGGAACAAATTCCTTCTCGTTTCCTGTCACAGCCACGTCTTGCAAGGCCCGATTAGCGTCTCCCAGGGCCGAGGTAGTATCTCCTAGAGGCGGATTAGTATCTCCCAGGACCGAGGTATCTCCCAGCTCCGAATCAGTATCTCCCTGGGCCAGACTCGTATCTCCAAGGAGTAAGCTAAGGTCTCCTAAGTCATCACCTGCAAACCAAAGAGAAAGAGAGATCATATGACATATTGACTATTATGCTTCTGCACCCGATGATGTGTTCTTTACTTTTTTATAAACACCACTTGATGAGTTCAGTTTAGAATTGATTCTTTGAATCAAGAGTGGTATTAAAACCTTAAATATTTCCTCTGCTACTAAGGGTGAATTCACTGAATAATTATGTGTGCATACACACACACACACACACACACACACACACACACACACACACACACACACACACAAACACACATATAGATAGGTAGATAGATAGATATAGATATATAGATATACCAGTATATAGATATATATAGATATATATTTATATAGATAGATAGATAGATAGATATAGATAGATAGATAGATATAGATATAGATAGATAGATAGATAGATAGATAGATAGATATGGTGCGAGGAATTTGGCTAGATCTGATTAGCCTCGGCCTCCCTCATGTGTCCGTATGGAGGACTTGCTCAGCAGGCGGTCATAATGTATGGGGAGAACAGGTTAAGAGTTTATGAGATAAATGGAAAACCTTTATTCTTGCCGTCAAATCTCTCAACATTTTATTTAAATACGATTGAAATATACATAGAAACCATACCCACTTTCAGATGGGAGGAGGTTCAATAGTGATTAATTAAGTACTTAACATAATACAGTATAATGGTTTCTCATGCCACATCCCAGAAGCCCAGTTGACTGTCCAGTCCCATTAATATGGAATTTGCAGTCTGTTACCGCAGGTAAAATACGTTTATCCCATGTTTTAAAATAACACACACACACACACACACACACACACACATAATACCTAGATAGATAGATAGATAGATAGAGTGATTGATTGATTGATAGATAGATTGATAGATAGATAGATAGATAGATAATCCAGATCAATACAGGATAGAGGTACTGTGACCAACCTTGGATCCTCTGACCACAATCTCATCAAAGCCTCATTAGAAAACCCCCCCACACCTCCCAGTTCTGAACCTGTCAGGCTGACTCGATGGCATTTTGATATCGCAAACTGGGATGGATATTGAAATTATCTTGCTGACATTCCATGGCAGTCTTTCTTCTCTAGTGATCCCAATTCTACCCAGTCCCACATTTGCGACTTAATACTAGCTGGTATGGATTTTTTCATACCAAGTCAACAGTTCACTAAAAGATCGAACTCTCCAAAATGGTTTGATGACAACTGTGCCAGAGCAACAGCCCATAAGTCACTACCATATAACTCTTACTTAAAATCAATAACATCTGAATCACGTCCTCAATTTAAAATTGCTAGAAATCATGCAAAAGCTGTAATAAATCTAGCTACATCAAACTTTCTTCAAAAGCAAGCATCAGAACTACTTAAGAACCCTAATGACAATAGAATATTCTGGTCAACTCTTAAGTCTTAAAATATTAGCTTTAACAAGTCATCATCCATTCCCCCACTAAAATCTTCAGATGGCAACATTACAAGTGACCTGCGTAGGAAAGCAGATATATTTGCCAGTACATTAGCCAGAAATTCTACCATAGACGATGCCAGCCAGAACGTCCCAGTACTAGAACTTGACACTCCAGAAACTGTTCCACTTAAAATACAGACAAGATATGTAATATCCATCCTAGACAATTTACCTACCAACAAAGCTCCAGGCCCAGATGGAATTCCGCCAACTGTTTTGAAAAAGTGTTCCCCTGAACTTGCCTCTGTTCTAGCTAAATTATTCAGAGTATCCATACGTACGTCTTCATTCCCTAATTCATGGAAAGAAGCCAATATCCACCCAATTCCAAAGAAAGGAAGTTCCTCTGACCCCTCTGATTACAGACCAATAGCTGCTACATCTTCTCTTGGTAAGGTATTTGAAACTTTAAATAATAAGCACTTTTGTTAAACATCTTCAGTCCAACAACCTAATTAGCGATAGACAATTTGGTTTTCGCCACGAAAGATCCACCACTGAGATACTCAATCTCCTAACTCATACCATCCATCAATCAATTGATCTATATGGAGAAACTCATGCAGTAGCCCTTGATTTTTCTAAAGCTCTCCAAACTCCCTTGCTATGGACTAACGTCTTTTGTTCCTTTGATTTCCTCATATCTCAGTGACAGGAAAATAAGGGTAAAAGTAGATGATGTATATTCCAATTTCCGCTCAACGTCGGCGTGCTGCAGGAATAAGTTCTGGCTCCAGCCCTGTTCCTGGTTCATATTAATGATCTCTTATTTGTCACCCACAATCCCATCCACTCATATGCAGATGCCTCAGCACTACATAGTTCATTCACACTCAGACACCCATTTACAAAGTCTAATATCTCTACCTCTCAACTCAGTACAGCCACCTCCATAAATCAAGACCTATCTACAGTCAGTGAATGGGGACAAAACCTTGTCTCATTTAATGCTAGTAAAACTAAATATATACAATTTACTAATAGCCAGATATTGCCAGATTCGTATATTACCTTCAGTGCTAATAATATTCCCATCTCCAAAAGTATTGAAATTCTCGGCGTCTCACTTAACAATACCCTCAGCTGGACCTCTCATGTTATATCACTTGCTAAAACTGCCCCAAAGAAACTTGGATTAATGTACAGAGTCCGTAACTTCTTCACTGACGAGTAGTTAGCCGTGATTTATAAGAGTCATGTGTGCTCTCAGCTTGAATATTGCCCACCCTCGTGGAATGGATGTGGAGAGGTTGCATTAAAACAACAAGACAAAATTCAGAACAAAGCTGTTAGAATTATTAACAACCCTGCCATTACAAATAAACTACCTCCCCTACAAGTAAGAAGGAATGTTGCCTTCCTTGCATTATTTTACAGATATATTTATGGTAAATGCTTAGACGAAGTTACGTCCATGGTGCCACCTCTCCATGCCTTCCCTCGTGCTACACGGGCATCTGGTAGCGCTCATGACTGGAATGTCACTCAGCCATATTGCAGAACTTCTTCCTATCAGAATTCTTTCATTCCCAGAACTGCATCTCTTTGGAATTCGTTTCCCCAGAGTTGTTTCCCTCCAAACTTCAACCTACAGCTGTTCAAGTCCAACTGTTACAGATATTTTATGAACAGAGGACACCAGTAATCTGGTTTATGGATTATTTTTTTTTATTCATTTGTTTTTCCTTCCTTTTGTTGTTATTTAAAAAGAAAGGTAGATAGATAGATAGGATAGATAGATAGATAGATAGATAGACAGATAGACAGATATATTAGATTTATTTAAATATGCAACCATACCATTACTAGCTACAGTGGGTCCGATGGGTGAACGGATTGGTGGAGTGGTCAGGACGAGTAAGGTGGATGGGCTGGGTGTAGTGGATAGGTGGGTGTGGAGTGACAAGGTGGGTAGAGTGGGTGGGAGGGTGGGTGTGGTGTAGGTGTAGTGGGGCAGCGTGGGTGAGTGAGTGGGTGGGCAGAATGAGTGGGAGAGTGTAAGTGAGTGGGTAGACAGAGTGGGTTGGAAGGTGGGTGGGTGGATGGGTAGAGTAGGTGGGTGAGTCGATAGTGGGAAATAGGTCCATGGTAGGGATAGTTCCATAGGGAATATATCCCTGGGGAAATGGATCTGAAGAGGCACATAAGTTCAGTGCTTAAAGTGGAACACTGGGGTCTTCTCTCACAGAGGGAGTGGCCAAACAGGGTCCGTGGTAATCGGAATGCACGATCATAGGGTTTTACCTGGTCAACGCCTAGTTCCTCTGCTAACATACCCCTACATACATAAGTAGGTAGACAGAAACATAGGTAAATAGCTGGATAGATGGACAGACACAGATAGACAAGTAGATAGATAGATAGATAGATATAGATACATTATTTTGAAACATTTTTGGATGTGTATTGATATATGTGGCTTTGTAGCTCGCCCTTCAATCAAACATCTCCAAATAGAGCTACATCTTCTGTGTGTAAGTTGTGCCTCCCTCATGACCGCAGCCCCGTCAGTGCATTTACCAGTCACAATAACCCTGAGAACAATATATCAGAGTGTCGGTAGACACTCCATGAGAGGATGGCTTCGACGCGCCCGTAAGTCCTAGCAAATAAAGTCTATTACCTACAATATCGCATAAAATATCTTAATGAACGCTAACGCGCTAACACACAATAACATAACCCCTATTTCTCCATATTCTTCTTCATTCCTCTTCTCTGCTAGACCCTCTACCTCTTAAACAGCAAACCCAGTACCGTTTGTTCTTTTAGAGGTGTTTCATTCTCTGGTAAAGTTGATGCACGGTAGATATTGCCCGAAATTAGATCCAAGGCAACACAGGTCGGGATAGGTAAACTTTTTCATGTGTGAACAGAAATAGAATAAAACTGGTAAAAAGGCAGAGGATGAGAAGGTGAACTGGAACAATTTTGAGAATCAGTTAAAGCTTACAGGACATGGTCAAACTGGCTGCCCTTTGACTCAAAAACTTTATTATTTCGGACAGAATTTGGAGGAATGTGTTAGCATTAGGGTCTTTCAAGATTATTCTGTTTTGAAAACAATAGGCTAAGGTCAACAGGATGAATTAGTTCGTTAGAGAATAATCAAAGGTCACAGTCACATCGTAAAGTCAAAATTTTGGTCATAAAGAGATCGTAGGGCACGGCTGTTGCACTTTGTCAGTTTTCCTTTTTGTTATTATATCCAGATTGTATGAAGTTCAAGTAAGACTTTTCGAATGAGAGGAGATCAGTTAGAGCCTTCATTGATCTAATCATCACTGACCTTCATCACTTATACGAATCTCTTCTTACGTTCAATAACTTACAGAAATCATTAGAATCTCCATACACAACGGCCTTCAAAAATCAATTTAACACATATTAAAAAAAAAAAATGTAAAATATAATGAAGATGTTGAGGTGATAGTGCGCCCACGGCCACCAGAGCATTGTCAAGGCAGTAAAGGGTTCTATCCCTACTTTTTTTTATTCCGTTACTTGCCATTATGATACAGCATAAACGCAGTTGAAAAGTTTCATGAGAATGATATTACCAAAATCTAACTATGCAACGCACAAAAGAATGGCGCAAAAATGTAAGGATAAGGCAACATTTCCTTACATTCCTTCGACCTTTTTTTCAGTGTTTTTTCAACTAACTACCTTCCCTGCATCCTCATACATTTCATTTATATTTGTTTATATGTTTATTTGTTTTTATGTTTTGTATACTTCCAAGTAATGTACACTGAAGCTACAGTACATTCGAGTATGTCGACTGTGAAATGACGTGTAGTTATTATGGAAGGATGTCACTGTGGGTCATAACCTTGTGAACAAACATGAACAAACGATAGTGAGTACTCACAATTTGGACTCTTTCTGACAGTAAGGGAAAGCAGATATTTAGTTAACCAACGTCTTATGTGTTAGTTTATGTTCAACTGTGATTTTCATTCACTAAAAAGAATAGAACACCCGCTTGTTCCCTAATGTTTGTGCTCTTTTGTTGGGTGTGGATAGAGTGTGGGGGAAAGGATTTGAAGAAAAAGTGGGGATAGGGAATGAGAATATGGGAGAGAGAATTGTGAAACGGAAGGAGGGAGTGTGAAAGAGCGGTTCGCAATGGGAGAGACAGGGACTAACTACAGACAGTTAGCAAACATACCCGTAGATGACAGAGTGGGGACTGAGTCGGTGGTTGGGTGAGCAGACACGGGCGCAGACATCACAGACATCAGCACCCCGACCACCACCAACATGAGGCAGGCTCCCATCTTGCGGTCAAGTGGATGAACGGGCCTGGCTGTGGCCGGACAGTGAGGCCAACAGGCACACACCGCGGGTTTTATAGTCCTCACCACAGGAAATTCCACTGACTTCGGTGATGCAATGTTTTTTTAAGGGTTTAATCCAGATACCGTATCTGAATTAATATTAGAGGAGACTTTTCCAATTGGAGAGGTTAGGTTTTGCCTCCAGGATACGATATTGTTTTAATTCCTCCCTACTCCAGGGTAATATATTGTTTTTAATGCTCCCTACTCTAGGAAAATATAGTGTTAGGCTACTAATCGGTGTGACACTCCATACTCAAGCTTACAATCAATATTCTATTAAAAAGCTGATGTTACTATAATCGATTTCCACCAGCATCTGGCCTCTGACAATCCGATTGTCATTTCCAAAGTATCATACTGCATTCTCACCTTCCTATTTCTGCCTACTTTTGCAACTAACCGCATCAGTGCGATGACTTACGTTTTTTGTATAAGCCTTCTGGACGACTAAGCCCAACTTGAGAGATTTTTCGCAGAGGAATAGGTAAATATAGCCTTTATGAACCCTTTCCGTAAAAGAGGACGTCTCTAAGCTCAGTTGCACTTGTACTCAACCCTGATCCGTCTGATCGAGCAGACCCGTCGACCGCAGGTAAGTAATTGCCCCTGTGAGATTGTTCCAGAAATTCCCTGCACCACTGATGATGTGTCTACGTCTTGGTGTGGTATAAATCTCTGCAGTGCTCCATTATGTGTTTTATGGCGTGTGGGCCTATTCTACAAGCAGGGCACGTGTCATCTGTGATTCCGCTCATTCCAAATCAAACCTGATAGATGAAAAGGGATGTACATGGCGATTTCCTGGTCTAGGACTAAATAGATGACCACGATTATATCTAGAAAAGTACTCCTCCCTCAGGCAGATGTCAGGATGGGAAGGAGGCTTAGAAGATAGTGTTGTGATCGAGTTGATTTATTGTCCCGCACGTGAAATGAGTACAGTAAAATCCCTTTAATTCGAAACTGATGGTTGGGAAAGCCTGGTGGTTCAGAGGGTTTCTCCGAGCTAACAAGGGAGAAAAAGTGGCGGTTCGGTTGAGCTGAACCGTCCATTTTCGTACCCACGCCACCACTCACAAAGTCTCGGATGAAGCCCGGCTTGTAGTCCGCCATTGTACCTCTGCCAGTGTGATTTACTCAAGGAATTTTCACGGAATTCTCATGTATTGTGACTCGTGATGGCTCCCACAACCGTTGGATTAGCTTGGATCACTGCACTACTGATTCCTTGGATTTACCTGTAATACACCTGCAACACACAACTGCACTACGCTGAATGGGTAAGTTGAAAAAAAAAAAAATCTTACCGTAATTTTATTTTAGGGGGATGTTTAGGGAGGTTTTCAAAGGGCCTGTCCACCAGTCCGGAATTTTCGATAATCCGGAACTCCCAATGTGTCGAGCATTCCGGATTAAAAGACTGACTGTATATAGTTTTTTTTTTTTTCTTAGACTGCTTTGGAATGTTTGCATGTGGGATATTGTTTTGGAGGGTTTGATAATGTTTTGGAGGTGATTGTTTTGTCACTAGGTATGCTGTGTCTAAGTCAGGTAATAACAGGGGTGTTGTACACTGGCACAGGCTGCTGCATAGAACTGTGTGCATCTCATATGAGGGTAGTCTCTGTCAGGGAGGACTTTAACATCAGAGGGTAAGTGAGCTGTGATAAAGGTTTTTGGTGCAGACAGTAGTAATGCGTAGGACGTTCTTCTGTAAGATTTGCAAGGTGTTGTAGTAAGTATTGGTTAGGATGGCATCCTATGCCGGGCAGGCATAGGACATCACTGACCTAATGTATTGTTTGTATAGCAAGGAGTGTTTCTTTATGTTGCCTAAAGTCTGGCCCCGTATTTCTCTTGAGTGCATTGACTCTGGGGTTGCACCGCCTCTTGATGTCTTGTGCCTGGTCCTTGAAGGTGAGTCCACTGTCATATGTCATTCCAAGGTTCTTAATGGAAGGTGTGTGTGTGTGTGTGTGTGTGGCACACGTATATTATTAGGAGTGATGTGAGGAAGGTACCTATGTTCATGTTTACTACTGGTGATAAGTGTTGTGGTGGATTTGTCCGGGCAAACGCCAACCTGTTGTCCTCGACCCAAATGTGCAGTGTGTTGAGGTAGTTCTGTTGCAATGTGCAGGCTGTATCTGCAGTGTGGTTTGTAACTATTATGGTGATGCCTTCTGCATATGAGGTAATGTTTGTGGGCGGCTGGAGTGTGAAAATGTTAGTATTGGTTGAAGAGTGTGGGTGATATAACAGAGCACTGTGGAGAGAAGTAGATTCGGCTCCTACCTGGGAACGAAACATCATACTGCCCTCCGTCCTACGAGGACCCCGATCCAGCCTTGCAGGGCGCTGTCTCCCCTGTTGGGGCAGCAGCCGCCTTCACCTTATTGATTTTATTTATTTATTTTGGCCTATGCACAGTAATATCCTCTACTAGAAGAAAAAAACTGAATCGGTTTAAAGTAATTGTCTTCCATCCCAACACGTATCCTGGGTTCTGTGCTTTTTCATTGCTTGCGCAACTGCGTAAAAAATACAAAAAACAAAAAAATAGCACACGTCATCCTCTTTTGCTGACTTTTGAACATATTTCCGGTCCTTGAATGCTCTTCATTTTGTATCTGATATATAATATTTTATATTAGCCACGTTATTATTTCATTTACACTTAACATTTCTACAGCATTACCATTTACATGCTGATTGACCATTTATTTTACGCATGATTCATCTGCTTTTTTTTCCCTTTTGCAGTACGGCTAGTTGCCATAAGAGAGTTCTGTGAATGACTTAACCTATCTTTCTACCTAACTAAGACCTATAAGTTCTATATTACATCTCTCATTTCGTCAAGAAGAAAGGCTAAATTGACATCATTGTAAGAGTCAGTTCGTATCTAGTACAATCAACACTTTTCTTCTGATACCGAACAAAGAACCTGTCCAGTATCGTTGCACCTGACAAGTAAAGCGCCATTGATCGTTGAGGCACACAACCTTCTATGCCAAGCCGATATGAAGATTATTTAGTTTCTTTTATAAGCTTTCGCATAATAGCCACTTCATTACAATGCTGTCATACATTCTGTTCTTGCTACACCGGATCGCTCCATTTTGCACAATGAACATATTTCGAACTGGGCAGGTTAGATGCAGTCTTTATTAAACCTTTCACTACTTGAGGTATTCCGCAGGATGAAAAGAGATTACCCGGGGAGGATAAAAAATAAGTTAGAAGATAGTAGCAATCATACTAATGGCCTTAATTTCTTAAGTTTTTCTTTCAGGCTAATATTTACCCATTCAAGTTTTTTTTTTATATACCATACAGTTGCATATGGAATGATACTGCTGTGTGGTAATTATTGTAGTAATGAAAGTAATACAGTGGTAGAATGAGTGGTTATGCATGAGTGAAGATTTAGTGGAGAGCATTAGGCCTATCTAAAAACTGTACCCAACCAGCATCACGGAGCCTGCAAAACCAGACACACTTTATACTGCTACAAAATTATGTGAAGAATGTGAGCTAAACAGTATTAATAACAGTATATACTGCATGTGTATGCATTAATAACCATATGTGCAAACGCACGATCAAAAAAGTATTTTTTACACAGGTGATCGATGATTTCACAGTGAAAGCATGTGCTGTTCGCGTTTTCTTCGTTAGGGCAGTAGTCTTAAATGATAGTTTACTTCATATGTTCCACAAACTTCGTGTTTTTATGCTTTAATATTAACAGCAGACACGCATAAATGAGAAGAAACTGGAGATCATTTTGGAATCGTTCGTCAGCTGTTTCAGAACGTAAAGACAAGAAAGTGTAAACACACCATTTTTAGTGTGTGTATATATACATATACCGTGTGCGTGTGTGTGTGTGTGTGTGTGTGTGTGTGTGTGTGTGTGTGTGTGTGTGTGTGTGTGTGTGTGTGTGTGTGTGTGTGTGTGTGTGTGTGTGTGTGTGTGTGTGTGTGTGTGTGTGTGTGTGTGTGTGTGTGTG